>NC_082662.1:8185000-8485000 GCF_025265405.1 Mesoplodon densirostris
CATCTTGCGCGAGGAGGCCGTCTTGCGCCGTTTGCCGAACGGCGACATGTCCTCAATGATCCAGAAGCGCTTTTTGGCTCCGGAGGCTGTCGGCATGGAGATGGTGTTCCCTGGGGAGGGGGGCTTGGTCAGCGCCCACGTGCGCACCCTACCCAGGATTACACCCACGCGAGGTCCCCGATCTTGGCGCGGTGGGCAGGAGGGCGGGCTGCCTTCGGGGACAACTCTGCTTCCCGTCGCTCTGGGGGCCTCTCCCATGACCACCCCTCCCCCCCCAGGATAGCTGGGGAGCCCCAGGCTTCCCCCTTCGTCATCCGCATCTGCAGGCTGACCGCACCGGCCTGCCCTGGTGGGTGGCGGAGCAAGCAGCTCTGGGGGATGTGGGTGGGAAGTGAGGACACGTCCTGGCGCTAATTGAAGCTGAAGGGGGAATCTAGGTCGCCAGAGTGTAATTACCCAAGTTGGACGGGGGCCAGGACGCCATCACGCACCCGCCTCTAATGAGGGACAGGCCGGCTCCTTCTCCCGGCCGGCTAACCAGTTTCCCGGGCTGCCGGCCTGTCTGCGCCTGGGGCCAGCCTACTCACAACAGGGATGCCGAGCGCCCTGGGGCTGTTGGGGGCTGTGACTCCCTGCCCGGAGGCGCACCTTCTCCTTGGTACCAGAAGGTTCTTTCAGGTCTTGGGGTGTCCCGCCCCCAGTGGACTGGGAGAGGGCAGCTCTGCTGCAGGGCCAGGACTGGAGCAGGGGCTCGGCCAGCGGATGGGCTCCATCTGTGCCCTCCCCCTCCTGGTCCCAACTGCTTCCCTGGGCTTAGGGTGCCCCGTTGCCGGGGCCGCTTAATCCACTGCGTGGTTGTGGTTCCCGTTACTCCCTTTCTGCACAGGCAGCTGGGGAAGGGGTGGCCGTCCCGGGACTCCCTGCTCCACGCCCCAGGCCTAGCCCTCCCCAGAGTGCGGGGTGGGCACCCTCCGGGCTTCTCCCACGCACTGACCCTCCCGGCCCTCCCAGAACCTGCCGAGAAGGCTCAGCCCAGGCACCAGCCTGCTGCCCCATCCACCTGGGGAACAGACCTAGTCCCCGCCTCAGCACGCGGAGAGAACAAGGACTGTGACGGGCTGGGGTACCCAGCAAGGGGCAAGGAAGGGTCTGGGGCCTGGGGATGCGGGTGGGTGAGGAGGGGCTGCTTTGGGTCGGAGGTCACAGGGCTCTGGCTGGTTATGTCAGCGACAGAACAGGGGCTGAATTCCCTGAGGAGGAACCCTCTGCCTTGCTCCCTGCCATCCCCCTGGGCTGGCCCAGTGCCCGGCATTCGGGCAGAATGTGAGGTCAGAATGCCTGGAAGGAGAGGCGGAGCCAAGGTGGTGATGGCACCAAAGGGCAGGGGAGGGCAGGTCCCGTGCCTGCCAGGCGGCAGGTACAGGGTGGGGCTGGGAGGCACCTCTGCCGTGGAGCACTGCCCGCGGCCTGGGCCTCTTCCTGCTTGGCTCCGGGGCTGGGGGTTCAGGCTGGTGTCAGGATCCTGCAAACCTGCGCGGGTCCCAGGCACCAGCAGCTTTCCCAAGAACATCTCTGCCCCGGATGAAGTCCTCAGAGCAGGAGGACAGGCTCTGCCTTGCCGCAGGGTTAGGGGGGTGGGGCGGGCACGGCCATCTTGGGGCTCGGGCCAGTCGCTGAGCTGCAGTGAACCCCAGGGAGCCCTGGCAGTGATGTTCTGGCCTGCCCAGTGCTGAGCAGGGGCCGAGAGGAACTGTCCTTGGGACAGGGACCAGGCTCTCTGGTCTCGGCGGGGGCTGCGCTGTGAGGGGTGCAGAGTGGCCCTGTCCTTGACCCAGCAGGCCACAGGAAAGGGTCAGGTCCTGGACCGTGGCCTCGAGCCTCGGCCAGGGTGACAGACAGCGGTGGAGAAGGCATGTGTGAGTTACCTGCAGCGTCCTGAACTAGGGGGGCGTCACTTTTTACTGGAGTTGGAGTGGCAGTGACGGGCGGGAAGCTGGGCGGGCTGCTGATGGGGTGGGCCAGGCCCCGGGTGGCTCCGAGAGAGGCACTGAGCAGAGAGTATGAGAGACAGGGTGGAGAAAAGAGGCATGGGAGGGAGGGGAGGGGCGCCCGGAGCACGGCCGCAGAGAAGGATGGGGTCAGTGGGGGCTGCGGAGCCACGCGGGCGGCCTCGTCAGCGGCGGCGGCAGGAGGAGGAGGAGGAGCCGGGCAGCCTGGAGAGGGCGGGGAAAAGCAGAAAAAAAAAACCAAAACAAAGAACAAACAGAAAGAACCAAAATGAGAGACCCAATGGCAGAAGCGAGTATGATATGAAAATCCGTGGACAGAGAAGGAGCGGACGGATGCCACGAAGAAGAGAGGGGAGGAGGGCCAGAGCAGAGCGAACGGGAGGGCGAGGCGGTGCAGGGCGAGGGCGAGGCGGGCTGCGCAGGGCCTGCGGCGGAGCCCAGCCCGCGGAGGACCCCGCGCTGGGGCCCAGGGACCGTGCTGGGGACAATGGCAGAGGGGCCGGAAGAGGGACCAGGGCTGGGCGGGGCCCACCTGCCCCTCAGGCTGGGGGCTGTGCTGCTTTATTCTGTAGCTCACAGCTCAAGCCCGGGCTCTCTCCTGGAAACGGAAGCCGAGGGCAGAGTGCTGGGGAGATGGGCAGGGTGGCAGCCGGCGGGGACCCACGTCCCACAGAGCAGCCAGCGCGGCCACACCCTGGCCCGTCCTCCTTTGAGGCCACTCGAGCATCAACCTCCTGTCCTAAGCCGGACCCAGCACTGCTGGGCCTCGGAAGGCGGGGCCTGTCCCAGGCTGGTGCTCCCGGGCCCCCGCTGACCCTTCCTGGCCGCCCGCTCACCTGCCGCGGTGCTCTCGTTGCCCACAGGGGTGCTGGAGCAGCTTCGGTCCATGGTGGAGGACTCGGAGGACATGGCGCCCGGGCTGCAGCCAGTATAATCCATGTACTCGTCTGTCTCGGTGTCCATCAAGCTCGGGGGGCCCTGAAAGGAAGAGGGGGGCCCTGAGGAAGCTGGGCTGGGGGCTGTGCTGCCCACAGGGGCGGCCTGGCCCACCACCTGGAAGCAAGAGCGGGACACGAGTGGTGCCCTCTTGCCACCCCGGGTCGGGGAGGGGCAGCCTGCCCGCCAGGCTCACCTGGGAGGAGGGCACACGGTCGAAGTTCTTCCCCAGCATCCTCCTCATGTGCTTCCGGGCGTGGGAGGTCATCTGGTGCTTGAGGAGGAAGGAGAACTGGCAGCCCTCCCGGATGCAGTGGAAGTGGCTGTTCACCTGGTTGTACTTGCAGCCTGTGGACACAGCCCCTCTCAGCTGTGAGCCTCCCCCGCCGGCCAGTGCTCATGGCACCCCCTGCGTGTCGGGCACTGTTCTGGGCACGGGCCTACGTGGCCAACCAGGCAAATGGTTTCTGGGTAAAGGGCGCGTCCCCTGTGGTGGTGTTCCCGTGAGGAGGGCTTCTAGCAGCCTCTCACCCCAACCCCGGGAAGTCCCAGGCCCCCTGGCTGTCCAAAGCCTGGCTCTCGCCTCCAGCCTGCATGCCTGGGACAACAGCAGGCTGGCCCCCGGCCCCTGCTCCACTGAGAGGTCCCCGGCCCCAGGGCAGGGGACCCTAATGACCTGTCCACTAGATCAGCCACCTCCCAGCAAGCCACCTGTCCCCACATCTCTGCCTGCCCCCGGACCTGGTCAAGATGGCTGCGATCCGGCTGGCCCTCTGCCCCGCCCCGCCCCACCTCGGCTTTGCTCTGGGCGGAGAACAAATAGAGCAGCCGGCCTGAAACGGCATCAGCAGAGGGCAGGTGAAGGCCTGCCCGTTGCCATGGCACCTGAGCCGGCCAGGTGTCTTATATCATCCCCCAGCTTTGTTTGGCCCCAGCTACCACCCAGAACACCCAAACTGAGTAAATAACGGCGACTGCGGAATACCCTGACACCTGTAAACTGAGCCCAGGGACAGCACAGGCCACCGAGGGTTGACATCTGTTGCCGTGATTCCCAGCCCTCTCTCAGGCCATTAATGATTTCTGAATGAATTCTTGAAGGAAAGGTTTGTTCCCGTTCTTTTCCGGCAGTTGACTTTTGACTGCCTCATCCTCCCCCTATGCAATGGCCGGTCGGCTGCAGGCAGCGGCCCCACCTCTGCTCTCCCTGGACCCTGCTGCCATGACCACCTGAATCACAGCAGGCCTTACATGCAGCCCAGGTTGTCTGCACCCAGCCTGCCTGGCTCCCACCTGCCTTCCGGCTTCTGGTCTCCTCGTGGGCAGACTCCTGCCCCACATCTGCAGGCCTGTAAATGCGTGGCTCCATCCTGAGGCGGGAGGATGGGCTCTGCCCTCTGTCTGCTGGTCCTGGAGCCTCCTCCCCACAGCATCCCCAGGGCAAGCTGGGGCCAGCAAGCTCCTCGGGGAGGCCTTGTTCCAGGGCTGGGGGGCAGCTTCCCTGCCAAGGGCTCAGCTCTCAGCAGCAGAGTTAACTCCGAGGCACCTGCCCCTGAGCTCAAGGCCACTTCCTTGCCCCGTGGCCACCTCCTTCAGGTCACCCCAGGTCACAGATACTCTGGGCTGAGCCCACAAGGTACCTGCTGGTCCTACCAGATCCCCAGCACCAAGCACAGTGCTGGCCACAGTGGACGCTCAAAAAAGACCATAGCTTCCACTTCTACCCGCCCCTCACCTCCTGCAACAGCACAGAGCCTGGCACACGGCTGTTCCTCCATAAACGTCTGCTGAGTGAATGAATGAACAAATGAACAGACCACGGTCCATTTGGGATAAAACCCTAGTAACTTCAGGAGCTCTTTAGACTTACCTGCAAGGCTCTCTTGAAAAGAAAAGGAAAAAAGAACCAGGCCTGGGTGCCAGAGACGAGGCTCTGGGCATTTTCACTGGGGTGGGTGCAGTCCTGGGAGTCACACTCACCCCTTTTCCTAGGCTCTGGGGGTTCTGACTGTTCTCCTGGTTTGACAATGCCTGGCCTGTGATATCGTGACATTTTCCAAAAAAAAAAAAAAACATGGAGCCTGATGTGCGGGGACAAGAAGTGGGTCCCAGGGCCTCAGGCGCCAGAGCCGCGGCCCTGCCACCTGGTGCAGCTCCCTGCCCCCAGCCTGGCCCTCGGTACCTAGCCTGCCGCACTCCTCACGCTTGGTGAAGTACTTGAATCCGTTGGCTGCCCGCCGCTCAGCTTTCTCATGCTTCTTTATGTGCCACGGCAGCTTGGTGGTGATGTTGGTCACAAAGTAGCAGCCGGTCCTGAGACAGTGGTAGTGCCCGCGCATCCGGAACTCGCAGTGCTGCAGGGAGGGACAGGAGTCAGGGCCAGGCAGGCGACTTCCGTTAAGCTCCCACCTGCTCCAGGCCTCTAGAGGGCTGTGGCAGGCGTGCGTCCTTCCACGCTCAGAATCAGCAAACACAACTGGGTAAAGACCTTTCACGTGTTAAAAAGCAGTAAGTCCCTTCTGTCATTTGATTAAAACATCCCACCTGGTATTGTTTCCATCTCTTTCTAAACCCACACCCAGCACAGACATCACTAATCTATCTGAGCACTCCTGTCTGTGTGCCCAGACCTAGGCAGACGTCACTAATCTATCCCAGCACTCTTCTCCGTGTGCCCAGATGGAGGCTGACTCCTTCTCAATGCACTCTGCCAGGCAGCCCCTACAAGTCTTGGGAGTAGGCCTTTATAATGAATCTGACCTGCCCTTCCTGTTTGGGTCATGGACAGTTCAATCTCTTTATCTGTCTAATGGGCCTATTTTAAAATCCTAGGCCTCTGGGGAAAGGGAGCATAGCTGTTCCAGGACACGCAGAAGGATGCCAAGTGCACAGTGGCTGCCCAGCATACAGTCATCATTGAGGGTTAGGATGAAATGACAGACCTCACCAACTGAGCACCAAGCTGAACTCCTGCCTAGGGGTCTCCAGGGACCTAGGGGCAGATGGTGTCCTTTCCAGACTCTGGAGGAGGCCACTTACAAAAGGGTGTGAGACACGGAGCCTGGGCCAGGAGGAGCTGGTCCAGGGCCCTGCGCCTCCCTGCCCCCGCCCAGGCCCCACCCTGCCCGCGCGTTGCTGACCTGGTTAGGACAGAGGCACTGCAGGGAGTAGTACGCAAACTGGTCTCGCACGTTCACCAGGTTGTTGTTGGGATTGATGTGGTCCAGGCAGTGGGACTCGGCCTTGCCGGAGGTTTTGCAGACGTACTTGCAGTTCCCAAAGAGACAGTGGAAGTGGAACTTGTTGGCATACTTGCAGTCCGTTGCGAGGCAAGGATCGCTGGAATGAAACCACGGCCCAGAAGGTCATTGGCATTCCTGGTGCCCTCCCCGCCGGTGTCCTGACATTTGCTCATGTTGGGGTTCCGCTCCCCACTCCCCTGTGGTGTAATCAAGAGGAATGGCCCCTGGGCTGCCCTCCTGCTCAGCAGGATGATTCAGCCAGAGACTACAGATCCCAGCATGCAGTCTTGCCTTCTTTTTAGAGCTCTGATGGTGGCCGAAGGGACTGAGGTATGCAGGCTGCCCAGAGCACTGCATGCTGGGACACGTAGTTTCCGTGGCCACACCCCAGGATTACAGATAAGGATGGCTGCAATCACTTCATGGATATGAAAATGAGCGATGGTGCTGCCAGGCCTGGTTGATGTGGCATGGGCAGTGCCCTGGCTGTGGCCAACTGACAGGGTGCAGATGGGTGGGCAGCCCTACCAGGAGGCTTTGCCACCACGGGGCCTCGGCCAGTGGGAACGTGTGCCTGGCTTCAGGTCCTGCTGAGGCTCAGCTGCTGGGGCTTCCAGGGTCAGCTCGGGGCTCGGGGCTGCCACCCACTCAGAGAACCTCACAAGCCAGCTGAGTGGTGGGGCGGCTGGGGTGGGGAGGGGTGCTGGGAGAGCCCCCGTGGCTGGCCTGCCCCGAGCAGCAGCCCCGGCTCCAGAGCTCTGCCTTCCAGGCTCCAGGCAGGTGCGGAGGGGCTGCACCCGGCTTCTGCCCTGGCTGACAACACAGCCGCCCCCGACATCCACACTGGACCTGGGGTGGGAACTCCGACCAAGGCCAGGATGCTGAGAGGGCTGCCACTTTGGGGAGGCGAACAGAGGAAGGGAAGCTGGGAAAGGGGCAGAGAGGAGCGCAGGTCCCCTTCCACGCCGTGGGCCCAGCCCCAGGTGCTCAGAGAGGGAGGACAGCTGCCACTCAGGCGGTGTGTGTTCACGTCCAATTTATTACTTTTATTGAGAACAGGAAGCCGCACATATCATGATACAGAGTCACCGTTCTCGCCGCAGGGAGACACCACCATCCAGCAAGGAAGGGCCCTTCCACCCCTGAGAGCTCAGACCATTGTGCAGGTGTCGGGGGGTGGGCGCCAAGAGGAGAGGGCCTAGCCCCCTCGCCGCCCACCTGTGACTTTGCTTGCCCTGCAGAGACTCAGCCATGGGTGTGAGCCAGAGAAACCAACAAGGGGACCCGGAGGGAGACGCAGCCCGCCTTGCCGGGCGAGGACCACCACTCCCAGCCCACCCAGGCTGGTCCTCGCAGCGTCACCACTGGCCTCTCTGGAACAGTGGCCACTACCTCCACCATCTCCCCCCACCCCGGCCACCTGCTCCGGGAACAGGCAGTGAGGTCTGAGCAGCAGCAACTTTGGCTAGAAGGACATCACCCCGTGACCATGTCCCAGGGAGGCTGGGGACAGCCAGGGCTACTGCAGGGGAAGGAGCAGCTGCCCTTACTAGCACCTACTCCCGAGACACACGGGGGACACAGGACTCCCGGCTCATCGAGGGACTCACTTCTCCTGGAACTGGAGGAATCCGGGTTTGACCTGGGGCTTGGCGTTTTCTAGAGAAGTCGTTGCCAAGGGCGAAGTGGGCAGGTGAGGCACTGACGCTGGAATCTGAGGCATCTGGGGTATGGTGGAAGCCAGCTGCTTCCAGGCGAGCAGGGTGGGGCTGGAGGGCACGGCAGCCAGGCTGGGAGTGGGCCCCTCGAGAGAGGAAGCCGTGGCCGTGGTGATGGGAGGCGCTGGAGGGGATGAGGGGGCCAAGGAAGGTTTGGTCTCAGCAGCCGAGGTCGGGAAGGAAGCCTCCGCATTTCCTTTCACTGCTCCTCCCTCTGTCCGGAAGTGGAAGCTACGAGAGACAGGAGAGGGGTCTCAGGTGGGGGAGGAGAGAGCCCTTCCCTGGCACGCCTGCCTGCCTGCCTGCCTGCCTGCCTACCTACGTATGACCCCATCACAAGCCTAGGGGCCCAGTGTCCCCATCGCATCTTCAGTGCCAGGTGCCAGAGGCCTCCCACCAGGAGGGAAGGACTGAGAACACACTGCTTTGTCCTCTGATCTTGAACTTGGGCTCCTGGCTCTGCCCTAACTACACCTTCCTACTCGTGACCTTCCTGATGTGCTGTCCCTAGCTCCTCCCTACTCGGGAGGGGTTGCGTACAGCAGGTCCTGGCTCAAGAAGCCCGTCCTTCCGGAACCTGCTCCGACGTTTAAAGGGGGGGCTCTCAGACCAGCAGCTGGGGCTGCCTACGCAGTGAGAAGAGCCTGACCGGGGGCTTAGAGAGCGGTGAAGATCTGCTGTAAATGTTTACCAGTTCTGGGTTCAATTACAGTAGGCGGCTGGGCTTGCTGCTCAACGAATTGTACAAATTAATTTCATTATTTTTAGGTCAAAGAGAATCTACAAATGCAGTACTGTGGCTTGGAAAAGCCTTCACTTAGGGTCCCTGCCGGGGTCAGAGCTGGGTCTCTCCAGCTGCCTCTGCAGGAGCATCTGTGGGAGGGAGGGCTGAGGGCTGCATGGGCCCGGCGGCGGGGAGAAGCAGCTCTTACTCGAGGCGGGGCCTGGGTGGGCTCAGAGGACCCGGCTGGGGGCTGAGCCAGTGGGAGATGAGGAAGCCTGCCTTTTGCCAGGCAGCACCTTCTGAGAAGCCAGCTCAGCTTCTGAGGTCTCGTGGGAACCGCACACAGGTCCTGCTTGGAAGGCTGCTAGAGGCCTGTGCACCCCCCAGCCCCACCCCGGCCCACCCAGCCCCGAGCCAGGCTGGGACAAGTGGGGCTGGGTTTAAACGGGCCCCCGGACCCCCACTCACTTGGCGTGCTTGATGGCCCCGTCCAGGGTGCTGAAAAGCGCGCCGCACTCCTCCACCACGCAGTGGAAGTGGGCCTTGTGGAGGAAGTCACACTGGGCGTTGCAGAAGTCCTTGGTGCCAAACCTGGCAGAGGGGCCGGCTGCTCAGAGGAGACCCTGGCGCTCTGGCGAGGCTGGGGGAACAGCCTCGTGGGGGGAACACGTGCCCCCGGGACGAGTGGGTGTGGCCCTTCCCTCCCCCTTTGCTCACACGGCAAGCCCCTCACCTGCGAAGGTAGACCTTCCAGGGCTCTGACAGCTTCTCCTGAACCAGCGCCTTCACGGCCTTGCCCAGGAAGGGCGAGGACTCCCCGGCGGGGCTCCCCTCCGCTTCTGTCTTGATGTTCAACAGGCCGCCGAGGCTGGGGTTGCCCTGAGACATCTGCGAGGAGGACAGGCCCGTGCTTCAGGCTGGGGACCTCAGGACACCTGGCCTGACTGCCCTGGGAGGCGTGGCAGCTCTGGGCCGCTCTGGCCTCTCCAAACTGACCAGAGCATCGTGGTGCTGGCAGCCGGGAGGAGAGGAGGCCCGACCCCACGCGGCTCTGGCTACGGAAGAGCCCTCACTGAACGGACGCTGCCGCGGGCGGCCTGCGGTGCTGCCCCGACCCCATGGAGCTGCCGGGGCTCTGCCACACAAACCCCGTGCTGCTCGGAGCCACCACTCAATCTGAGGCTGAGACTCAGGGCGCACACTCCAGCCCAGCTTTCCCCAGACTAAGCGGCTCCCTGGTTATTCTCCTGCCAGGTTTTCAAAAGAAGTGCAGGAGGAGGAGGCACAGGGTCGGGGGCGGGGGGTGGTGGGGTGGAACCCACACGAATTCCTTGAGAACAAGAGAAGGACACAAAAGGAACAGAGAGGGAGGGAAGGAGGCTCACGGGGTGAGGCCGAGGCAGGCTCGCTGCTGCTGGCAGAGGAGGGGGCGGGGGAGCCTGCGGAAAGGCTCGACCGACCCACGTGGGGTGTGGGTCTCCGACAGGAAGGAACAAGGGGGCGCAGGGAGCAGTGACCCAAGAACGGAAAAGGGGAGCAAGAGAGCGAGCAGGGGAGGGCGGAAGGCAGAGGGCATGCGCACCGACCCGGGCAGAGGCCAGTGGGAGGCCGTGGGCCCAGCAGGAACCCCACTCCGTGAGGTCCGGCCCGGGCCCAGCGCCCTCCTCAGTAGTCACTTGTGTACGGTAACCTAATTAATCTTGCCGTAGTCAAATTTATCATGTGAAGGGGGAAAATATATTTGCGATGATGTATAATTTACAAAGACCCTGCATTATTTAAAATAAATATTCTGGAGCGACCTCTGCAGAAGGCGTCCGAGACCATTACTCAACCCGAAAAGTGGAAATTGATGCTTTGCTCCCACTTTGGTCTCCCCCTCCACCTCTTTAAACAAACAAAAAAATATATAAAATTAATAAAATTAATAACCAAGAGTGAAAGAAGTTAGAGGGCTCCAGAAAAGCTTCTGGAGCCCTCCATCTGAAGGGAAAAAAAGGGTGTCAGAGGCTGGAATATATTTCTTCAGCCAGTTCATTAAATTAATTTGTAAGCAGTGGCTCTGAAATTATATCCGATGAAAAATGGCCTCAAAATTTAAATGGTACAAACTCATCTTATTAGAGGCAAAACATTAAAAAACAAACACATCCCCCCCACCCCCCCAGCACAGCTTTAATTTCTCTGGGTGGGGGAATGGGAGGCGTGTGATGGATGGTTCTTACCTTATTCATAAGCGAGGATAAAAGAGATGAATTTGCCGGGACTGCGTGGCCATTTGATTCATTACTGGAACACACAAACCAAGGGGCTTTAGCTCAGACAGTACGTGGGACCGGGCCCAGAGACTCACCCCTCCCAGCCGGCCCCTGGGGCTCTGGCCCCGCCTGCTACATCTGCCTGGACAGGAGGATGACCCCGTGTCAGGAAGGGTTGGCCCCTGACCCCATGGAGTCTGGCTCTGAGGGTGCTGTCCCCAGAGCCTCCTGCAGGGGGGCAGAGCTGGGAGGCCTGGGCCTCGCCTCACCTGGGCTCCTTCAGAGTCAGGTCTAAACTGCGGTCCTGGGAGGCCTCGTGGGGACCTGGGGCGCCAGCACTCTCACCGGGCTCCTGCTTCACCGGGGCTGGGGGGAACCTGGCAGGGGTGGCCTGCTGCCCATTTCCTAGGGGGGAGGGGGAGGGAAGATGGCGTTAGAGGGACCGAGGGCTTCATATGGGCACAAACCGGAGCCCCCCGAAGGGAGGGCAGCGGGCCGGGTGGGCTGGGGTCCCTGGGGAGCCCTGGCTGCTGGTCAGTGGTCCTCCCCACTGACATGATCGCTTGTGACGCTTCCCCCTGTGTGGCAATTCTTCAAGTGATAATTATTGCAAAATTATGTCAAAGTTGTCCTGGCTCAGGGCCTCCTGGAGGAGACGGGCGGGAGGATGGGGAGGGGGCCGGGACGGGGGCGGGGGCCCTTCCTCTTCTCCACTGACTGTCACAGTCAATTTGTGGAGCTGCCGCTTAGGCTTTTATTAAAGACTCTGTTAATGCTGAGGGAAAGTGGCAGATCGAGACTGGGAGCTGCGCCCCCTCCGCAGGTCCTGTCCCCACTGTTGCCGGGGCGACAGCCCTGCCTTCCACTGAGCATGCCCAGGAGGGGCATCTGCTGTGTCAGGGCTATGGAAGCTGACAGCCAATCAGAGCGGTTCAAACTATGTGACCTCGCCCGTCAAGCTGTCCAGGGCAGGGATATGAGGCCCACCCTGGCCAGGCTGGGCTGGACGGGGTGGGTGGGGGAAGCTGGCGGGGTGTAGGCATGGCGGGGAAAGGCTGGAGCTGAGCGGGCAGAGGATTCGGGAGGCCAAGCAGAACAGGGCAAAAGAAGTTGCTGACAGGAACATGTCCACCGAGCCTTTCTCCACAATCCCCAAGTGACTGAAATATTAATCTGCCCCAAGGCGCTGCAGCTGACGGAGAGCTGCTTCACAGACAGCAAGTGGCATTTTATTAAAAAATAAAGGGAAATGGCCCCCTTCCCTTCACTTGACCTTTCTTTTCGGGGAAGGAGCTTTTTCTAAAGAAAAGAAAGTACTTGACAGTCTGGCCACGGAGCCCAGCGTGGTCCCAGCCTGCAGGCACCTCGCCGGAGGCGCGCAGCCCGGGCAGTCAGGCCTGACACCCACACTTGGAGTGGAAGGTGGGTCAAGCTGATAGGAGCGTCCCACTGGGAACATGACATTCAGTTGTCAGAATTCAGAGTCCACATTCCAGGAGCTCCCCAAAGCCACTTGCCCAGGGTCCCTAGGGAAACAGGGCTCTGACCCTCCTGCCAAGCACTGGTCTCTCTGGGGGCACTGCGCAGAGCCCTGGGTGGGCTGCAGGGACCCTCAGTCTTGGCGGGTCTCGAGACAGTCTCACAGAAGAGCAGGGCGCCCGGGCTCAGAAGCCAGCTGTTGAGGTCCAAGTCTCGACTTGGCCACCTCCCAGGGGGTATACTTGGGGACAGACTATGCCCCACACTGTTCCATCAGCTCCACAAGGCAGGAGTTTGTCTGTCTTCTTCCCTGCCGTGTCCCCAGCACTGGCTTGGTGCCTGGCCCACCAGCAAGCTGCCCTCAGTGAGCACCAGTGGTTGATGGATGGATGGATGGAAGGAAGGAAGGAAGGAAGGAAGGAAGGGAGCCATGTCCCAGATGGGAGCCCAACTCTTCTTAAGGATCTGACTAATGCTAATTACCCAGATGGGGGAAAACAGAGGGAGAGAAGTGAGGGAAACAGAAAAGCCAAAAAAAAATCCAGAGAAAAAGAGTAAAAAATTTTTTCAAGAGCGGGAAACTTGGGAGAAAGGAGAACCTTTCTCCACGATGAGCCAGAGGAAGGACACAGATGTGACTTGGCGACTCTGACATGGCAGTCAGCGGCCAGGTCTGGCTCAAGTGAAAGAAATTCCAGTTGAAATCCAGGTCCTGGGTCACGCTAGCCAATTTCAAGCACTCAATAGCCATGTGACCCATGGCTACCATATTGGACAGTGTGGAAAAAAACATTCCCACTACCACAGAAAGTGCAACTGGAAAGCGCTGATGGACACGGAGACCCTGGGAGGGCATCCTTGGCCTTGACGGGCTGTCCAGGCACGAACCCCCTGAGCTTCCCTGTACCGCGGCCACCCTGCCACTTGGCTGGACTCACACGCCCTCCCAGTCACCTGGAAGAGGTCCCAGGGAAGCCTGGGACTCCGGGACTGTGCCCACTAGGGGCTGGACTAGTGGGAGCCCCTCCGTGTCCAGGGTGGCATGGCAGGGTGGGGGGAGCCAGCAGGTGCCCCGGGAGGCCGGGGCTGCTGCTTCCCCTTCACAGATGAAAAAACACAGAAACAAGAGTTGCCTGGGGCGGGTGGGCCAGAAAGAGGGGCCCCAAATAGGAAATAAAGAGGATGGAGGCAGAGGCCAGGCAGAGAAGGGGGCAGGGGTCTCGGGGCGGAGAACAGAAGACACTTCTGCCCAACAAACACCCGCTGCTCCGCTCTGCACCGAGGCCAGAGAGCTCCTGGGGTGGGAGAGGTGCTCGCTTCCCAGGCAGGGCCCAGCCTGCTCACCTGGGTCAAAGGTGGCAGAGGGCTTGAGGGCGGCCGCAGCCAGCCGGGCCATCATGGGCGAGATGAGGCCCTTGCTCGCAGAGATCCTCTCCATGATGGAGGCAGGGGGCACCGGGACAGAGGCAGCTGCCGCTGCGGCCGAGTCGCCAGCTCCCGAGGCAGCCAGAGCGGGTGTGTCGGGGGTTACTGAGGCTGCTGTCCCTGACGACATGGTACCCATGAGGCCGGGGGCGCCCACAGGCAGGGAGGTGTTGCCCCGGCCCGGAAGGATGGGGAAGTAGGGCGCGGCACTGGGCAGGCCCGAGCTGGACAGGGCCAGCGCCAGGGGGATGGAGCCAGGCAGGCCCTGGGCCAGCAGCCCCGAGATCTTGCTGTTGGGAGGCTTGGTGGCACTGGGCCCAGCCTCGGAGGTGGCAGTGGCGGTGACCAGGGAGGCGGAGGACTGCTGGCTGGTGGGGGAGGCGCTGAGGCTGGAGTTCTTGCTGCTCAGGGCAGAGAAGTCAACCAGGTCGTCGTTGCTGGACTCCTCGTGCTCCGTGTCCTTGGCGCCCAGCAGCGAGGGCGGCAGCCCCAGCACGCCGGAGCCCGAGGCGCGGATGTGCCGGCGCTCGTGCTTGCGCTTGTGGGAGGTCATCTGGCTGGTGGAGGTGAAGGTGAAGCCGCAGCCGGCGCGGATGCAGTGGAAGTGGTTGGTGGCCTTGCTGTACACGCAGCCCTCGTACTTGCACTCCTCGTACTTGTAGAACTTCTTGAAGCCATCCTTGGCGTAGGCGTCGTCCTTGATGTGGTAGCTCTTGTGCTTCTCGATGTCACACTTGTTCTTAAAGGTGAATGTGCAGCCGGGGCGCCTGGCAGGACATCGGGAGGCTGTCATGGGGCCTCACGGGGCCAGGGGGAGGCCCTGCCCTGCTCCCACGGTGGCCCTGGGAGGGATGGGCCTCTGGATGGAAGACCAGGCCAGAAACTAAAAGATGCCCGGGGCCTCCGAGCAGCCCTCCGCTCCTGTTCCTACTCCCCTGAGGAGATGGGGCGCCAAGCCACCCACGGGCCTGGTGCCCTGCCTGCCGTCCCTCCCCGGGCCAGGAGGCCTCCCTGGCTGCCCCCCGCTCACCTGCAGTGGAAGTGCGTGGTCTTCTGCCCGTAGAACTGGCAGTCGGCCGTGCCGCAGTCCTCGGTGGCTCGGAAGCGCTGGAAGCCGTCGTTGATGAGCTGGGTGTTCTTCTTATGGAAGTTTTCGTGGGTCATCACGTCCGACGTGCTGGTGTACACCTTGTTACAGCC
Source organism: Mesoplodon densirostris (assembly GCF_025265405.1). NCBI lineage: Eukaryota > Metazoa > Chordata > Mammalia > Artiodactyla > Ziphiidae > Mesoplodon > Mesoplodon densirostris. The sequence goes on from NC_082662.1 coordinate 8,199,992, forward strand.
CACCTGCAGGGGCCGGAGTGGCAGTCAGGGGAACCGAGGCCAGGCACCCCGGCGAGCTCAGAGCGGCTGTGCTGCTGGGTGCAGCTGAGCCTGCTCGGGGGCGCCTCAGCACCTGTAAACGTCCGACTGGGGGCACCGAGGTTAAGGTAGGACGACCCCTCAGGCCCCCAGGGCCTGGCCCGTACTGGGCGTGGGTCGTCCTCATGGAGAGCCCTGGATACATCCCCACACAGGCGTGGGAGTCCCATCCTGCAGGAGGTGGCTTGGGGGTCCCCAGTCTGTGGCTCTACCTCTAAAGCCCCCGGGGGTGAGCAGGGCTGGACCCTGGGGCCTGGCGGTCACCTGTAGGCCGGGGACTCGTCTGGCGAACAGTTTCTGGCACAGGGCCTTCCCTACCCCACCCTGGCTGGGCCAAGGCAGGCAACGTTGCCATATTGAGTAAAAACCAGTGGAATCTGAACACTCTTGAGGGCTGGACCGTGCCAGTGTCTGCACCATCTCAGAGCCCAGAGAGCGAGCCCCCCTCTCCTCCTGGCCCAGGTTGTTTCACGGAGGCCATAACAACCCCCTGACAAATACCGGGGGAGGCGCAGGGCTGCTATTTGCAAACCAAAGTGGCTCCCCCCGGAACCTGACACCTTGAAAAAGCCCAGACTCTGCGTGGCATTAAAACAAAGAATTAAACAAAAACCTCCTCAGGAACCATTCGCAATGCTGCTCTTGGTGTTAAAGGCTGAAAAATGTTGGTCTGTATAAACAGCTCGCTGAATTTCACCCGCACCAAGTATGGCCATGGGGAAGGCCCCACCCTGGCCCACCGGATGCTGCCCAAGCCTGAGACCCTGGGAAGGGACAAAGGGAGGGGCCCTGCCCGAGGCAGGCCTGCCTCTGGGGGGGGGGTGGGGGGGGGCGGGGCACCTGCATGCAGTGGTAGTGGGTGCTCTTCCCGTTGAGGTGGCAGCCGTTGTAGTAGACGCTGCAGTCGTCCAGCGGGCTGAAGCGCATGAAGCCGTGCTGCAGGGAGTTGTCCCGCTTCTTGTGCATGTTGTAGTGGCGGATCACGTCCTGCTTGCTCGTGAACCTCTGCCGGGAGAGGGCCTGGTGGGCAGGAGGCTGGGCCTGGCCCCGGGGCCCTCCGGTCTCCTTATCAATCATCCTGTTGGGTCGAGGCAGCCCAGACTGCCCCAAGGCCAGCACCCTGGACTTTGGAGGGAACAGTTCCAAAGGTTCCAGAGCCACAGATCCTTCCCTGACCTCCCTGTAGTCTCCCCATCAGCAGGCCCAGAAGCAGAGGAGATAAATCGGGCCAGGCCTTTCAGGGAGGAGCTCTGATGGGTGACGGCTCATTCTGTCTACTGCCACCTGCGGGCTCTGCCAAGCTGGGCTCCCTGGGGAGACAGAGGCAGTGGCCTCAGGCAGAACACCCACACCCACTTCCCGCCTCTCGCTCACTTGCTCTGCACCTACCAGAGGGTGGCTTGGAATGTAAGGGCCAATCTGTCTGAACCTCAACACGACCATCTATAAAATGGGGCAGGAATACCAGCCTCTTAAGGACACTGGGAAGACTCGATTAGATAAGGTACGCAGGCTGTCTGCGCAGTCCTTGGTGCGTGGTGGACCCAGCGATTGGGAGCTTGAATTGTTACCACTGGGGACGCAGGCGGCTGCAGACCCTATCAGATGCCTGTGGGCAGCAATCTGGGAACGAGAACAGGCTGGGAGCTTTTCTGGGCTCTCTGCCTGCCCAAGTCAAATTCGGGTGGCCCAAGCAGAACCGAGTAACCTCGTCCTGCTCTCGAGAGGCCCCTCCGCGGCTGTGCCAGCCCGTAGGAGCGGGGCTGGTGCCCGTGGGACATACCTGGTAGTTGCACTCAGGGTCCAGGCAGTGGTAGTGCTCGCGGTACTGGTAGGCGCAGTGGATGTGGCCACAGTGCTGACTGCCTGAGAACCTGCAGGGAAGAAGGCGTGGGCTCAGGCCTCTCTGGATGCCAGCTCCAGGGTCCTCGGCCTGAGCGGCTGAGCAGAGTCCGTGCCCGTGATCCAGGGAACTGCTGCTGCGGTTCAGGGGCCCTGGGTGGACACGTGGAGGGGCAGCGGTGGTCTGCTGGGGTGAAGGAGCAGAGGCTGAGAAGGCTAGGGCGAGTGACGGGGCCGCGGGGAACCCCAGACCCACTGAGCGGCAGACCCAGCCTCATCTGCCCCGGGAGGGAGTGCCAGGTGGGGCACAGTGGCCTGGCACCAAGACGGGAGGAGGAAGCGAGGCCAAGCCAGAAGCCAGAGCAGGGTCAGGGGAAGAGCCCTGGGATGGGATGGGATGGGATGGGACGCTGAAGGCACGAGCCCCCAAGGTGGCCCAGTTGCCATTTCTGCAGGTGCTGCCCGCCCACCCCTGACTCAGTGCTGGGCCAGGTGCTGGGGACTCCAGCTGCGCCAGCCCAGGGCTCTGTTGCTAAGAGGTGTTAAAGGGCTCTCTCTGTTCTGGGCTTTCCTGACACTTGAAACAGTCCAAGAGTTATGAATTTTTAAAGCGCAGCATCTGTTTGGCTTCCCGTGGCAGGGAGCGCGCTCTCCGGCCAACTCCGTAGCCACGAGCCCCGTGCTGCCTGGCCACCACCTGCCCTCCCAGAATACCCCAGGCCTTCTCCAGGCCCCGACGCTGCCAGGGCGGGGGTCTCACAGCCTGGACGACGGCCACTGGGGACAGCACCCCGTGACAACTGTGGACAAGGTGGTGGGGCTCAGCCCGCCTGCCCCACTGCGCTGCACCTGGCGTGGGGCTGCGGGAGGGAAGCCCCTCATGAGGGGAGAACCTCTTGCAAATAAATATTTAAGCTGAAGCCGCCGAAAGGGCCATCTGCTGAGGCACTAATAATAATGGTAATAATAATAATAAAGAGAGCAAAGCAAAGCTGAGAAGACAGGGAGGGACAGGGGAGGGAGACGCAGAGAGTGACAGCAGAACTATGGGGGATGAGCAGAAAGATGGCTGCCAGGGCACAGCCCGGCCTTGCGCTGCGTCCCCAGGGGCTGGGTGCCGGGGGCCTGAGCGGGGCGGGGGGGGCGGATCTGAAGGTTCTACACCTGCCAATCCCACTGCCTTAAGGATGTAAAGGGGCAGGTCTGGAGCCAGGTGGTGAGAGGGAGCACCCTGAGGCCACCTGCCCACATCCCTTCTCATCCCCAACCGCTCCACAGGAGCCTGCCACCCCGCCTGCCACGCCCCCCACCCGGCCCCAAGTGGAGCCTTTTTTAAAAATCTTAAAAAATTTTTATTGTGTTTATTTATTTATTTATTAAATTTATGTATTTTTTTGCTGTGTTGGGTCTTCGTTGCTGCGCACAGGCTTTCTCTAGTTGTGGTGAGCGGGGGGCTACTCTGTTGTGGTGCGCGGGCTTCTCATTGCGGTGGCTTCTCTTGTTGCGGAGCACGGGCTCTAGAGCGCAGGCTCAGTGGTTGTGGTGCGCGGGCTCAGTAGTTGTGGCTCGCGGGCTCTAGAGCGCAGGCTCAGTGGTTGTGGCGCGTGGGCTTAGGTGCTCCGCGGCATGTGGGATCTTCCAGGACCAGGGCTTGAACCCTTGCCCCCTGCATTGGCGGGCGGATTCTTAACCACCGTGCCACCAGGGAAGCCCACAGTGAGCTGTGGAGGGGGGCACCTGCACTCACCTGTGGCCAGGCCCTGCCTTCGGGCCCTTTCAGGTACCCCAGTCCTGCCTGGGGTACAAGCTGCTAAGGGCATGTGGCCTGGACCACATCCAGGGGGCGGGGGCTCTGAGGTGGGGCAGAGGGCAGGCCTGGGGAGGGTTTGGAAGCAGGAATGCATGGGGGCGGGGAGGTAGCAGGCACCTTGGGACTGGTGGTCACACGGACGTATGGTCCCATGGTCCCCAGGCATTCCTGCCCCCGCCCACCTTCTCTCCATGGCAGTCTCCTCCCCAGGGGCCTACCTGGCAATATATTTCTGGTAAATGTTTACATCTTCAGTGACAGCTGGTTTATCTGTGGGCAATCCGTTCCTGGTGAGAGACACACAGGGCACAGCTGATTAGCAGACGAGGTGGCCTCATGCCCCAGGAGCGTCGGGGGGCAGCTGCCTGCTCTGGGGCCCTGGCCCTTCTCTCGCTCACTGTGTAGTGTTCTGGGCGCTTAGGGTGGGACTGGAAAAGTCTTTCGGCAGAAAACTAGCACAGGTTCGATCAGCCCACCTTTGGCAAGGGCTGGGCCGTCTTCAGCTGGCAGGGCTGGAGGGCCCTACCTTGGGCGTGGATCTGACCTAGAGTCCAACAGCATAGGAAGCCTGGGAAGCTGGGGCCTGGCCGCCTTGCACACAGAGAGTCAGGATGCTGCTGGCTGAAGAGGGGTACCAGGTACCACTGGGCAAGAAGCCAGGGGAAAGGGCAAGAACAGCACCAAGCAAGTGTGGCTGGGGGGTCGGAAAGGCCCCCCGACGCTGAGGGCAGCTCCCTAGATCCACTCCCAGGTTTCTGGACCCGCCTCCAGGAGGGATGGCTGAGGGGAAGGGTCTCACTCAGCCCCACACAATGATCCATCAATTATCTTGCCATTGTCTAGGGCTTTGCGCTGGGTGTACCCACCCCACCCCAGCCTCCTACCTTCTCTTGCTGCCTTCCCCATGGTGCAGGCTCTGAACCTGGGAGCCCTGGCCACCAGCCTGGAACCCAGAACCCCCAGCCCAGAGTAGGGCTTTCCCAGCCAACCATAAGCCGGCAACTGGCCCTCACGGTGGCAGGCAGAGAAAGCCTGTCATGGGCACATGGGGGTTACAGTACCCTGTGGCATGTGTGTTAGCAGATGAGCACGTGCACAGAAGTACAGGCAGACCCTGGAGATACTGCAGGTTCACTTCCAGACCACCGCCATAAAGTGAATATCGCAATAAAGCGAGTCATACGGATTTTTTTGGTTTCCCAGAGCATAGAAAAGTTACATTTACACTATACTGTAGGCTACTAAGTGTGCAATAGCATTATGTCTGAAAAAGCAATGCGTATGCCTTAAATAAAAAACGCTTTATTGCTAAAAAATGCTGACCGTCATCCGACAGTGCAGGGTTGCCACAAACCTTCAATCTGTAAAAATACGCAATGTCTTCGAAGCGCAATAAAACAAGGTGTGCCTGTACCCGCTGTGAGAGCGTGTGTGCGCGCAGCAAGATGTATAGTGTGCGGGTCCACGAACTGAGTCTGAGCGATTATGTAGGCAGAGGAGTGTGTGCGTGTATGTGTGTGTGCGCGTGTGCGGAAGCATGTGAGAATCTGGGTGCACAGTGGATGTGCATAAGGTGTGGGTGTGTGTGTCCATAAGTGTGAGCTTCAGAGGCAGGAAGTGGGCCTCCGGGCCACTCCAGTCCCGGGTGCAGGGCTGGCAGTGAGGGTGGTGCACGCCTTACTTGACAGTGGAGACGGTCCCCGTGGTGATGGAGTCTGTTTTGGAGAAGGTTGACTTCAGGTACTCGGGAGTGTTGAAAGGCAGGGAGGCAGGTGGCTCAGGGCCTGGCCCGGGGGCACTGGGAGCAGTGGGCACGCTGGCGAGGGGTGCAGGAGCCAGGCTGGGGGTGGGCGGAACCTTGGCGGGGCCCGGCTTCTGGATGGCCCGGACGTCGTACTTGGAGGGGCGCCCCACCTTGCCCGTCTTGAAGGCGATGGCCCCTCCCATGTCGGGGCTGCCCTCCCCGGGTTTGAAGAGGTGCAGGTACTTGACGTTCTCCAGGTCGTACTTAGACGGCTTCTTGTAGGCGCTGCCGTTCTGGGGCCGCAGGTTCTCACCCGTCTTCAGTTTCTGGATGAAGAAGTCGTACTTGGAGGCACGGGCCACCAGGCCCTGCATGGGGACGCTGCTGTGTGAGGGCAGGGGCAGGATGGTGGCCTTGGTCTCCAGGTGTGCGGTGCTACTGGGCAGCCGCAGGCCCGGCAGGGAGCCCAGGGCCTCCTTGCCGGCCCGCCCCTCGGCTGTGGTGCCGTGGGCCGGCCAGGACAGCTGCTCGCCGGCCTTGAGCTTGCGGATGTACTCCTCATACTTGGAGAACCGCGCCCGCTTGCTGAGGGCGTCCTCGGAGGTGGGCAGTGCGGAGGAGGTGGCCGCCTCCGGCGTGGAGCCCGCGTGCAGCTTCTCGAAGCTGATCTTCCTGGCCAGCTCGTCCCGTGTGTTCTGGTCATCATAGCCAAACATGCCAAGGAACTCGGTCATGGTGGAGGCCGCGTAGTCCCGCAGCGAGGAAGCCTCTCCTACAGCAGGGAGGAGAGGGGCCGTCACCTCTGGGAGGGAGCAGGGTAGCCCAGGGACAGGACCTGCCCCCCCCCGCCCCCCCACCACCGCCCTGCCCACAGAGGGAGGGGGCCGGCCTGGGGAAGGGGCGGAGCGGGACATGATCTATGGACATTTGGCTCACTTGTTAGGTTTTACGACTCTTAAATTAATTTGTTTAAAAAAAAAGTAATTAATACTGGGGTAAAATAAAACGAGTTCATCAATGCCAGGAAAATCAATTTCCTAAATGTTCTGGCCGATGGCTTTTCAGTACATTAAACAAAGTTTCATAAATGTCTCCGCTCTCTTGCCTTGGCCTAATATGAAGGAGAAGTCATTTTACTGGAAGTAAGGCCAGATCCCAACCTGCCTCCCAGGGTGGGGGTGGGAATGGGGGCTGGGGACAGGTAGGGCTGTGAGCCAGTGGCTGGGCAGTCAGGAGGGACTCCCAGGGGCTGAGGGAGCCACTGGGGATGGGGTCAGGGGCGGGCCTGGCTGAGCCTGCCTGGAGGACCCTCCCTGGCCCCCACAAATGGACACACAGGCCCCTTATCCCTGGGAGGATGAGAGGCTCGTGCCAAGCCTCCTCAGGACCTGTCCTCTTGGCCCTTCCCGGCCCCCCAGGCTGCTGATGGCCCCAGACAACAGGGCGGAGGGGCAGAGAGCCTGCGAATGTGTTCACTCAGACTCCCTGAGGGCCCGCCCACCCCAGCCAAGACTTATGACGTAGAGAGTCCTTCAGACCTCCCTGCCACCTTCTGGTCACTTGTGCTCACGCACGAGGGTGGGCCACCGAGGAGAGTCAAGGCCGTAGAGGCAGTGGCTGAGTCTGGCCCATCTATCGTCCCACTGTGTCCACAACGGGGCACACGGAGAATCCCCCGAAGCAACCTCCCCACAGGGACATGCACGCACGCGTGCACACTCAAGCTCGCAGCCCTAGCGACCTTTCCCGCCCACACACACACGTGTACACAAACCACTCCAAACTCCACAGTCAGCTCCCCAGGATGAGTCTCAGGATGGTGGGGGCAAGATGACCCCTTCTGCCTGGGGCTGTTCACTGGAGACAAACCCCTTCCACACACACAACCTTCCGCCACAATAGGCCTACGACTCCCCAGCACACGCCTTCCTGCCCAGAACGCTTGCTGAGCACCGACTATGTGCTACACCCTGAATCAGGAGTGGGTACACACAGGCGGGTGGGACTCACCTGGGCCCCAGGACACATGGGTGTTCTCTCCACTCACGTCTGAGCCTGCACACCCAGGCACACAGAGTGGCAGGACCCCAGGCTGGGGGTCCTAAAAGCACGGCCAGGGGAAGGCGCGGCCGAAGCAGGGGTGGGAGGACCAGGACCCAGCAGGGCAGCCGATGAGGGCTTTCCTCCCAACCACACCTGGAAGTGGTCTGAGAGCGGGGCTGGGCTCTGGCACAGGAGAGAACTTAGCAGCATGTAGAAAGAGCCCCTGAGCTCCTGGGAGGACAGGGAGGAGGGCAGTCCTGTGGGGACCGGGACGTGCCAGGTGGGGAGAGAGGACAGTCACGGGCAGCACCTGGCACACAAGGTGGGCAGAGCGACTCAAGGAACCGACGGACAGCTGCTCCTCTGGGCGGGGTGGCCGGCGGGCTGCTGTCCTGACCTCAAGCTACTTGGGGTTGGGGACCCAGTCTGGGAGGAGTGGGCCCTGGCTGCTAGATTCAGTGGCTCAGGGACCAGGGAAAGGGGCTAAAAATAGCTGGAGGCAGCTGAGCCCTCACTATATATGGCAGAGAAACAGAAGGCTTTGAAGGGCAGGCGGCTTAGAGCAGAGAGGGGGCCCGGCAGGGGTCCCAGGGGCAGCCCAGAGGCCTGCATTCCCAAGCCCACGGTGGGCAGCCTGGGCTCCGGCTGCCTGGCTCCAGTGCCCGGGCCGAGCAGGCCGCCTTGGGTGTCACCCTGCAGTCCCACTGGGCCTCAAACCCGAGGGGCGAGGCCTGCAGCCACGAGGCCACTGGCAGTTCTAGCCCTGCCTCCTGCCATCCTAGCTCTCCACCCCCCCGGGAGGTGCTGGGGCGCTGAAGGGACAGTGGCCCTTGGCCCTGTCCCTCCCCTCTCCTCAGGCCCAGCGCAATCACCTTGCGTCTGGGAACGGCAAGGGCTTTTCCTATCAGAGGAAACTGAAGGTCACACTTTTCCTCATTGATCTTGCAATGTTTGTTAATTACTCTGTCACTGATGTGGCGAAGGATAATTAAACAGCTCTGTTTATATCTTATATGCATAATTACGTGGCTGCGCAGGGCTCCCCGCGTAGGGAGGAGATGCGCCCCTCGCTGCAGGGGAAGGGGATCGGGAAGCGGGCAGGGAAGGCTCGGGACACCAGGCACAGGCTGGGAATGAGGCTGGGGAGCTGAAAAAAGACTCCAGGCCCAGAGTTCCAGTCCTAGCGGAGACGCCCTCCCTCCCCAGAGCAGAAGGAGCTCTGCAGCTAAGGACAAGCAGACACCAGAAAAGCCGGCTCTTAGCCATCTCGTGGGAGAGACGTCAGCCAGGGGACCGCATCTGGGGCAGGTGGGATATGCCGTCTGGGTGTCGCTCCCCACGTGCCTGTCCAGGTACTGCGCCCCATAACAGGCTCCTCCCTATGCAGGTGCGTGTGGACAGTCATCTACCCACACGCCGTCCGTCCATCCGTCCCTCCATCCACCCGTCAGCCTGTCCCAGTCCATCCGTCCATCTACTGCTTCCTGAAGACCCACTGTGTGTTCGGCAGCCCACCCCAGCCCGGCTCACACGTCTGGGAAGCTGCCTGCTCGGGCCCTTCCCCCCTCTTCCCTGCACGCTCTGTGGACACACACACCACTCCTTCCCCGCTGGGCCGCCCTCCTCGTGGGGTTATGTCCCGTCCGGGGCTTAGACACCCACCTGAAGCCTGCTTGGCACGGGGGCCACTATCATCCTTGGAGGCTGCGCCGTCCGAGTCCTTCTCCTCCATGACGCTGCCATCCTTGGGGGGCTCTTCGCCGTGGTCTTCCTCGTCACTGCAGCCCTGGGGCTGCACCATGTAGACGCCCTCGGGTGGTAGCTCCAGACCCTCCCGGGCAGTCCGCCCCAGCACGGGCGTGGGTGCCGGCTCCTCGCTGTACTCCCCGTTCACCCACTTCTCGATCACCGCCCGCCTCTTGTCCTCTTCGCTGCGGGGGGCCCGGGCCACCCCCGACTCAGGGCCGCTGCGCTCTTTGTCCCGGGGCCGCAGTGGGCTGTCCTCGGCCTCCGCTCCCTTCTCCACCACCACCTGGCGGCTCAGCTTGGCGCAGATGGCGTTGAGCTTCAGGCCGCCTTTGCGTTTGGCCGCCATCGCGGGCTTGCCTGCAGGCGGGTCGGGGCACCGGGTGCCTTCAGCTGCAGGGATGGAGGAGAAGGGTCAGAGGCGTGTGTGCCAGGCCCGGCCACCCACCTCGACAGCCGGGGCGGACGCCCTGCCCCCGCATCCCCCATGCCAGAGGTCTCTCTCTCCCCATGACAGTTCCACCGCCCCGCCCCAAGGCCAGGGTGCGTTTGCCCCCTCACTAGACCGTGAGCTCTATCCTCAGAGCCTGGCACATACTAGGGCGTTCAGGAATATTCTGTAAACGAGCAAACGAATGAATGAACGAATGACTCTTCAAACGCAAGGGGCCGTCTTCTTCCCAGCACCTGGCTTCTGGAAGCATTTCCTCCCCTTGTTGGGCCCCAGGAGGCAGGACAGACATGCCACAGGACCTGGCTCCGCCTTCTCTGCCTCGGCCAGCTCCTGCTGCCCTGGAAGGCCTGGCTGGTCCCACGAGGCCCACTTTCCAGCCCTGAGAAGCTGGGACAGGTTGGGATTCCTCAGATCCCCAGCGGGAAGCCCAGAGGCTGCAGTTACGGGGCCTAATCCCTCAACACAACAGCCCAACGCAACTGGCCGGGAACCGTTAACTAGGCTGCCCCAGCGCTAGCCACCTCCCTCACGGCTGCTGAGCGGGGGCGCCCAGGGTCCTGGGGGGTAAATGGCAAGGCCACTAACCATACAGCCTGGGACCTGCCACAAAGGCCAACCAAAGTGGACACACCTCCACCTGTTTATTTGTATGTCCTGTCTGTCCACCCATCCACGTAGTGAGCTCCTACTGTGCGCCAGACCCCGAGGTGGTACCAGGGGTGCACAGGGAGCCCCACTGAATGCTCTCAAGGCAGGGCTCCTCCGTGCGGCCCTCAATAGAGACTTGTGGGCATGGCCGAGTCCCCGCACAGGTCAGAGGGCTAAGCAAGGGGACTCTGCTCCCAGATCCATGGTCAGAAGGGGCTTCACTCTAATGGATCGAGACCCTAAAAACCCACACGCCTGGAACGCACTGAGAGGCTTACTCAGACAGGGACGGCCACACCTGTGCCAGGACCTCATCTACAAGCAGACTTGGCTTGTACACACAGATGGTTGCCCCCCGATACAGACAATGCCCAGCTGCCCCAGACCCTTGTCTCGAAGCCAGCTGCCCAGGGACCCCAGCCCAGTCCAGCCCAGTTCTCCCAGTCCTGCAATCCTGGCTCTGCCGGGCCCCACCCTCACCCCTAGCTGGATGCCCACTCTACCCACGTTTGTCCGCACCTCCAAGTCTGTGCTGCCCACACCCAAAACGCCAAGCATCATCATGGGTTCCTTCTCAAAGCTCAGCGATGGGGCCCCTCATCATGCCATCCCACCTGGCCTCAGGGCCAGCCGCCAGGCTCCGTGACACTAAGTTTCCTCCAGCAGGCCTATGGGGAGCTGGCCTCACCTGGCCCCCTTTGTCCCCGGCCCTGGTGGAGAAGGGAAGGGTGGGAGTGGGGAGCCTGCTCTATTTTTACCGGGAGGTAAGCAGCCAAGTGTGTATGGCAGACGGCAAATGAATCTATAAATATTTATCCCAAGGAAGAGGGAAGCAGAAGCTCCCAGGGCTGCACTTGCTGCTGGGGACACCCCCTCCCTGGGCCCCCACCCATCCTGGAGCCTCCTGGCACTTGGGCGCCCCCCCAGCCCCGCCCACCCGCTCCTGATCTCGGCTGTGTGCCCGCCTCAGTCCCTCATGGGCCCCCGCCAGCTGCGATGCAGCTGTGCGCCCAGGGCCCAGCCCCCGCCCGCAGGCCCCCCGGCTCCGCCCACGCCCCCTACACCTGCCCTCCAGCTGCTGTTCTGCTCCAGCCCACCTGCCTTCCAGATGTTGCCCTCCCTCTGACTCTACTGCTGGTCCCAGGGGTGGCGGTGGAGAAGGGGCGTGGGCCTGGGGTGCAGGGCAGGAGGCAAGAGCAGGCCTTACTCAAAAGCCCAGACGTGTGTGAGTCTGGGGCTGCGAGCTGGGGTGTGTGTGTAAGAGCTGAGGTCCGAGGTGCCTGCCCGCCCGCCTTCCGGCCCACCCTGTGGGGCCTTCTCCCCTCCCCCTCCATCAGGGCCCTGGGACCTGCAGACTACCCCCCTCGTGGTCTGACCCCAGGCTCCCGTCCATGTAAACATTCCCTTGACTTTCTTCCCTAAAATATAAACGCCGTGGCCAGGCCTCAATGGGAGGAAGCCATCCGTCCCCGGCCCTGTCACTGCCCCTTTCATCTCCTTCCCGCCACCAGCCTGCCCGCTGCTCTATTTACACTGGACACTTCCTCTGGGAACAATACTGCCCAGGAGGCAGGCTTGGGCCGGAGGGTGGGAAGGCGCGGGGGCTGCCGTACTGCTCACCCAGGGCCCGGCTCCAGAGAGGAGGCGAGGGGCGGGGCGGCTGCAGGGAGCCCAGCCAGGCCTGGGGAGAGGAGCGGGTCAGCATCTGCACGCAGGCAGCCAGCCCAGGGCTCCCCCAGCCTCCTGCCTCGGGCCCCAGTGATGCCGGATGGGCCGGGGCGAGCCCTGGGAGGTGGCACAGCACCATGGTATGGCCTGGCTTTTGGGGTCAGACAGTCGTGAGTTCACGGCCTGGCTCCAGCCCCTCGCTAGCCCTGGGCCCTGGTCGAGCTTTCTCCCTGTGAAAAGGGCTGCAGGACTGTAAGATGACAGAGGGTGCTTGTCTGTGCCAAGCACAGGGCCTGACAGTCAAGGACCTGGGGAAAGGCAGCTGAGCCCTGGGAGCGGACAAACAGGCAAGTGTGGTGCCACATCTGGGCACGAGATCCCTAGACCAGGAAACCACACCTGGCCCAGAAGAGGCAGAGGAGACAGGAGAGGCTGGAGGGCCGGGCCACGGGCAGGCTGCCTGCTCAGCAACGAATGGCCCCTCGCCGGCTCCCACAGTCTGAGCCTCCCCTCCCGGGGCTCCAAACGCAACAAGCCCCCAGCAGGCAGGCAGCTCTGTCTCCAAGCTGAGTGGGTCCTGCTCAGGGTGGAGAAAGGGAGGGGCGAGAACTGGACTGTCCCTGCACCTGTTGGACGCTAGCTCACGACCTCTCACCATGATCCCGTGGGGCAGGTACTGTCGTCGTCCCATTTGACAGAGGAGGAGACTGATCCTAGAGCCGTGAAGACACTCCAGAGCCCGAGCTCATGAAGGCCGGGGCTCAGCAAGGTGCGGGGCCGCCACTGTGTCCCCACAAAGGCTCCAGGCGGGCTCCAGGAAGTCCCAGGCTTCCCTGTCCACCTCCTCCTCACCCTCACTCCCGGTTCCCGTAACACGGAGCCCCCTAAAGTGTTAACTGTGATGGGTAAAATGGTGCAGCAGATTGCTACAATAAATAATTTACTGATATTTATAAATATGCAAATCAGCCAGCTTCAGAAATCGAATGAAGGGAGGGCCTCGGGAGAAGGGCCCGCTATGGCAGGAATCTCATCACTCCCTCCAAAGGCTGGGGGAGGCCAGGGCTCCTGCCAGTTCCGAGGGAGAGAGGGGGGCTCCTGTAGCTGCACCTGGGCCCCTCATCCCTGATCCCTGGGGACTACGGGGGTGGCTGGAACGGCCACTTCCTTGCCTGGTCAGGGCCAGGTCCTCCCCTGCCCTGGGCAGCCTGGGCTCAAGGGGACCAGAGGCTCCAGTGCCCACTGCCCACGGCTGGGTACCTCAGAGTCACTTGTCCTGCCTTGGGGGTGGGGGTTAGTCCCCAGGGGCTGGGCAGGCCTGGCAGCCCCTCCCCACCAGTGAGTAATGTGTTTTGGGGCCGGGCGGACTGTCAGCTACCAGGCTCCGGGTGCTTTATGGGCTCTGCCTGGTGGCTCTGAACTCCCTGGTAGGAAATAAAGTTCTCCCTGCGTGTCCCTTCTAAACATTTCACTCAGTGGAAACGGTGTTTAAGAAAAATGAGGACATATTTCTTCCTAAGGATGCAGTGTCCCCTTTGGGCAGCCTAATGCCCGCTGTATATCAAGAAGCGGCGAGGCAGGGGCCAGGCACCCGTCCCCTCGGGTTGGGGTGGTCTGGGCCCTACTGCCTGCTGCCAGGCGGCTCGGGGGCCATGGGCACCGCTGGGTCACTCTGGTGGCCGCCCTGGCCCACACTGCCTAGAGCAGTATGGCAGCTGGCACCCTCTGAGCACTACCCCCTGTGCTGGGGACAGTGCTGGGCAACTCAGAGCATCGCCTCAGTGGTCCCCCAGCATCCCCATACGGCCGCTGTCCTCTCCCTGTTTCTGGGTGAGAAAGCAGAGCTCACAGAGGTTGTCAACTGTCACGGTCACCCAGAGAGTGTGCCAGAGCCGGACTCCCACTGGGCTCTGATGTCGCAGCATCTGAGACCCCACACATACCTCCCACAGCCTCCCAGCTAGGGTGGCAGCAACATTGGAGCTTCCCTGCAGCCCCTAAGAACTTGAACCTGACAGGCCACGAGCCCCCGTGCTGGGGTGCTGCGCCTATGTTCAGGCTCTGGGCTGAATTCTGAGGATAAGGAGCAAGCAGACTGTCCTGCCATGACGGCCTGTTCAGTTTAGACGAGGGGGCAGACGTTCAAGTCATTACAAGCGTGATCACTGCGGTGAAAAGTCTCGGTGCCACAGCAGCGGCGAGTCTGGGAAGCCAGGAAGGGTTCCTAGAGACATCTGCTCCGGCCCTGCTCCCCACGAGGTCCCTCAGGGCCCCCCCGCCCCCCCCCTCCCCCTCCCCCTCCACACAGCCCATCTCCATCTTAACAGTCCCATCTCCCCAGCCAGGACCTGTCCCCGAGGAGAGGGGTGTCCTTCTCTCTTGGGCCCAATCCCATGCCTCGTTTTTGCAGGTGGGAGGAGTGGCCACTGCCCCTCAGGGCTCTCAGCTGGGTCCCCTGGTCCCCCACAGCTCCAAGTCGGGAAGCGGGGGGCCCGGCCGCTGGGGGCCCTCCTCGCCCCACTTTGTTTATTTATTTATTATGATTTTTTAGTCCAGTTAAAAGGTTTACTATCCAGACGCGTCTAAGTGGCCTCACTTAGCGTAAGTAACTCTATAAATCAGAGGAGCCGTAAGCATCCACCGCGCAGGCCGGCTATCAATCTCCCCCAGGTCACAGCCAAACAGGAAGGGGAGAAGAGAAGAGTTACCGCCCAGGGGAGGTTTAAAACACACACACACACACACACGCACACTGCACACACAGACCGCGCGCACGCACACACGCTTGGGCGTCTCTGTATTTGTACAATCATATTATATTCACACGTGCACACGAAGAGCGGCCCGGAAACCGGCTGTGCTGTGTGTGTCATGATAACAACGCACAAATGTGGCTCCTGCAGCCTGAAGGGGACACAGCCTGAGGGAGGGGTGAACCCCCGGGGCCGGGCTCTCCGTGCCTGAGCTGCCCTGCCCAGGCAAGCAGCTCTGGAGGGCGGCAAGGGGGCTCTGCTGGGTCCCCTCCCCTCCTGTGGCCCCTGCCTCTGCCAAACCCCAAGGGACCAAGCTTTCCCCTTTTGTGCGCCGGGGGCAGGGAGGTGGAGCCCAAGGACGGGGCAGGGAGGCTGTCAGCTGCAGGCCGCTGACAGGTCCTCGCCCACCGTGCCCAAGGCTGGGCACACACAGCACAGGACACCAGAAGGGCAGCACCATCCAGAGGAGCAACCGGCCACTGTGCAGAGCCCTGGAGGGTGCCCAGGCGAGGCGACCTTTCCACAGCGGCCTCAGGAATGCCTCACCTCTGCGAGTAGGTGTGGCTGGATGCACACAGAGCTTGGACACAGGCTCCCACCCCGTCCCCAGAGAGGCCGTGGTCCTAGAAGGCCCCACTAGGAACTGGGGTGGAGAGGCCACTCCTGGGTGCCCCTCGGCCTCTCCTGGCATCCCCTGGGGGTCCCCAAGGCCAGGCCAGACAGCCCGAGGGTGGAAGACCCGCCCAGGCCCACCTCCTCTCCCGCCTCGCCCAGAGGCCTCCCTGGCTCACCCGCCCGCCTGCCCGTTGCATCTCCCCATGAACTCTATTTCTCTTTCCTCTCTGAAAACAACTGAGCTGTAAATACTGTTTAACCTTCTCCCCCCCTCCCCCCCACCCCCTCCCCTCCGCACTATAAAAACACAAATATGCCATAACTCAGCCGGCCGGCCGCCCAGCCTCCAACATGCCCTGCGCCCGGGCCTCTCAGGAAGGTCATTACAAACGACTTTCCGATTCACTGCTCCTGAAATAATTTTGTGTATTAAAACCTGAATCTGCACTTTCTGGGGCCGAAAGCCTCGCTTAATTATGGCGGGTGTCCTTGGGACGGACAGTGATCCTTCACTCGCCAGCCGCGCTCCAGCCCTCCGCCCGCCAGCCCGCCCCCCTCCCTGGGCCCAATCTGTTTTCAAAGTGTGTCTGTCCTTTATTAAATTGTTTTCTTTTCCACATTATCAGTTGCCATGGAGACCTCATCTCTCGGATTATTTGAATTTCATTATATCTATTGATTTGGGAGCATTTCATCTTTTTTATTGTTTTTCTGTCAATTTTCAAAACGAATAACCATCTAATTTGCGTCAGTGCTGATTATGTTTGTCCCTCAATAGAGGTCGGCAGCTGCGCTGGGGAAACAAATCAATGAAAAACCATCATAAAACTCCCCACTCCAGTCTCCAGGATGTGTGGGTGACATTCCACGCCTGCGAGACACACACTCATCAGCTCCAAGTTCGGCTACGGTGGCGGCAGCTCCGCTCCACGTCCGCCTCCTCTGGCCTTAATATTTAATTCCGCGATTTGGGGCATTATTAGTGGTGTTTTTATTAGTGCGTGTGCCTGTGAGTGTTCGGTGGTGGGCTGGCTGGTTCACTAATTTGTGGGTGAGGCAGGGAAACCCCGGAGGAGGGCAGGGCGGACAGTGTTGGGGGTGTAGTGGGAAGCGGAGGAAAGGGGGGATGCCCCGGGGAGCGGATGGGGCTCGGGACCGGGAGGTCCGCAATGAGGGGCTGGAAAAGGGGGGCCACAGCAGGGGGGCCGAGCGAAGGGGAGGAAAAGAGGGAATTCAGATTGCTCACTTTGTTGGGTTTTTTTTAAATAATTTATGCAATTTTAAGCATTTATGTATAAATTTTTTAATAAGCCACCCTGGAGCAGGATGGCCATTAACATCCCAACGTCCTTCTGTCCAATGGACTGGCGGAGAGGATCAATTTCTGAGAGTACTTTCCCTTTTTATGACATGATAAAATGCTTTTAAAGCAACTTACACAAATACGGAAAATTTTTTTCTTTTTCCCCCGTCCCCTCTCCCATCCCCTCACAGCCTTCTTATCCACCAGGGAGGGGGGTGCGCGCGCACGCACACTTGTGACCGTGCTCTCTCTCCTTCGGGGGAGGGGGCTGGAGGGGAGGCTGGCCGGGAGAGAGCCCCAGTTCTAACTGGAACTGGCCGCCTGTCCTTCTAACAAGGGCATAAACTTTCATTACCCATGCACGCAGTCAAAGACAATTTAGGGAAACTCGCTGCTCGGAAAAGGAAAACCTCAGCGATTCGTGGCCCACGCTGCCGCTGCCATCTGGGGGGCTGCTGCCGTCTCCAGCGTGAGGGAGCGGGACCCTGAACCTCTGGCCCTGCCCGGCAGGAGGCACAGAGGGGCCCTCGTGGGATGCAGCCAAAGAGGGAGAGGAGGGACCAGACGGAGCCCTGGGAGCACCCAGCCTTGGGCAGAGGCCAGGCCCCCTGGGTCGCGCTCTCCCCCGACACCCCTTCGCTAACCCCAGCCGGGCGTGGGCCCTCGAGGGCAAGCACAGGACTCGTCATTTCTGCCACCCAGTGCTGCCGCAGAGCAGAAGCTCAGCTCTGTGGACGGATGGTCAGACAGAGGGACCAAATGAAGATGAAGTAGGAAACTGGGCCCAGATGGCCTGGGGTCCGTGCAGGAGACCCACAGGTGCTGGGGAAAGGCTCCCTCTCCAGGGGTCACCTGCTTTTTTGGAAGTGGGTCTGGGGCAGGAGTACCTTTGGGTGTAAAGGATGGGGGGCACCAGAGCGAGAGGGGGTGGCCTGGCCACCATCACCCCAACCCTGGACTCGAGCCCCTAACGCCCTGAGACGGAGCCAAGCCCTTGTGAGGAAGAGGGTAAAGGCCCGTGCCCAGACTTGGGGACAATCCTTATTTCCATGTCCCCTTCACCTCGTAGACCCTCCTCCTGAGAGGGGTGGGGGTGTAGGTGAGGGGCCTGAGGGGTGAGCCCTGTCCCAGGGCTGAGGGGGATGATCCTGGTTCCCAGGGTGGGCCCTTCCCTGCCACTACGGGACAGCATCCAGCCCGCGGAGACCACGCCTGGGCAGCTGGACTTTGGCAGCTTCCAAATAAGACAAACTGACATTAGGAACTTGGCCGCCCTCTTAAAAACCTCCCACTTTAAGCAAGTTACATCTCTGCCCCGGACATCAGTGTCCTCACCTGAGATGCGGGGTTGTTGAAAGGAGGACATGGGGTGACATGTCTGGCCCAGAGCCGTGCAGCACGGTGCCTGCCACCGTACTGGATGGGGACTGTGGACAGGGTCCCCGCCTCAGTAGCAGGAAGCGCCGGTGCAGTCAGGGCAGAGTCCAGCCCTGCACGGCCCTGCCTTTGCCCAGGGATCCGGGAACCCTCAGCGTCCTCCTGCTTCCCCACCTGCCACAAAGCCCTACTTTCTCCTTGGGCCCTCCCACCCTGGAGCCCCCGAGCCTCTCTCAGGACGCATCCCACCCTCTGGGCGAGCCTGAATGTGGACAGCCCAGGACGGGCCCCACGGTGTTCTAGGCGCTCAACGACAGCAGCACGGGAGCACCCTGCTAAGGCCAGGCCACCCCCAGCCCTCGCGGGACGCAAGCGGAACAGGGCTGCGCCCACCCTCCTCCTCTTCGGTGCGCAGCCCACCCCCCCAACTGTCATTAAAATAACAAGTTTCTGTTACAATCTAAACATTCCCACATCGCATAAAGGGTTATATTACACCCGAGTCACTCCCGGGCCCGTGTTTGCACAGAAAAGCTCACGGCAGGTCCCCCCTCCTGACGAAGTGACTTATTAAAGTTTAAACAGTAATTAACAGAACAATAAAAATAAAGGGATGTTTGGGGAGTCATAGCGCACACAGGGTTTTTGGCAGTGCCAGCAGTTTTTCAGTGCCCTGCGCTGGCAGCAAAATGTGACTGTGAAGCCAGGGGGCACGGAGGACCGGGCCAGCGTTGGGTCGGGGAGACTCCAGGCCTAGAAGGTGAGAAACTGAGGGCAGACGGGAAGGAGGGGAGGAGGTCCGGGAAGCCCTTCTGGAGTCTGTATGGGGCCACCAGCCCCACTGGGATCCGGGGTAGCAGGGTGGGCACGGTGGGAGCAGGAGAGGAGGTCTGACACTGGCAGGAAATCCGCCGAACCAGGGTGCGGAGGCTCTGCGATGCCAGAGCCTAGCTTGGCCCCAGGCACTTTCTGGGAGCGCAGTGCCCTGGTCACATCCAGCCAACTCCGGCATGGACCTGACTGGGGGAGGCACTGGGTACCCAGACACCATGAGCACCACTAGACCCTGTGGTTAATGATTACTGGGCCTGGACCCCAGCCACTCTGGGCTTCTCTCCCAGTGGGGCAAGTACCTCTCCCTGCTCCCGTGGCCGGGGCGGTGCAGTGTACACCCCTGAGAACTCTCCTGAAGCCACTGGCCCCTACTAATAAGCATGAGTTAGGACTCAGGGGACAAGCCTGCCTCTCTAGCCTCTGGGAGGGGGAGACCAGATGGCCCGACTAATGCTGGGCCCCACCTGAAGGGAGGAAGTACTCGGCTCACTAGGCCAAGGTGGGCCCCACTGGTGGAGTCCTCCTTTGCGAAGGTCCACAGGGAGCCGGGCCTGGGGGGCTGGCCTAAGGCCAGGACGCCCTGCAACTAGCAGGCCAGGCCTCTCATCCTTCGCCTCTCCTGTTCTCCCTGCACAAGTTCTACCCAGAGGCTGAGACACCTGGGCTGGGGGCGGGGGTGGGTGGGGGGAGGCAGGGAGGAGCCTCGGGGAAAGGAGGGGCTCCACCTGGACGAGGCCAGCGCGCTCAGTACTTTACTTTTCCCCCCGAAAGCCTTGGGGGCTGGAGAAGAAGGGACAGCAGGAATGCTTGGTGGCAAAACAATGCACGTGTTTTATCTCATGCCAGCCGGGTGATGGGCACCAAGGTACCGCCGGGCTGGCCCTAGGCTTACCAGCTCCCCAAGCTGCCCTCTCACTTCTTCTTCTCCCAGACTCCCTGGGCCCCAGCTGTCATAGGCTACGTTGGTGGGGTGCTCTCCCAGGGCCGTCCCCTGACCTTGCACCCCAGAAGCCGTGGCCAGCCTTGGTGCCCTCGCCTGTCCTTCCTCTCCAAGGACAGCCTCTGTAAAAGCAGTGTTCCCTCCTCAGCACAGGACATGAGTTCCCAAAAGTGTTTTTTCAGTATAGCATCCCCAGCTCAGGCTCTCCCAAGTAGGGCAGAGCGAAGGGTGCGACACGGGGACACCGCGAGGACCATGACGGTGCCCTCCACCTTCCTCTTGGCCTTCTCCATCTCTCTCAGTGCCAACCTGCCCAGGCCTGCCTGGGGATCCTGGTTCTGCCGTAGCCTCCCTCTACCCTGGTGCCTGCCGCTGGCAGCCTGGCCCAGTGTCGAGTCCAGAAGCCAGCCCCTGGCCCAGGCAAGCAGCCCCACCAGATCCCTGGCACAGGTTCCCCTGGTCTTTCCTCCACGTCACAGCTGCAGGGGCTGACGTGAGCAGCTGCAAGCCACGCGTGGAGGTGAGACGCTGGGCTGAGGCCAGAGGCTCTCTCTAACCTCGTGTCTCCTAGGATCTGGCTCCTGGGCAGCTGGTGGGCACAGAGGGCAGGAACTCGCTTTGGCTGGGCCTCCACGGTGCCCGCCCATGCCACTGCCTCTCAGCAAGGCCCCTGCAGGCACAGTCGGCCAGGGGAGCACAAGGCCCCAAAGACCTGGGATCTGGGCACAAACTTTGCTTCAAAGACGTGGAGAAGCGCTATAGCAGCTTTCCTTTCCCTCTCTTCCACGCAGAGCTCGTTGGGGCTCCACCCCCTGCCCCGAGATGAGGGACCCTCGGTGAGGGGAGGGTAGAGAGTCAGGCAGAGAGAGCTCAGGACGGGGGCAGGCGATGCTTCCCAAGCACCCAGCTGCTCTGCTCGGGAGCCAGGCTGCGAAGAAGACCGACAGGAGCTCCAACCCCCTCGCCAGAGGAGGCTGACTGAGTCCCCCGGTGCCCAAGGAGGGCAGGCGGGGACAGAGTTCTTCTAACTGGTGTGCTCTAAGGTGGGCAAACTGGGAGCAGGCTGCTCATCCTAATCTGCTGTTTCCAGAACCCCCAACTTCTCCCCTGCCCCCATGGCACGGCAAGGAGCTCTGGCTGGACAAGGAGCTCCTGCGGGTGGCAGCTGTCAGGGTCATGGCTGCCCTAGATTCGTACAGAACTTTAGAACTGGAAGGGGTCTGAGGCCCGAGAGGTCGAGAGACTTGTCGAAAGCCCAGGTCACTCACACGTCAGGACCAAACAAATCCAGAGGCCCATTTCCTGACCTAGGCCCTGTCATGACCAGCAGATCAAATTGCTCCACGTCTGTGTTTTAAAAGGGAATTTTCTGTGACCTTGGAGACCGCTCCAGGGCCCATCAGCCCCGAACACCCCACGGATTCCCTGCTGGAGAGGCTTCAAGCTCCACATTTGCCCACCTGGGCAAGGACCCCAAATGGTTCTGAACCAGCACCCCGAGGGTGCAGGGCCTGGGATTCAGGCTCCTCAACTCTCCCAGGGAAGCACAAGTGGCATCTGGCTCTATGACCTGGCTTACCCCCGGAAATGGGTAGGACACGTGGGTGGCTGACCATGTGGGAGGGGGCGCCTGGGCACATGGAGGGCGCTCCGGTGTTGGCGGGAGGGGCCTCCTCTTTCAGGGACTGAGACCCTCAGAGCTTGTGAGCTGTGCTCTGAAGGGAAGACAGGGCAAGCGCTATTCTAGGATTAGAGGAAGGGCCTGGGAGAGGCAGGCCCCGGGCAGGTAAGCACAGCCTCCAGGAGCCCCAGGAAAGAAGGCGGGGGTGGCAGCAGGTGGCAGAGAGGTGCTATGGACAACACTGCCACCCCACCCTCCCTACAGCCCATCTCCACAATCCCCTTGCTGAGGCCAATGACGATGACATGAGGGGCCTAATTTAGGAGTATTTTTAAAACTGTGGCCCTGGTGGAGGGGTTTAGCAGTTGTCAGCCATCTGGAGTAAGGAATTACCGTCACCTCCCTGATCCTATAGTCCCTAAACCCAAAGCTGGCTATGGCTCAAGGCGGGGGGGGGGGGGGGGGCAGCAGGTGGGTGGGGGATGGGGCCTATTCCAGGGCGGGGCTTCCCACAGGCCAGGAAGCACCTCCCCTCACCCTCAGAGGGGGCCTGGGGCAGAGGGGGAGGGGGCCGGAGAGCTCCGTGTCCTCTGTGCCCACGCGGGCTCTCCCACTCGCTCACGCACGCTCACTCCCTGGGCCATGCCGGCTCGCGCAGGGGCCGTCAGGTAAATTAGATCTGAAAGCTGACAATTTCTGACCATATTTCCTTGATTATTTCAAACAAATGCACAGCAGCCGCTGTAAGGAGATTAAAGTGACATAAACGTCCCGAGTGGGAGGGGGGAGGGCAGAGGATTCAGGTCACCCCCATCCGTCCCCCGCCTGACAGACGCTATATCGCTATCCAATCCAATAAAAAATCCCCCCCTTTTGCTTTAATTAATTTTACAGCTAGCTTGCTTAATTACTTTCAATCAAAATCCTCCTGCCATCGCAAAATTAGAGATGGTTGAGCTCCATTAGCCTAAATTCTTCATTTCCATATAGAAAAGAGGCTGTCTGCATAGCCAGCCTGGGCCCCCGGCAGGACAGACGCCCATGTGCCCGCCCGCTGCCAGCCAGTCCACTCCTGGCTTCCGCTCCATGGCTATCTCTGGCCTGTGCATTTCCCCTCATTCTCCTCCGTCCTTGCTCCTTGGGCTGAAAGAGGTGAGGTCTAGAAAGGGTACACTCCCCCGCTGCCCCCAACTCTTCCCGATTCGTGCAGGGACTGCAGAGCTGGGCTGGACTGCCAGGGTTGGGCTGCCCCTGGCAAAAGGAGGGATGATCCTGGGATCCTGCTACCCTGCTAAGGGGCCTCTGCTGCTCCCAACCCAGGGCAGACAGTTCTCCTGGGCTCTCTGCCTCATCCCTCCTCACGAGGCAAAGCTCCCAGCAGAGCAGGACCACTTCTAACCTTGGACTTCGGCCCAGGAGGTAAACACCCCTGGAACCAACATCATGCAGGGTCACCTCTCTGCTGCTTCCTGGCTAAGGCCCTGCTCACTATCAGGGCGACCCCAGGGCCAGCTGTCTCCATGGTGCTCACAGGCAACACGGCGGCCCCCACAGACTCCCGTGTTCTCCGGGGGCCCCATGTGGGCCCCTGCTCATCCTTCCGTATCCCCGGTTCCCAGCCTGCAACAGCTGCCCTGCTCCTCCACGCCCAGCCTGGGTCGGGTGGGTGGCAGGTCTGGGCTCTGTCCACATCCTGCGCCTGCCCCCGCTCCCTTCTCTCCCCTCCACCACCTCCTCGCAGCCCCCAACCTCCACTCCGGAAGCTCCACTTCAGGTTTTCCAGGCTACAGCCCCGAGTGTCACCACAGGGTCCAGCCCAACCTGGGCTCCAGCTGATTAAGGATCTGCAACAGGATGTAAGGATTACAGTAAAACCTGGCTCCGGATCTACAGGGGCAGTGGGCCAAGTCCGGGCTCTGGGACTCCCCTCGCCTCCCCCTTCGGCACGCCCCCTTTCCTCTGAGATGCTGAGGGCCAAGAAAGCCTGGGCCTCTGGGCCCTTCGCGGGATCTTGGCTGGGCGCTGGGAATTGGATGACAAGGGGCAGCATGTGGGACTCAGGCCAAGTCTGGCAGGAAGGCAGGACTGGCATGGGGTGAGGAAGGGGATTTATGGCTGAAACCTGCCCTAGACCCTCTATGGGGACAGGAAGCCAACCTGGTCCTCCCTCTCAGGGGACCCGCATGGAGGTGGGGTGTCCTGGGTCTGACTTCTGGAAGTTCTCAGTGAGGCCCTTCCAGGGAGCAGGCTTTAGGGCTTCCCCATCGCTATGGCTGAAGGATTCTGGGGTTGGGTGAGGTAGCTGGACCTGGACCTGAATCTGGAGCCAGTCTTCCTGGATACCAGGGACCCACGGTCAGTCTGCAGCCTCCTCGCGGATCTTGCGCTAAAGGGTTATTTAACCTGAGTCCTCCTCTTCCTGGGTCAGTTGAGTTTCTCAAATACATCCCAAGTACCTTATGGGCACTGTCCCTGCTGGCCCTAGGGATCCAGAGAGGACGGTTTCAGGTATCAGGGAGCTCAGATTCTGATGGGGAAGAGACACCAGCTCCAAAGCATTCCCCACGCCACTGAGGGCACAGAGAGGAGGCCAACTGTGAGTTCCAGGAAGGCTTCCTGGTGTCCAGGCCCAGGCTCTGCCTGGGAGGCCAGCAGGTGCAGAAGGAAAGGGGGGCGGTTCCGCTGGGCTCGGGTTCCTCCAGCCACTCTTCCCTCCACGTAGGGCTGCATCCTCTCTCCTGCCCTCTCTTCCGTGAGTCATCAGCAGAGTAGGCTAGGGAGCCCAGGAAAGGCAGGAGCAGCCCCAGGCCTCGGGGGCACTTAAAGACTTCCTGGTCACTCTCCCTCCCCCTGGGGCGGAGCTGAGCTGAATTCTGGCTCTGCCCGATGCACCACCATGCCTGGCACAGACAGCCGAGTTGGGAGAAGGGTGGCTGGCAGAGCAAGTTCCAGGTCAGCTGCCCAGAGCTCGAAGGGGCACAGCCACAGTGGGGTGGTGAGGTTCCCCCCATCTCCGGCCTGCCAGCCAGCACCTGTGGCCGGGAGCACCTGCCTCTCGCCCCACTCACTCCTTCAACTCAGGAAACACTCCTTCGATTTGGGCCCGGCTACCCCTCCTCCTATGCATCCCTCAGGGGTCCCGGTTGAAATTTTACTTCCTCCGGGAAGCCCTGCCAACTGCAGGGCCCCCTTCCTCTGCCCTCTCATCGCACCCGGCTCCGTCAGATAGCACTTCTGTAATAACTTGGTTAATGACCCCTCTATTTCGCTCAACTGCAAGGTCTGCGGGACGGGACCACTGTTTTAGCACAGCGCCTGACCCAATAAATATTTACTGAATGGATACAGAAAACTAAGTGCTTCTCAAGTTCATTAGGGGTAGAGCTGGGATTGGGGGTGTGGCCTGACTTCTGTACCAAGCCCTGTGGAGCTCCAGGACCTTTCCTATCTGCGAGGGTAGGACTGAGTCTGAAACCCCTTCTCTTGGGTCTCTGGCCCTCTTGAGCCTCAGGCTCACCTCCAAATGCCCTTCGCAGGGCTCTGCTTGGAGAACAAAAGAGGCCCCAGTTGTTCCCACATTTCTCTGGGAGAGGAACAACTGTTGCCGGCCAGGCCCTTGCTGAATAAATCCAGCAACTGTTTGTAGTACAGCGCAATTCTCTCCCGCTACTCCTGTCTCTGTCCCAAAAAAGGAGAAAAGGAAATCGAAAAAAAGATGGGGGAAAAATCCCATCCCAAGCCCCACGATCTCCCTTCCCCCGCTATCAAGTCCGTCTGAAAATGTTAACACACAAAGGGCATGGGGACAGCCACCTGCCATTGCAGACAACTGGGACAGCCGCAGCAAAGGGTGAGGCTGTGAGATCAGGACCCAAAAAAAGGAGGTGAGGGAGTGAAGGATGGAGGGGTGGGGCATGGGGCAACAGGAGAGATCAAAGAAAACGGAGAGACTTGGAGGGCAGTGAACGCCCAGCCCAGCAGTCGCGGGAAAGGGTCCTGAGGACGAGTGGAGGGAGAGGCCAGAGACCTGCAGCGACACCCAGAACCGGAGGGCCCATGAAGGCTCCAGGAGGCCAGGCTGGATGGGGAGGCAGGAGGTTTCTGTGGGAGCAGCAGGTACAGTGAGGGGAGGCGAGGGAGGGGAAGAGGAGTTGACTGGGTGAGAGGGAGAGAGGTCTATTAAAAACCTCAGTGCATAACACAAAATGTCAGGGTTTATAGCTTCATTCTTGGCATTGCCGGGACTGAGAACCCTGCACAGAAATGTCACCGCTTGTCATGTTTAATCACCTGCTGTTTGTTAACACCTTCCCTGCAAGGAGCCTGTCTCAATCTGCCCCTGGGCCCCCAAGGGACCCGGAAACAGAAAACATCCCCATCTCCTTCTTGGTCCCGCCTCAGGGTCTCAAGGGAGGAGCTCCATTTGCCATCCACCTGAAGGTCTCCCAGGAGCCCCACAGTGACCCTTCCTATCAGGCAGGCCAAGAAAAGGGACCCATATGGTCCTGGCAAGGGGCTAGGACCTCTGGCCGGGGATGGTATGTTTCAAGTGGCCAGAGCCAGGGTGCTCCCAGGCTGACTCCCTTTCTCGTGCTCCTTCCACCTGCCTTTCTAGGGCTGCCTGTCCCTTCTGTCCAATCCACTCCTGTCCCCCCACCCTGGGTGGAAGAGAAGATAAATAAAAGAGGGCCCGCTCAGAATCCCTGCAGCCTGGAATCCACCGATCTGTCTGCTTGAACAGCAACTGCCACACAACATCTAACATTCAAAGCCACCATCCTTCTAGTCACAATCCTGCATCACGCCATCTGTGGTTCTGGCGTGGCTCTCTCCCGGAGCACGCTTTGCTAGGTTGTTTAGACTAGGAATTCTCAGTCTTACTGCCCCATAATTCCTCCCTCTGGGGTGGGAGGGTGGAGTAGGCCACTCAAGCAGCACGTGTCTTCCCAAGCACACCTGGCTGTTCCCCACCCCTGAAAGCATGGTATGGTTAACACCAGGCAAAGGGCTGGGTCCTCTCTCAGATGACACCTACACAAACTCAACACAGCCCCCAGACGCAAAGCCCATGCAGGGACAGCTAGCTGTCTGCAGAGCAGCAACTTGATCCTGTACAGTTCCCGAGGTAGCCCCGTTACTTCTAGAAGCAGTGAGGGCCAGTGGTGAGCTGAGCTGCAAGGGTCTCCCAATCTTTCCTTCCAACAAAATCCATGCTTACACAGAAACATATCTGACAAACATGCATCCCAGGAGAATGCCCGTTCATTCAGACTTTCTTCCTGAAGAACTCTTTGTCCAGTCCATTCATTCCCATTTCAATAGAAACAAGTCAGAATGTTTTTCAACTCCCCTTTGCTACTTCCCTGCAAACAGACGGGAGCACCCCTTTCTCAGGAGATAGGCAATAATGAATGCTTTTAGAGGAGGCTTCCTCCAAAAAGTTCAAAATGCATTTGCATCAACAATTGCCTTTTACCTCGCAGGGAAGGCCCGGGGATGCGTCCACGTGTTACGGCTGGGATATAGGTGGAGCCCAGAGATGGGGATGTGGGCCAGGCAGCACAGTCAATAACCAGGGCTGAAAGTGGCCTCCACTGCACGCTGCCACTGGAACGGTCCTTGGGGAAGCCCTACTCTGGGTCTGTCTCCCTGCATTTGGAAAAAAATCCCTAAGTGTCTCTGGGCCACCTGTTTCCCCACTGGTGAAACGGGACAACTCCCTGTGTCTTTCTCCGAGGGAACTGATGAGAAGAAATGGATAGTAGGTGTGGTGTGCCTGGAGTCTCTTGGAAGGAGGGCACTGGGTAAACTCATGGGGTTTCTGCCGTCATGATTCTGCATGTTGCACCCCTTCCACTACGGGGGGAGGGGGCTCAGTGTTACAGGGTGGGGAGGAGTGGGGCCTCAGCTGCAAGACCTTTCCTACGCCCAGCAGAGGTTTTCAGGCAGTGGCCTGTCGTGCCTGGGGAGGTGTGTGTGCACACCCGCTCGAGTCCACATGCACCTGGCTGAACGCAGCCCACGGAGCCGGAGCCAGGCGGTTTTCGGTGGTGCCAGTTGTTAAGTAACCCATCCTGGACTGAGACTATCCTAGTTCAGGTGCTCAGGCTCGCCAGGACCCTGAGGGAGGGGCTGCGTCAATAAGCCCATCCTTCCGCCTCCAGGCCTGAGGGGGTTCACGGGCCATGGGTCTTTCCAGTCCTGGGCAAACCAGGGTGGGTGGTCACTGCATCGCTGACCACATCGAGTGACAGCTGGAAACTGCTCCCGAAGCCCCTCCTTCTTGGGTGTCAAGAGAAGCGCTCCACCTCCTGGGTGCACTGCCCACGTGGGGCGGGAGGTCAGACTGGAGCCCCTCCCACCTTGGGGATTTGAAAAGCTGGTCCCCGTCATTGAAGGGGACCCTGAGCATACATGGAACGTGTCCTCCCAACTCAGCAGGCCAGGGCGGAGCCCCAGAGGAGCCAGGAAGCAGGGCCTGGCCTGAGGTTCAGGGGAGCCCCCTGGTTCAGAACTGCTTTGTCCAAGCCACTTGGATTTATCAGATGAGCACGGCCTCCCGGCCAGGCCCCCTGGTATAATCCTTTCATTAATTTACTATTGGATGGGAAATTACTCCTTACCCAGGAATATAAGTTTTCATCTTATTTTAAGTTAGGTTCTTAAAGCAATTACCCAGGCATCTGGCGATGACTTCACCGCTGCGGCCGGGCCCTGGAGAGGAGAAGGGCGGCCCTGAAGCTGCACAGACCCCGGGCTCCCGGCCCCGCAGGGGAGTTCAAGGAGAACTGGGAGCCCCTAAACAACTGTCCTGGGTCCTGGGAGGGAAGTGGGGGGCACACCGTCATCTCTGATATTTGCTGTTTGTGAAAACACTCCTCTCTAGCACCACCTGCCCCGTGAACCTACTGGTGACAGTTGCTGAAAAGCCTCAGCAGCTGGTGCCGTGGGAGCATTTTCTATTTTTAATTGTTTGATCGGAATATTAACTCATTTAGGCCTGTTCCCAAGGCACACTTCCCAGCCAGAGGGTTTCCCCCATTCCCCAGACCTTCTTCTCTCCCTGTCCAGTCAGAAGTAAACTTTGAAATTAATAACCAGATACACAGACCTCTGCAAGTTTGCACAGGATCAACACACCGGAGAGAAAAAGAAAGACGGTCCTCGCCGGCCACAGGGTGGCCCCGAGCCATCCTCTCAGCCACCAGGCGGGGGAGGTGGCTCAAGCACCTAAATGCCCCGCTGCTCCTACCTGACCCCACTTTTCCTGGCCAGCCTCTCCCTGTCCCCTCCGGTCAGCCCCACTGACCCAGTCTGCTCACTTGTCGACCTCAAGGGCGGGGACGCTCAGGAGGCTCCCAGGGAGGGGGCGCCGGGAGGGAGGCACGTGGCCCTGGGCTCAGAGGGGCCGGGCCAGAGGCTGACTTTCCTTTCAGCTTCCACTTCCGAGAGGGAGGGAGAGAGGGCAGCCTCTCCACGGAGCCACAGGAGAACGTGCCAGCCAGTCCTCCCCGGGAGCAACACCAAGGGCTCCAGGCCCAGCCCCGATGGGAGAGTCACCCTGCTCATCCTGAGCTAAGTGTCGCTCCCCACGCTGCTGGGGACAAACCTAACCCCGGTGGCCCCCTTACCTGTCCTCGGAAGGCCCCCGACCCAGCACTGGGGCCACTTGGCCTCTTCGCCCTACATGCCCTTGGCCCCCCTGCCGTGCTCTTCCCTCTCAAGGTCACAGGGCTGTCCACACCAGGAATATTTACTCACCAGACTGGCCCTGTTAGCAGCACTCACCACAAATATGCTTTCTGATAAAGTTGGCAGAAAAAAGTTCTAGAGCTGGAAACAGTGTCAGAAATCATCCCCCACCCTCACAGTGTGAGGCTGTGAACAGGTCGCACAACCAGCCGGCCAGAGTCCTGGGGGAGGCTTTTGTTGCTCTCACTTTTCTTCTTCCTGTTTTACTTCCCAACATACAGCCTGTTGCCAGGGGACCAAGGGCTGGGGATGGCTCTAAGCTCGTACTGGGTCTTGGCCCCCAAAGGGCGCAGCCCAGAGGCAGGGGCGTGGGGAGCGGCCCTCTGTTTCCTCCTGCCAGGAGCTCTCTCAGTGGCCTCTGGAGGACGAGGCCGGGCGGCCTCTTACCTCTGCTTCTCTCTGGGCCGTCTCACCTCGCTGAGCCCCCTTCCCACCCGCCCGCCCTTCCTCTGTGCACATGGGCTTTAATGTTTTTATTACCTGTTTGACTCACTGCCTTATTGCTTCTCCCCTTAATGGGGCCGTAACCGTGGAAACAAGGAATAAACGGCCACCAGAAAATGAGATGATTAAACAGGTCACCCTGGCAAAACAAACTCAGCCGAGGAAACTCTGGGAGTAGGGAGGGTAGGCTCCTCCTCCCCTCACCCTTGGCCAGAAGGCTTGGACCAGACCCCGGACCAACGTCCCCGTCCCTGGAACTGGGGCAGATGCAGTGGGGCGCCCCCTGCCGGGCAGTGGGACACCTGGTCTATCCCTCCCCAGGCTCCCCTATCTCCCAGGCAGCCCTCCTGGCTGGCCTTGGGCCTTGAACTCTTTGGCTGAGGGGTGGCAAGGAGGAAGGCACTGGCCTAGAGGGAGGTGAAGAGCAATGCCAAGGAGAAGATGCACTTCCTGGTGACACGACGTTCTAGAATTCGCTCCCTGCTGGCTTCCTGGATGCCTCCTGCTTTCTCACTGGGCTGGAGTCCCCCACCCGATGCATCTCCTGCTCTCACGCAGCATATTCCCCACCCCACCCCACCCCGCCTCCAGGGGCCCCTTAGTTCATGGAGAAAGCCCTATACTAAAAGGCCAATGTACGTCGAGGTTCAACTCGGGAAGCTTTCTCCTGGGAATCCCTGGTCTTTGGAGCCACACAATGTGTCTGTGTGGCTCCAAAGCCACATCCTGGACCAACCTGCTCCCACAAGCCTCAGGTCAGAAGGCTACAAGAGACGGCCCTTGTGACTTCAGGAAGGACTCCTTGGCCCCTTGGCACTGGCCAAGACTGTGGGTCCAGGAGAGCCCCCAGGAGGCAGCTCATGGGAAGCTCTAAGAACAGACCCCACAGCCCGATCAGGAGCAGCCCAAACACCACGCCGGGGGGCAGAGGTCCAAAGCCCTGGCCACGTGGGGCAGGCCGTAGTACGAGCCACCCCCTCCTTCTGGCCTGACTCCCTGCACTGCGTCTACCCAGCTGGAGGGGTCCTGGGAGTGTGAGCAGGACCTAGAAAGGAGGCGCATGCCATGGTGAGGTCTGCTGCGGGGAGATGGAGACGGGCACGGGAGGAGATAGAGCAAAGTCGGGGACCACCCACTGGTACTGCCCCCGTCCCCTCCGGGGCAGCAGACTGCGTGTGCAAGTGTGACTTCACGGCAAGACCCCCCGCCCCCGAACCCAGTCACGGTTAGCAGCTACTGGGGCCCCATCAACCACTCCCGCCCACCTTCGTCCTTATGCCCACTTTGCCCCTTCGTGTCATCCCTCATCCCAGCCCCACTCCTTCCTGTAAACCAGGCGTAGAAAGCTCTCGAGGAGCGAAAGCCCAGGTCCCAAGGGAATCACCAAATGTTTCCTGCCTGCCTCCTGCTAAGAAGCTGGCGAGGCAGTTGGCGAAGAGGCACAGGAATCAATCAATTCCACCAGCGCTCACAGTGGGAAGGCGCGAGACCAGCCCTGTACCGCACACGCGGAGGAGATGCGAACGCAGAGCCAACTCTAATAATGGTCACCATTACAAAAAGCAGTAGCGGAAGAAAGCAGGGTTCCCGGCCTTGGTCTCTTGGGGCAGGGTACAGAAGCCTGAGTGCCGCCCTGACACACCAATGTCATGGGTATAACCAGATGCTCAGAGCAGCAGGCCCCGAGCCAACCTCTGACCTCTTGTCTCTTTCCAGGGCCAACTGGGTGTGAGGTGGCAAAAGGGGAGGGGCAAGAAGGTAGGCAGGAGGGTCTGGCTTTAGGGAGCTGGGTGGCCTGGGCCAGAAGAGGCAGAAAACTGTGGTTGCACAATGGGAAGCAGCCGGGGCGGTGGGCTGTGGGGTGGAGGAGGGAGAGGAGTACAAGGCAAGAGAGAGAAGAGGCTGGTGGAAGTCTAGAAGGTGTGGGTGATACAGGAAACATCGTTTGTCTATCTCTATCTGTCCCAATACCTCCCATCCTTTGTCACGTTCAAAGGCCACTCCTTCACAAAGCTCCCTGGCTCTCGGCCCCAGCACGCCCACCTGGTGCGACAGATAAACACACCTGTCTCCCTCCACCAGGCAGACCCCAGAAGCCTGGGAAGGACCAGGCGGCCTTCATTTCTGCAGCTCCTACAGCGGGTGCTCCCCAGTGCTTACTGAATTGCAGACCTCACTACTTGCATGGGATTTCCTCCCCTTCAGGGCACGATATGTCCTGATGAGTCTGGGGTATGAGGATGCTATGCTGTGGTGAGGCAGCCAGAGGGGTGAACGCTGGACTACCAAGTTGCCACTTTTTCCAATCAATCCCAGAGAACCAGCCTCCTCTCCTCCGCTCGCTGGGACCACCAGCCCTCCTCCTCCTCCCCTTCCCTGGCTCCTTGCTTTTCCTGCTGTACTCTGGCCCAGCTACCCCGGAACGGCTGCTGCTTGCCTTGGGGACCCACAGGCTGTCATTACTACAGAGCAACTTCCTTCCCCCCTGAAGAGGAGGAGGAGGAGAAGGAAAAGGAGGGGCAAGAAGAGATGTGGTAGCAGCCCGGGTGGTCAGGGTTTAAAAACCAGCTCAGCGGGGCTTCCCTGGTGGCGCAGTGGTTGAGAGTCCGCCTGCCGATGCAGGGGACACGGGTTCATGCCCTGGTCCAGAAAGATCCCACATGCCATGGAGCGGCTGGGCCCGTGAGCCATGGCCGCTGAGCCTGCGCGTCCGGAGCCTGTGCTCCGCAACGTGAGAGGCCCGCGTACCGCAAAAAAAAAAAAAACAAAACAGCTCAGGGAGGGCAGTGTAAAGGACAAGCCTTGGGACCTGGGGTGGGAGAGCGAGGGTGGGGAGCAGGGGTAAAGAAATGGCCTGACTCTTCTAAGAACGGTGGGCCAGGCAGAGGAGGCTGACGGAGGGGGCAGGCGCATCACTAACCTGGCAGGGTCCAGGAAGAGGAGAAGCCTGGGCCCAGAGCTTCCTGGGTCCCACCCAATCCTCTGCCCAGGGACTTGAGCCAGGGGCAGCAGCTTTAATGAGGAGATGCTGCTGCCGTGACTCAGCCCTCCAAAGGTGCCTCCATTTTATTTTATTTTTCCATCATAAAAACCCAAGCTGCAACTCAGCCAGATTCCCTGGCTCTGGGGGATGGGGGAACACCAGCAGTGACGGCGAAGCCCTCAGAGAGGTCTAACTGGACCCAGTGCCCTTCTTAGACAGGAGAGTTAATGGGTTCTCCTGGTTGATCCCCAAGGGAAAAGGGGCCCGGGATGGGGTCCCTCTATGGATCTTTCAGACCTGCCCTCGCTGCCTCTGCCTCCTGTTGGAGAATGGCTACTGCAGGCCTTACATCCAGAGTTTTGCTCTGATATCTTATAACCAGTGCCAGGGCTGGTTCAAGGGGCCACTTCGCAATCCAGAGCTGCCTGTCTCGAATGCTTTGTTCCAAAGAGAAGGTCCAAATGTGTGCTTCTCACCTCGTCCACTCAACCCGTCCTCCAAGATGCCCCACTGAACCCTCTCAGTAAAATCAGGTTGGGAGCTGGAGAACCAGAGACCTTAAGGGTCATCTGATGCTCATGCCCCTCCGAACGTCACAGCCAGCCTCTGTCTGAACGGTACCAGGAAACTCGCGAGTTCGGAGACAGCCCATCCTGTCCTTGGCTCTGACTCCTCCTTCCTGCCAAGATGGCACCGAAGCACCTACCCCCTGCAGCAGACTGGCAAAACCGGTGCCCGACCTGACCGTAGGGACTGGCCCCAGCTTCGACTGGTTGAATGGGTGTACCTGGCCAAGTAAAGGCTCGAGGAAGAAAAATTGAGGACAACCTGCTCTGGCCCAAACTCGGCATGGACACGCTTCCTCCAGAAACAGCACAAGAACCTTCCCAGGCCCCAGTGTGACCAGAGCCAGCAAGGTTCCTAGAAGCCTCTACTCCTGGCAAGGCCCTGGCCTTGAACCGGCGGCTCACAGCAGTCCTGAGAGTCTGGAGGTGGGCTGACACTCAGAGCAGCAACTTTGTGTTGGGGAAGGCAAATTCTTTGCTCTCTGGGGTCAGCTACTGCCTGGAAGAAGCCTGTGGCCTTCCCTCTCCCCTCCTCGAGACTGTGTGTCCGCGAAGCATGTGGCCAGCATGTGGACAACCCACTCCAAGAACCAGGTCACTAAGCCAACACGTCTCAGCTCCCTTGACCCCATCATTCCTGGCCTCGTCCACAGCCGAGGCTGGGGCCAGGCTACAATGTGGGGTGCGGGTGGGGGGGTGGTCTGTGTGCAATGTAAGGGGGTCCAGGCCTGGAGTCCCAGCAGAGCTTATCCCAGGGAAAAAGAAGCAGGCCTGGCTCAGTGAGCAGCACTGATCCCTCCCCCTGACTCACCCTGACAACACAGCTACAGCCACAGTGCCCAGTGCGCAGTGGTGCCCCTCAGGGCTCCCCCTGTGGTCCCTGGTCAGCCCTTTGAACTTGCTCTCTTGCCTGTTTGGCCCTTTACCTGGCAGAGCCTACCTTGGATCCTCTGATGGACAGCTCTAGCCCTGGACAGCCCCTCCCCCTCTCCTCAAGACCTCCCTAGGGAGAGTGGGGGCAATTACAACCAGATCCTCAAGAATCAAGGGCAAGTTCCTTCTCAAAGCTCTACTGCTGTTTCAAAGCCATTTTTCGCCCTGGCCTCCAGTTTTTATCAGGGCCTAGGAATCAGCCTAGCGGGGCCTAATCCTGGGGAGCTTCCCAACTGCAGCATGGATTTACCTGTGTCTGAAAGCTTCCTCCCTCCTCCCTTCCCCCTCCTGACTCCCTCCCCCAGGGAAATCACTCTAAAAGGGCCTAATGGAACCATGTCCTCCTCTCTTCGTCTCTCTCCTCCCTCCCTCCTTTTCTTTCTCTTTCCTTTTTTTTTTTTATTAGCATTTGTGGAATTTATTCCCAAACTCTCCTAATCTTCCGTACACAACCATTTGATTTGCATAACCCAACCCCCTCTCATAAAAACTGGCTGCTAGTTTAATTAAAAAATGTAAATTTGCTGTCATCTCGGGGCCTGGTGAATTAGGACGACATCGGCATTTTTTATTGCTAAAGACCTCCAGATTGATCCAGCCCTTGGCTGAACTATGGTGGAAGAAAAGGGGTCCACATGGCCCCTGAGGGTCTTGAGGTTCTGCTGTCCCCTCCTGAGCAGCCCTGGTTCTCCCACCACTGAACTGCTTATGGCTGCAATGTTTCAGAACCTAGAGTGATCACCGGAGTGATGTTAACCCACGACCCAATGCTTACTGGGTCCCTGGTGCCAGCAACCCTTTGGGGCCTGTGTCTCCAGCCTTGTACTGTGCTAGAGAGGCCCTCGGCAGAAGCTGCCTGTGGTCCCCCAAAAGGAGAGAGCCCCTCATCACATCTGCAATGAGTCCAGGCCAGAAACGAGGCCCCTGGCCCTGGCTGTGTGCAGAAGTACATCCCAGAGGTTGAGGAAAGATGAGCATGCAGTGAGCCCGGAGACAGGCTCAGAGGGGGATCTCAGAGCTCCCACCTGCTTCCCTTTTTTTGTGAAGAGGGGAAAAAGTGCTTTTCTTCTGAAGTTCTGAGATTAAGGGAAACTTTCAAGTTCGAAGAAAAGGCTGAGATGGTATCACCAGATGATTTCTCCAGGAAACAGTCAGAACTTTGACACCTTGGACCTCCCCTCACTGAGTGGCCAGAGTCCAGGCCTGGGTCCTGCTGGGAGGGCCCTGCTCCAGCTACGGGAGGGACCAGCTGACCACAGGGGCCCTTCTAACTTCTAGGAAAAGTTTCCAGAGCCTGTCCCTAGAGGGCTGGGAGAAGTAAGTGCTGGGAAAGATGCTACAAGAGGTTCTGCCACCTGCAGGCCCAGGAGGCCCTCTCTCCAGTCGGGGACACCCTACAGAAGGGCTTTGGAGTCGTGCCCCGACAGCAGGTGGGTATAGGGCAGGAGGATGGGCTCCAGCTCCAGTTGGCATATGGGTTAGAAGGAGGAAGCTGAGGGCCCGACTTCCAGCCGAGTAATGCCTAGGTCCCCTGTGCCTGCCCACAAGCAGAGGCTCACCTGCCCCAGGTAGGGGGTGGTGCGTTATCACCACCGGCCCATCTATAAGGTCTGCTTCTTAGCTGGGATGGGGGGGGGAGCATTTCTGAAGAAAGGGGGTGGGGCCTGAGAGGGAGGCGATGAGACACCTGATTGGAGGTGGGGAGGGCTGCTTCTCTGTGCGAGTGAAGGGCAGGGAGGGGCGGGGTGGCAGCAGTGGCCTTAGACACCTTTACCCACTTTGCCCAGTAGGGGCTGTTGCACCCTTCCTGGGCACAGAGGTCCCCAGGACCTCCACGTCGAATTCTCCAAGATCACACCTGTCTGGACATAGCATTAATATTCCTTCCCCAACAAACACACTTCCCTCCTTCCCAAAGCTGCTGCCATGTCCTGGCACCCATCCTGGGCCCCCTAGTGCCGCCTCCTGCCCTCTCTGCCCACTCCCTTTTGACTTCAGGAGGTCAAATGTCAGTCCATGGATCCCAAGGGGCAATGCCATGAACTTGGGCCGTTATAAACAACCACTCTAACAGCCACTCATACCACCTTCTGTAAATGAAACAGAAGGGTTCAGAGATCAATCTCAATGAATTATGAACCTGTTTATCACTGACCTCTTTTAAAGACATTTAGCAAAAAAGACAGCGCTTTTGTCAGCCTAGGATGAGGGTCCTGGTCAAAATTCCATTTCAGTACAGAGGGCTAAGGGAAAGCCTAAAGAACGTAAAGTAAACCTCAGTCTGGACTCAGATTGGAACCTCAGGTAGGAAGAGAAGAGGAATGTTGAATACAATTATATTAAAACCAATGACACACCAAAATCTCAGCATAAACTCTGCTCCAGGCCAGCACTATGCTATGTGGAACCCTAACCTAGGCGCCATGCTAGGCCCCCCAAAACCCATAGGTCCAAATTCAGTCGTTTGTCTGGTCTACCCTCTCCCAGGGTAGGGGCTAAGGGGGATGGGAGAGAGTCCTGGGCCCCTCACTTTGAACTGATAACAGCCGCCTCACCCCACGGATTCTCAGGTGAAAAATACTCATTAGCCATAATAAGCAGCTTGATCATCCGACACAGCCTTGTCCCACATAAATTAAATTCCTTTACCTTGAGAGAGTCGCCCCGAAACCAGACTAACCGCCTTTCCCAACAGGACGCTGCTTTCAAAAACTAAACCATCCCCCACTAAAAAAATAAAAACACACACCCCACAGCCAGACACATAGAGATCTTTGCTGGAGAAGAAAAAAAAAAAAAAAAACAGAAAAAACACGCAGCCGCTCAAAAAACACGGAGAACAAAAAACAAAAACCCCACGAAAAACC
This sequence comes from Mesoplodon densirostris, assembly GCF_025265405.1. Lineage (NCBI taxonomy): Eukaryota > Metazoa > Chordata > Mammalia > Artiodactyla > Ziphiidae > Mesoplodon > Mesoplodon densirostris. The sequence continues at coordinate 8,237,013 of NC_082662.1, forward strand.
CCTAAATCCTCTCTCTGGGTGCCCCCCAGCTCCCTCTCCCCTAGGTTCTTTCACAATGACAAGCATCAAATTAGTCACAGTCCCTAAGCAAGTAACAAATAATAACAATAATATCATCGGAAGCCTCACAATCCAGAAACTCAGGCAAGAAGCGCAGCCCGCACCGGACCCTCTCCAGACCAGCCCCCCCCCCGCCCCCCCCCCCGCCCCGCTCAGCTGCTACCTCATTGGGCTAAAAATAATAACTTCCGTAAAAGAACCGAAAGAAAAGTGAAAGAGCCACCCCTGGTTCCCACCGGCCGGTACCTGTACCAAGATCCATTCTCCTCTCTTTGGTCCCAAACTCTTCGAGGAACGCCAAAAAAAGAAGAGGAAAGAAAAGAAATCTGTTTAGTCTCTCGCAGTGCCCCCCACTACCCACCCCAGCTTTCCCCCTCCGCTCTCCGCACCCTCCCCCCATCGAGGGGCGGTCAAGTCCCCGGGCCTGGGGGAGAAATGAGAAGGGAGACCCGGAGGGAGAGCGAAAGTTTCTCCCTCCCGCCCCTCTCTCTCTGGCGCTCCGGCACGGCACGCTCAAAGCAGCTCCTCTCTGCTCTCGAGTTTATTAAACTAAAAGAGAAACTATTTATAGACGCGGCCCGGGTCGGGGGGCCCGGCCGGCCCCCGAGGCCGGGGGGCGCCCCTGCCCGCGCCCGGTCCCGCTCCCGCCGCCCCCGCCCCCGCGCCAGGGTCGGAGCCCCGCGGCGGCGCCCCCTGCCCTCCCTGCCCCACTCCGGTACTCACCATAGTCGGAGAGTCGAAAGCCGAATTCACTTAAATAATCAACTTTCATAATACTTAATTAATGCCTAATTGCGACTGATTACTCCCCGAATAACAAGTTGTTTTAAAGCCCTGATGTCATTGCTCCTGACGGTAACACTCAGGGTAACAGTTTGGCAGGAGGGAACAGGCGGGCGGGCGGGAGCGGCCGGGGGCGCTGCCAGGCGCCGAGGTGATTGGCAGGGCGGCCGCGGCACCGCCTCCTCCCTGCCCGGCCCGCACCGCCCCGGCAGGTGAAAGAGCAGATCTCGGCCCGCCCGCGCGCGCGCGCGCGCGCCCGCCCGCGGGAGGCTGGAGTGAATGGGCTCGCGCTCGCCCACCCCGCGCCCGCTCCTTCAGGCGCGCCTCCGTCCGTTCCCTCGCGCGCGCGCGCGCTCCTCACACGCGCGCCCTCGGCCTGTGCCCGCTCCCTCACGCTCGTGCGCGCGGCCTCAGCGCACCGGCCCGGGCGGCCCGCCTTCTTGGCTCAGCGATTGCCCAAACCTTAGACTTCGGAGGAGGGAGGCGGGGACTCGGAGCCCGGGGACGGGAGGGAGGGGAGGCGGGAGAGGGACGCGGCGGTCCGAGAGGACCCGGCGGCCCGCGCCCGCGCCCCCGCGCCAACTCTGGCCGGACGCCGCGGGCGGGCGCGCGCTCGCACGCTCTCCTCGGCGCTCCGGCCCCCCGAGCGCGACTCGATGGCGGCCGCGCGGACTCACTGCCCGGCGCCGGCCGTCCGAAGGCTCGCCGCGCGCGCAGCCGAGCAAACTTTTCCGCGCCGGCGGGCGCAGGTGTGAGCGCCGCGGGGTCGCGCCCACCGAGCCGCGCGCCCTGGTGCGCCCCCCGGGCTCTGGGTGCTGGGGTACCAGGCGTTTTGCTTCCTCCCCATCCCTGAATCTCTTCCTGTTGCTGTGGGTGGTGGTGTTTTTTAGCTCTGAGGAGGAAAGACTCTGGGGCCTTGGGCCTGGGTGTCCCGGGGAACACTCGCATCGGCCTCGCGCTGTTCCTCACACCGTGCCCGCCGCAGGCTTCACGAGTGCGGGAACCCCCAGGGCTCCGCCACTTTGGTTTGGCTTCGCCTTTAAATGCGCCCTGGCTCCCCCGCCCCCACCCCGATTCCGGGTGGACCCCGGCTCCGCGCCACATCACTGCTCTCCAGGCCTTCCTCCTCCCGCTGCCCCGCAGTTCCGCCCCCAGCCCCGCAGTGAGGACGGCACCTCCTTCCTCCCTCACCCTGCCTTGGCCGCCTGTCCTCCAAGGGCCCCCACCACGGATCCGCGCTGTCACTTGGGCTGCCAACCGGCCCTCTTGCCTCTGCCACCTCCCATGCGGGGCCCTGGCAGACAGGGCACAGACAACCCTCAACCAAGGAGCCAGCGTCCTGCCACCTGCCCCTCTGACATCGCCGCATTTCCTGTCTGCCAGTTCATCGCTGGACCAGGGCAACTTCTCTCCTTGCCCTCCCTTCCCCTCAGAGAAAGCACTTTGGTGTATCTTTCGGTCCCCAGATGTCCCTGCTGCAGCCAGATACGTTGAGATTCCTTAAATTTTAGTCATCTAAGTTACCCACTGGGTGGGGGGCAAGGAAGGAGGCAGGCGAGCAGGAAGGTGGGCAGTTCTGCTTGTGAAGTACCTGGATCTCACTGTCCCCAGCTCTCTGTCCCTTCTGCAGCCACCCTGCTGCCTTCCTCCCCTCTCCTGTTTCAGGGGAGGCCACACTGCCTTCAATGAGGGGAGGAGACCAGAACCCAGGCTTTCTTTTCTCTGGTCTTCCGGCAGCATTCAGCAAAATGGCGCTGGACTATTTTTGCAATGGGAAGGGCCCAGGGAGGCCTTGGGGCACGTCAGGGAGTTAACAATCTACTCTTTTTCCCATTTTCCCCTTATTTTTCTTCTCCCTTTATTTACTTTTTTAATTGCACTTGAGTTCCAAATGGCCCCACAGGGAGATTAGCATCCCTCCCCCATTCGACTGCTCTCCCTGTTGCCTTCTTGGCAACCCCCATTCCTGGTTGTCACACAACCTTCTACCCTTCAGACCTGCCCCATGCCTATGGAGGACGAGTAGCTGGAGAGGCCCAGGAGCTCTGAGTGTCCCCCAGTCCTAAAACCCTGAACAAGGGAGCACAGCTCCTTAAACAAGCCAGGCCCTGTGCTCCCCAGAGGCTGGTACAACTGCTGGCACAGGGCAACCAGGCAGCAAGGACCATGAGCTTCTCCCCGGGTGGGATCTCAGAGAGGGCACTGCGGCGTCCAGGACTGCTCTGGGGTACACACATGCCGCTGGGTTCTCCCACCCGTGACTCCCCAAAGCAAGGCTTACAGCTTTGGGTTGTAACAGCAGTCAGTCAAACCCAAATCCCAATCCTGAAGTGTCTGCTGCCCCATCTGAGCAACTGGGATGTAGAAGGAAGCCTGAAGACACAGGGGAGAAGGGTGATTTCTGGGTGTATCTGCAATGTGCACATATGGGGAGCTCCCTGCATATGTAACCCACACAGCCTAGGGGCTCCCTATGATGTCCTTCTGGGCTTCTGCTGATGGTGGTCAGGGCATGGGAGGGCATGCCTTCCAGTCACTTACGCAGGACCAACAGGATTGGCTGCACAATAACTTGGGGGCCTCTGGTGGACAAAGGCTGGAGAGGAATGGCTGAAGGGATAGAACTGGAAGAGCCGGACGGAAGGCGGAACAGGCAGGGCGGGCGAGAGGGGCTCGCCAAGCACAGCCACTGGTAGAGGGAGGCGTGAGCTGCCTGGAGAGCCTCAGCTCTGCCAAGACGATGGCCACAATCAGCCACTGCAGGCTTAAGAGGCTCTGCCCAAGAGCGAGGGGCCTTCCTGAGAGGCAGAGAAAATGAGGCCATCTTAGCATGTTATGATTTGAGATTTGAGAAGGCTGAGGCCGTGTCATGGAGGGGTCCCCCGATTTCTCTTTCTCTCCGTGTGTGTACTCGTACCAAGGCCCTGGCACCTCTGAGTCTATGGCCCATTTTGCCTTGAGAACCCTGACGTGGTAACACCTCTTTGACCCTGAGGCCAGGCCACAGTTTCTGTGCCTCGGGCCCGGGGAATGGAAAGCCCAGTGCCACAATTCCTCCCGGTCTCGAGGCCCTGGGCCCAGAGCCACCAGCTCCTCCTCTCACACCCCACCTCCAAGGGAAAACGTGGGGCCCTGCCCAGCAATGCCACCCACCGGGCCCCTCACACGGGTCCAGGGGAACCTGTCAGCTGTCCCAGGACAACCTTCCCTCACTGGCTCCCGGCGCCCTCGCATCCCCAGTTTGCCCACTCATTCCCTCTCCCTCCCGAGCCCGGGGCCTTCTCACTCACCAGCCTATTTACACACCAGGTATCTCATGCTTTATCTGCTCTCATTTTGAATTTGTAACTTTCACATAAACTTGAACAAAGCTCCTTTTGTTCCTGCACCCCACCCCAGGATCCCAATAAACTGGTTCCCTCTGAGGAGGCGACTGGGCCAGGACACAGGAGCCTTGGCCAGACGACTGCGGGTACGTGTGAGCAAGCATGTTCACACCTGCGGGGAGTCTGTGTGCCTGCGTGTGAGTGCACTCCCCAGGCGGGCGGCGGGAGGGGTCGGGGGAGCCTTGAGTGAGCAAAGTGTGGATGGGAAGGATGGTGGGGATGGAGGGCAGAGCCCAGATGCCATGGCACGGGGATGGGATAGCCTGCCCGTAGGGCACGAGAGGTCATGGGCCCCGGATGGGTGGGTATCGGGGCAGGGGATCAATGGGGATGAAGAGGAAACAAAGAGCAGAGAGGCACAGCAAAGTGGGTGGCGGAGCGAGGGGCTGAGGCCAGGCTCGAGCTAAGTGTAAGGCAGATACAGGGATCGCATTATGGCGGTCTAGGGGCTGGCACGGCCGCACGCTCAGCCCCGTAATCCTGTTAGCCAGCAATCTCCATTCCGAAAGAGCTTCATTTCTTTGTGAATATTTGTAAACTAGATATCTAATGGAAAATTATAGGAAAATTATAGTGAAATTCATGACGGAGAAATCCGATTATCCCTAATTCAATTATGCCATCTTAGCCCACACAGCACATTTCCCATTTTTTTCCCATAAATACCGATGCCAGGGGTCCCGGTAATCAAATAAAATTGAAAATCATCTTCCCATTAAATTCAATTAGCCGCAATTTCTAAAGCCTATCAGAGATTTTAATTACTAAATTATAAAATTCTCCAATGCTAAATTGAAACCAAAAAAATTGCACATCCTTATATTTCAGAGAAAAAAAAGGGGGGGCCAGCAAAATCCTCGGAAAATGCCCTACTCTCTGTGCCCAGCTCCAAAGCAGGTTCCCCACCTGGAGGGACAGCACACCGCTGCCTCCTTGCCAGGTTGAGGACCAAGCCAGGGGGGCAGAGGGGAGGGCCCTGTCAGGGGAGGGGCTGAGGTATATTAATTTAACAGAGGGGCAAAGCACACCTCCAACCCCAAGCAGCTGGAGCTGGGCTGGCCCTTAGAGAGGACTCGCGTCCTCACTGGCTGTCCTGGCTCCTGAGATGCCCTCAACTTTGTCCCCCACGGAGAGTGAGGTCTATAACTGCTACCTTCTTGGCCCGTGGACATGGCTCAGGCCCAGGTCACAGCTTGGCCTCAGGGCAGCAGACCAGAGGCAGCCGGCTTCTTACTCAGTTGCTGGCTCTCTGACCACCCAGCCGGGCCCCCAGATGGCCTGGGCTGGGTCAGAGGTGGGGAGTAGGATGGAACCCGATGTTGAGGGTGGCCAGACATCATAGGAGGGTTCCGTGGCCCTGAGCCTTCTCCAGAGCATTCCCAGGAGCCATGGGTCCTGGCTGTGTACCAGCCTCCTGAGAGAAGAGCTGGGGATGGACATGGCCCAAATTTGGCCTTTCCCTGTACTTCCAGCTCATTCCTTGTTCTTACCCTCTTCTGGGAAGCTGACCGGCTGAACTGGCCAGAAGGAATACCCTTGCCCCGCGGGAGAGCTCACTCTTTCGCCCCCATCTCCTTTTAGGGAAGTGCTGGCCATAACCCCAACGGTAGCCCCTCCTCTCCCCCGCCCCCACACCCACAGGCCACTTACCCCACTCTAAAGTCTGCTCTAGGAGTCCGAAGAGCCTAGGGAGGTAGCGCCGGTGGTAGCATAAAGGGACCCTAGATCTGAAACCCAAGGTGGGTGGCTGGGTGGGCAGCTGCTGGGCCCGGCAGTTTCAGGGCAGCCAGGAGCTGAGCTGCCGGCAGCCAAGCTGCCAGCAGCCCAGCACCCAGGGAGCAGGGAGCAGGTTTAATTTGCCAGGCAGTCAGGAGTGCCAGCAGGGGAGGCACCCGCAAACAAAACAAAAACAAAAAAGTTAATTATCTTTGGCTTTTTCTTAATAAATATCCAAACTGGCCCGGCCGGATCCTCCGCTTTGGAGGGAGAGAGAAGAAGGAGGAAAAAACCCCAAACCAAATCCAACAGACTCATTCTCTACCTTTCCCTTTGTCTCTCACCCTTGTATTTATCTCTTATCAGAGGCAGTAACAGTTTCACATTAATTCCCAAATTTTGCAAGTGCAAGAGTGCGGTCACAAAAAGTTGTGTTGTTTTGTTTAAAGTTTTGGGGTGGGAAAGTGGACATGTGAAGAAGAAAGAGGCAGGCAGGAGGAAAAAAGGCAAGAAGAAACAGGACAGAAGCAGAGGGAGTGAGAAGAAGACAGAAGGAAAGAGAGAGAAGAAAAAACAGAGAAAGTGTGATGCGGGGAACTGAGCTCGTTGCATTGCCCCCAGGGACGCGGCCCAGCCTGTGGCCCCAACCTGGGCAGGGAGCTTTCCTGGAATGTTATGTTGGCATTTTACTTCAGTTACAATGATCAGCTATAGGAGATAATGGGGATTTTTCATCTTAAAGCTCCAAACCACCTAGGTCTCATTGGCCACTTGGGCTCCCCTGCTGCTGCGAGTTCGTGTGGCAGGCCCCCCTTCCAGGAGCTTGGCTGGGGAAGAGGGGAGCTTGGCTGTCCTTCTGAGGCGTGTGACTTTTTCTGTGTGGAATCTCAAGTATACCTGGGGAGAGAGATGCGTGTTGCCACCTGGGCCTACGTGTTTGGATGGTGCTGATACACGCCTGAGCCCACGCTGTTAGAAACATCTGGTAGGGCACGTGGTGGGGGGTAGGCAGCCAGGACATCGGGCCGTCCCTCACGGAGCACGGGCACTGGAGTCCCACCACCTGGGTTCAAACCCTATAGCTCTCTCTCTCACCAGCTGTGCAACCTCAATCAAGTCACTGACCCTCTCTGAGCCTCCATTTTCTCAGCATCAAAGTCAATAATAATTAGTGATTGCCGAGGGCTGAGGGTAGGGGAGAATGGAGCGTGACTGCTAATGAGTACGGGCTTTCCTTCTGGGGTGATGGAGATAGTCTACAATTAGATAGTGGTGATGGTGGCACAACCTTGGGAATATACTAAAAACCACTGAACTGTACACTTGGTGTGTGAATTATGTCTCAATAAAGTGGTTATAAAAAAGTGGGGATAAAAAGGGGGAATGATAACAGCACTTACTGCATCGAGCTGTCATAAGGGCATACGGAGCACATAGCCTGGCACAGAGTAACGCTCAGTAAGGATTCACGAGTAGTCACTCACACGGATCGCGGAGGATGGGCTGGCATCCTGGGGCCTGGGCTGGTATCCATGAACTCATACTGCTGGGGCTTACAAATGTCTACCTGGGGCCCTGGGGCCAGGCCAGCAGGTTGTCAAGCAGCTGAGCTGCCCGCCCCCAGTACTTGGTTGGGGCTCCTGGGCGACTGGCTCGCTGGCAGGGATGGGAGAGTGCATGGCCCTCCTCCTGCCTCCCCGCCTGCGTCCCTGGAGATGAGGCTGCCCACCGTGGCAGGCCGGCTCTGTGCTCACTCTCCCCGTCTCAGAGCACTCATATTTTCCATGTGCAGCAGACCGTGAATTCACCTTCATACTAGTTACAGGGTTATTTAGCTTCTCCTGACACTGACAATCACCAAACTTTAATTCGCTGCTTGGTTTCTCCCTGCTGCGCCCTCTGCCCACCCCCAAAATCACTGCGAGAGGATGGGAGGAACCTAGGTCTGGCCCCCTCTTGCCAAAGCCTGCTCTTCGGAGTGATGGAGCGATGGGAGGAGGGGGGTTGGTCAGAAGGAGGAGACGATGGGCAGAGGGCGGAGAGAGAGAGCAGGACGGGAGAGGAGAAGTACCACCAGGGCTGAGGGGAGCTTCCATCCCACTCCTCTGGCCTGACTGACACTAATGTATTCAACCTGATGTCCATCCCGTTACGAATGAAGACTCAGCTGACTGGGCTGCGGGTCTGAGGGCTGGCAGCCCTGGCCAGGACCTCCGGGGCCAGGACTCACTGAGATCCCAGGACCAGGCAGCTGGCATGGGCTGGCTCCTCTGCCTGATGCTGGACGAGCAGGTGCCCATCTGGGAACTCACCAGAGGGAGCCCATTCTTACCAACCTGAGAAGCCAGCTCTCATTTCCTCCTGCCTCTCCCATGCCAGTCTCCTGTCAGGCCAAGCCCTCCTGCCCTGTAGAGGTTTCTCTCTGGCTTACAGCCCTGTTGCCGGGATCACGTCTCTCTTCCTTGGATAAAGCCAGGGGGGTCTGCTCAAAGCTACTGACAAGCATCAGATGAGAAACAGAGACCGAGACATCGCCCACCAAGGATCCCAATCACACAATCCTGGGACCAGCGTAGGAGACAGGGCCCAAATGCGGCCACGAGTCTGCTTCCTCGCCCAGTGGGAGGGGCCGCTGCTGCCCTGAGCACCCAGGCCAGCCCCAGCAGGGTCTCTGTCTCTCTTCCCTTGCCTTCGGCAGATCCCTTTCTTTCTGTCTCCTCTGCACTCCCACACCTTTCCAGGAGTGGGCCCAGCTTCCAGAAGATCCAGAGAGGCCTCTGGTTAGCTCGGGGGCCAGGCAAGCCCAGAGATCTCAGACTCTTCCTCGTAGCGACTCTTCATCTCCTGAACTGGTCACCATCACCTTTCCCCAAAGCCTCCCGGGCAAGCGAGGTTTCCTCTGAGGACCATTTGGTGGAACAAGGGGACTCTCTTATTCGCCACATCCAAGCTGGCTCCATCAGCCACTCATTGGGCGGAGAGTCCCAGGAGCAGAGAGACTCACAAGGCAAGGACCTGGGGGGCTTGCAAAAGCAGAGGCAGGGCCAGGGGCAGAGGCAGGAGGGGAGAGGCAGGGAAATCCACTGGTGGGTCCAAGTTCTGCCTGCTTCCTCCCAGCCCTGCTCCACTGCCCCACCCCTGCTGGCAGGGGAAGTGGCCATGGTGGCCTGGGCAAGAGAGATGTCAACGGGAGCGATGGCAGAGATGGGAGAAGGGGCTTGTTGACGGCAAACTGTCCATTATGGCTCAGATTATAAGCATATTGCGCAGGGCTCTCTGCACGATGCCGAGGAAATCCAATACGCTGAAAGGTTAATGCAATCAATTAGGGTGACAAGGAAGTAAAGTAAAGCCTTCGGAGTAGATGAAAAGGAGAGAGAGGGAGAAAGAAAGAGCGCCATGGAGTTGGGGGTGGCAGCACGGGCGGTGGGAAGGTGAAGAGGAAGAGAAGCTAATGGGATGCAGAGAGAAGGCTTGGAGGGGAAAACAGATCTACAAAAGGCCGGGAGCCCGCGAAAAGAGGCCAGTAAGAGAGACGGCGGCAGAAGCAGCAGGAAAGGGCAACTCGTGAGCTGTGCGGGGACCCGGCTCCCAGCTCGTCTCAGACCTCTGACTGCTGCACAGCTTCAGTTTCCTTCCCGCTCCCCCCTTCCCCCTCCCTGCCAGCCTTTCCTCTAGGGCTCGGAGCCTGGCTCCCAGATTAGCTCACAGCGCTAGTAACGTGCAGCCTTGGTCCCTGCCCCTGTACTGAGCGTGTGCCCACCGTGTAACGTCCAGGGCCTTCTCCACAGAACTGCAGAGTGGGTCCCGACTGCCCCAGAATGGGCCCAAGTTCAGACCTGGACTCCTCCCTTGGCTTGCTTTGCTCTCAGCAGACCCCACAGCTTTCCCCTATGCATCCTAGTTCGTACTTGCAACAAGCCTGCAAAGCAGAGAGCGTGGTCGTCAGGGCTCTGTTTTACAGATAGAGAAACTGGTGCTCAAGAGGTTATGCGACTTCCCAGGGCCCTGCAGCAGACATGGAGGACCCGGGACCGACCTGAGAATTCCAGTGACTCCCAGTCCACCACCCGTGCGGCATTTTCTTCCACGACCCTCGCTCAAGCGAGGAGTCTCAGCTTCTCCAAGGTGAGGGACTCAGTGGTCCCGGGGCAGGGGTGGGGGACTGCATGGAACCTGCCTAGGGATGACTGCTGGCTCCTACATGCATGGCGGAGACCCAGGCTCTGGCAGGTGAAAAGGAATGAAGGAAGGTGGGAACGCAGGCGCTGCCTACCTGTCAGGCCCCGGGCTAGACACCTTCGGTCCCATTCACTCACTCGCTTGTCCCAATAACCCTGCAAAGTAGATATTCTGCTCACCTTGCAGAAGAGGAAACTGTGGATCTGAGAACTTGCTAAAGGCTACAGGATGGAGACACAAGGCTCCTGGATGCCGGGAGCAAGAGATCTGAGGAAACAGTGGCTGTCAAGGAGAGGACAAGCCGGGACTTCTAGGTAGGTGGGACGGAGCAGGAGATGAGGTCCTACAAAGAGTAGAGAGAGAAAGGGCAGCCCCAAAGGGACCAGGACTGCAAGCAGCCCCGCAACCTCAGGGACAGGGCTCCCTGACAACTTCCCCGGGCCCCTCAGAGCAAGACACGAGCACGGAGCAGGATGATGGCTGCACAGCACTGTGAAGGTACTTAATGCTAGGGAACTGCACACTTAAAAATGGTTACAATGGTAAATTTCATGGTGTGTATATTTTACCACTGGGGGGAGAAAAAAAAGAGCAGAGGGCAGGAGCCAGAAACCCCAGAGGGAGAGACAATAAACTTTTCTTATAAAGGGCCAGATAAATATTCTAGGCTTTTCAGGCCAAACGTGCTCTGTTGTAGCTACTCAGCTCTGCCATCATAGAGTGAAACCAGCCATCATTGATATGCAGATGAGTGGGTGTGGCTGTGTTCCAATAAAACTTTATTTACAAAAACAGGCAGTGGGCCAAATTTGGCCCTCTGGTCATACTTTGCCAAGCCTTGCTCCAGAGAATGGAAGCACCTGGGGCTGACTTTCAGGACAGAAGTAGCCAATCTGAACCTTGCCAAGTGGAAGGAAGGGCTGGGCAGAGGGCTCAGGAGGAAATCAGGTTCTCATTAGCAGCAGAGGGTGGAGAAAAAGAAGGGAAAGAGAACAAGGGCTGGATGGGAAACAGATGTCCAGGAACCGGTCCGTCCCAGCTCCCAGCATCCTAAGCCCTCCACTGTGCTTCAGAGTCTCAGGGATGCTATGAAGGGGCGGAGAGTCGAAGCTCTCAACATGCTAGGAGTCTCGATGCCAGGAGAGAGGTGTTGGGCCCTGGCTAAGAGAGGACGGGAGTGGGGCAGCGGCAGGGTCGGGCTGGCCAGAAGGGATGCCAGGGGAGAGAAGGGCGAGGAGAGAGGCCCGGGGGGCAGAGCTGTAACCAGGGTGGTGCTGGCGGCAAAGGGAGGAATCCACGGGCCCCAGTGAGAGCGCAGGGCGCGGGCCGGGCCTGCCCTACACCGGCCGCCTCTGATCACGTTTTCAGGGCCACTGCCCGCCGGCACAGACAATGCTGGGGGAGCCTTTGAAGTCCGAAAGGGATGCCGCGGTGGGAGCCTCGCGAATCTCCTCCCTTCCCCCGTCCTCCCGGGGGAGGGGGCCAGCAGGACAAAACCCAGAGCCGGTCACAGCCGGGCCCCCGAAATGCGGGAGACAAAGGGAAAACAAACAGGTTTGGAGCCAGGCGCACGGTGCCGTGTCTGTCCCCCGCCCCGCCGAGCACGGATGATGGATGGCTGCAGCCAGCCAGCTCGCCCGCCGGGCAGGCCCCGCTATTTACATAACACTGGCGTTCCACCGGTCACCTCTGACACGGCGCTGCCTGGGGCCGAGGCCTGGTGGCCCCGAGGTTCCTCGAGCCACCCGAGAACTGAGACAGCCTGTGAAGGCCGGGCCAGGCCAGGGGAGCCCAGTGCCTGGGGAAGGGAAGGGTAGCAGCCTGATCTGGGCTCAGGGCCCGGGGCCTCCTCCCTGCCAGCCTCCCACGGAAGAAGGAGGAGGCCACGGGGCCGGCAGCTTCCCAGGAGAGAGGACGTCTAGGGCTTTCAAGTCCACGCGGTTCCCCAAGCACGAGCTACAGGCAGAGCTTCCAGGGAGAGCTGGCAGCAGCCACGGCGGGCAGACAGCACTGCGGAGGGCTGGGCACGGTACTGCCGGGCGGCTGAGCCCTGGCACCACAGATGTCCCTTTGCCTCACGCTGCCTTGAACACATTCCACGCCCAGAGTCAGCGATCCATGGGGCCCCAGCCCATTTCCAGCCTAAGAACGCATCTGAGACCCTTCTACCGGGGTCATCTTTTCCTGCCAGGTTCAAATGGGCAGTGTGGTTCCAATTCCCTGTCTCCATCTTCCAGACCCACCCTGGGGGCTCAGCACGACTGGGCCCAGCCCAGGGTGACACGTGTAGCAGGCGCGTGGTCACCACTGGGGGGAAGGGCTCAGGCCTTACCTTGTAGCGGGTCCTAGAGGCTCCTCTCTCACAGCGGGGGCGTCACTTCATCCTGGGGAGGGACAGAGAAGAGCCTCTTAGCCTTTCAAGGCAGGATGCGTACAACTCCCCAGTGTGTGCCCAAGGGCTCCCTGCCACCCCCAGGCCAAGGGGCTGATGCTCCAGGGTGGCCAAGGGTGTCAAAAATTCAGACGCGCGGAGCGGGCACTGATTTTGGCCCATCTGAAAGGACGTGCCGACCAAAATTTGAAAAAATTCAGAAAGCAGCAGGGGTTGATCACAGTGGAAATATGGTCCTAACCAAAGAGAGAAAAGTCAGAGCATACTGCACACACCTCCGTGGAGGCAGAGATGCGGGTGTGCGGGTCGGGGTGCTCTCCTGGAGCTGCAGTGGCTGAGCAGCAGGGCCTGGGGACAATGACAGGAATACCGCAGCACCCATCCCTCACTCTCTTCCCTTGGCCCCTGAAAATCTACAGCACATGGGTGACTGAGGGGCAAGGGTGGACCAGGGGCCAGGGCACCAGGAAGCCTCAACTCCCAGGAGTAGGCTGCAGACAGCACCTTCCACCCTGGGGTCCTACTGATGAGTCACAAGCCATGCCGGGGGCCCACGTAGGGAGAGGGAAAATGGCCCAGCAAGGTAGGGGGTCTTTAGCCAACACGTGACTCAGCCCAGCTTGCCAGGCCCAGGCCCTCCTGCCCAGCACGTGAGTCTGGGGAGCCAGGTTCAAACGGGACAGACGCCTCGTGTGGACAGAAAACCCAAGGAGCCCTCTGCCTGCTGACCTGGGCCCACCTGCCCTTGCCCGAGCCCGCCCCGCTCCCACCCCGTGGGCCTTCAGAACTCCACCCATATCGGGAAGGGTTTTCTGCTTATTAGGGTTTTTTCCTCCCTACTCCCTCCTTTGTGGCTTATCAATGATGCAAGAGGAATAACACCAATTTCCTTAGGCTGTGTAATCCCCAAATCAGATTGGGGGGATTGCGAGAGGTGAGGTGACCTTGTACAGGGCTCCGGGAATGCCACCCAGTCCCGCTGCCCGCCCTCCCGTTCCCAGGACATATTTAGACAGATAATGCTAATTGTACTTGACGCATCCTCCTAAGGAGGGCTGGGTCCTCTGCCAGCTTTTGCTGCCTTTGCTGGGCTGCCTGGGCGGAGGGTGCCCACTGAGGCAGAGCCCACCCTGCTGGACACCGGGCTCTGGTGGGCATCGAGCAGTTGGGGGGGGTTACCCCATGGGCCTCTGATGCCCATCTGACCCAGATGGTAGGAAGCTAAAATTCTGCAGAGAGCTGGGCGGACAGAGAGAGGGGGCAGCAGAGAGGAAAGGGGAGCCCTGCTGAGATGGAAGAGGGGGCCGAGGTGGGAAGAGTGGACAAAACAAGCAGTCGGAGAGGAGAGCTGGAGGAAGTGGAGGCCAAGCAGGGCTGGGCCACGGGGCAAGGGAGAGAGACCCTGGGCCTCCGCTGAGAGGCGCTGGGCAGGCTTGGCTGTCAGAGCTCACAGCCCAGCCAGCCCGCCCAGCGGCCCAGCGGGGCGTCATCGCTGTCCGGTCCATCCCACACCCGCCCGCCTGAGATCTCTCAAGGCACCCCGGCCAGCCTCCCTTGAACCTCCAAAGCCCCCCAACTCCACAACTCCAGTATCTCCCTTCCACCACCTTTTTCTCCCCTCCCATCCTCCCCAGCAACTGTGCATTTATTAATTCATGAGGCACTAATTAGTTCTTTGTTTAATTTTGTGTTAAACAGACTGACCAGAATGATAACGACTCGCAGCGCGGTGTTGCCGTCCCCAACCACCCCTGTTTTCTGACAACGAGGGAGCGTGGGAGACCGGAGCGCTGAACCCAAATCCCTCAGCAGTTGCACTTCATTAAGTCAAAATGTGACAAGAAGCTTAGAGAGCAACTTGCAGATCTGATCACACAGAACAATCGGGGAGGAAACTTTCCAGGAGTTGGCTGGGGGTGGAGGAGGGATGGGGAGGGCGGAGATGCTTACCATGCGGGGACCAAGGACGTGAACTGGGGTCCTGCCCCTCACCTGGCCCTGGGGCAGGCGGCCTGGCAGACGGGAGCAGGGAGGCTGTCTCTGGGTGGGATCTGGGACACTGGGTGGATTCTGGAACCCCCGTGGGGACCTGAGAAGTTCAACTTTCTCTCTCCGTTCTGCCCGGGCATCTTCCCCTGTCACTCTCTGCCTCTCACTGTTCCTGCTGTTTGGTTCTGGCCTGTGTGAGTGAGTGACTGGGCACACCCAGGGCCTGGCAGAGAATCAGAAAGCTGCTGCAGTTAAGGAAGGATTCTGCAAGGCCGGGGGGGAAACACAGAGGAGACCAGGAGCCCCAACACTTAGGAAGGCTGAAGTTAAGTGCAACGCTTCCAGGCTAAGAAACAGAAGTAACGTGCTCAGGGATCCTGGCCACTCTCCGCCAGCTGTCCACCCATCCACCCATCCTGCACTCATCCAATGTTCTTCAACCTAAGTACTCTGACCAAAAAACTGAGGACCAAGAGGCTGAGTTCTATGCAGAGGTACATGGTAAATCAGAAACAGAACCAGGTCTGTTTGGCTACCTGCTCCCTCCTGTCCATGTGACAAAGCAAGATCTTGGCCCAGACGTGTCAAGCTGCTAACCGCATAGGTCCACAGGGAGGGATCGGAATTAAGCCCTGTCCCAGTCTAAAGACAGGGCCCCTGCTCTCCTTCTACCTGACCCTAATCTCGGAAGATGTGGACAATGTCTTACATAAATGAGAACATGGAGGGGGATATGAGGAGGAGAATAAGAACAAAAGCACACAGAGAAAGCTGACAGACCAGAGCCCGGATTGTGTGTGAAGATCCTCCTGCCTTCTTCCCATTGGCCACTGTGCCAGCCCAGGTGTGGCCTGACCCACCCCCTGAGAGCCGGGGCCTGAGGCAGAGTCTGCAGGTCAGCCTTGCCCCTGCCTTCCCCCGGCGGGTGCCGGTTCGGAAGTGCAGGGGTCTCTCACCCGAGCCTGGCAGCCCTGGGCTGGCTTCTGTTCATTTGCTGTCAGGCTGCCTAAGCAAACCAATGAAAACTAATCATTAATTATAAAAGAGAGCAAGAAGAGTAGAAGAGAGGGGAGAGGGTGAAAGGGCGAGGTGGGAAGGAGGAGAGGGAGGACGCGGAGGGCCTGCAGGGAGCTCCGAGCGGGGGACCGTGGGCCTGGGAGCTGGAGGGGACCAGAGGCACACGAGGTGCTGGAGTTGAGGGAGGGCAGGAAGGGCGCCAAAGGTGGTAGGGAGGGGGCTGCCCTGGGCCGGGGTCGGGGGTGGAGGGAAAGGCTGGAGAGGAGGGGAGCGGGAGAGGGAAGGGTGAAGAAGCTGCTGTGACCAGCGTACCAGGACCCGAAGAGGCCTCATCCGCCTGCAGTCCCCTCTGGCTGGAGCCACCGACCATCCGGGATGTGGCTTCCGAGCATCTCACCCCGGGCTCCCCGGCTCCATATTTATGAGGCTCAGCTGATTACGCAGCACCAGGCCAGGCTCCTCAGCCCTGCCGCCCCTACCTGCTCCCCAGCCCTCGCAGGCCACAGAGGGGAGGCTCGGGGCAGCTGTCGCGGCCCATCTACCCCGCCCCCCCATGCTGTCTCCTGCCCCCTCCGGCACCCGCACACACCCCGTCCGTCTCCAGGCCGGGCCCTTTCACAGGGCTGAGGCCGTGTCAGCGGGCAGCTTGAGGAGGGGGCAGCACAGACAACAAGGGGCAGTGTCATGGAAACGGGCACTTTCCCCGAGAAATATTCTGTTTGGCCTCCGTCCTGCATTGAGGAGCTGTCAGGAGCCTGAGTGAGAGCCAAAGCACCCCGGGACCAGGCGTGACAAAACCTATTTTCTGCCTCAAATTTGATTGATTAAAAAACTTTTTAGGAAAACCATGCTAAAAGAGTGAAGAAAAAAAAAAGAGAGTGAGAAGGAGAAAGAGAAAGAGAGAAAGAAAGAGAGAGAGAGGGAGGGAGAGAGAGGAACGAGGAGGAAAGAAAGAAAGAAAGAGAATGAAAGTGCTGAGGGCTCAGGGCCACGGGCAGGGCCCGCGCTGTTGCCCCGGCAACGACGCCAGGGCCGGCGTGTCAGCCCGGTGGCCGCCGCATAACCAGGCACAACGGAAAGGTCAAAGGAAGCCCCAAACTTCTACACAGTGGTTAGCAGACAATGAGGGGCCGAGGCGGCCAGGGCAGGTTGTCCCTCCGTGTAGGGGAAGGAGCCCATCAGCCGCAGGCAGGCCAGGGACAGCTGGGGTCAGCGCCAGGCCTCCGGATTGGCTCTGAGGAGGCGGGCAGTGGTCTGCAAACACAGTCTGGGCTGAAGTTTGGCCAGACTCCTTAAAACCCTGTATAGGCTCAAGAGGAAGGATCTAGTAGTCTGGGGGCAGGAAAGGGGTTTTCCCACCTTGTTCTCGAAAGTCCTGGCTCAGAGAGGTACCCAGCTGACCCGCCCATCCTGCAGGGCCGAAGCCTCTGCTGCTCCAACACCTCTAGCTTGCTCTCTCGGTCTCACACCTTCCTTGCCCAGGCCCTTAGTTCCTTTACTGGATGCTGCCCTGTGTGGTCCTCACGTCTGGCTTGCCCTCTCTCTTTTCCCGTCTCAGAAACTGACACAGGCCCCGCCATGGGCTAGGACTGTGATGGGAGGCCGTACTTTACTCTCTCAGGGCTGCAGGAGAAAGGCCAGCCTCCCCACCTTTCTTGAGCCCCCGAAGGGGGAAGAAACTCCTCCATCTCCCAGAGGCCCTGCCTGACCACTCCAGGCGGAGGTGGCTCAGATCTTCCTGGCGGGACCCATCCTGTCCCACCAGGAAGAGGGGTCCAGGTGAGTGGCTGGGTTTGCTCTTCTCCGTCTAAGGGCCTCGGAGGTCAAGGTGAGGAACAGATCTGGCGAAGATGTCGGCAAGAAGGTTTCTCTGGGGTGCTGGGAGCGGTGCGTCCAATGCGGTCTTTGCAGCTCAGGGCTCAATGTGGGTGAGGCAGTGCCTCCTTGGACAGATGGCGTGTGCCACCAGACAGATATACGGAAAGACAACACCTGCTCCGGGCCCTGCCGAGCCCTCCTCCAGGTCATTGGCTTAGATCTCTCCCCGTCCCTGCTCCACAGTGATCGTCAGGATGTCCACTGAGTACGTCCTGTGCGCATGACACTGTGCTAGGCCCGAGGAAGATAAAATACACAGCTTACACGAGAAACGACAGAGGAGGTGAGACCCAGGTCTGAATCCTGCCTCTGCCACTTACCCTCCATGGTGTCTGCCGGGCAGGCTGCTTAACCTCTCTTGGCCTCAGCTTCTTCAACTGAAGAGGGGGCGGTATGAGCCCTACCTCAAATGCATTTCATTCAGTAATTTTTCTTTTCTTTTTTTTTTTTTTTTTGCGGTACGCGGGCCTCTCACTGTTGTGGCCTCTCCCATTGTGGAGCACAGGCTCTGGATGCGCAGGCTCAGCAGCCATGGCTCATGGGCCCAGCCGCTCCGTGGCATGTGGGATCCTCCCAGACCAGGGCACGAACCCGTGTCCCGCGCATCAGCAGGCGGACTCCCAACCACTGCGCCACCAGGGAAGCCCTCATTCAGTAATTTTTCTTGAACACCTACTATATGCTGGGTACTGTCCTAGATCTGGAGAACACTAGTAACCAGAGACAGTCCTCACAGAGCTTCCGTTCTGCAGTTGTTGTGAAGACCCGCTGAAATAACACACAGCACCGTGGTCTGTCACACAGTAAGTGCTCAACAAGTATTACCTTTTACTAGCTTTCAGGGGCCCTGCCTTTAATAAACTGGGGAGAGGTCCAGCAATTCCACTCCTAGGTATATACCCGAAAGATTGGAAAACAGGGACTCAAACAAAAACTTGTACACGAATGTTCGCAGCAGCTCCACTCACGATAGCCAAAAGGTGAACACAACGCAGATGAATGGATAAACAACACGGGGTCCCCACAAAACGGAATATTATTCGGCCGTGAAAAGGAACGGAGTTCTCATACGGGTTACAACATGGATGAACCTTGAAAACGTGATGCTGAGTGAGAGAAGGCAGATGCAAAAGACCACATATCATACGATTCCCTTTATATGAAACATTCAGAATAGGCAAATCCGTAGAGACAGAACACAGATTAGTGGTTGTCAGGGGACGGGGGAAATAGGGAGTGACTTCTAATGGGTATAGAGTTTCTGTTCAGGGTGATGAAAAACTTCTGGAACCAGATATTGGTGGTGGTTGCACAACACTGTGGATGTACTTAGTGCCCCTGAATTGTGCAGTTTAAAATGGTTACAGCAGTACCTTTTATGTTGTGTGCATTTTACCACAATAAGGTAAAGTGATACAGCTGAAGAAGGAGAAGGAGCAGCAGCAGCAGGCGAGAAGGCTGTTCCCAAGGGGCAGCTCAGCATGAGCATTAGACGAGCCAAGCAGGGGCGCGGAAGGTGAATCCTCCTCATTTCAGACGGGTCCCCTCTCCTTCCTGTCCTCAAGAACGGCGTGCGCTCCCGCCCGAGGCGTTCCTAGGCCTCACAGATGCGCTGAAGAGAAAGACAACATGGGGGCTTCCCTGGTTGCGCAGTGGTTGGGAGTCCGCCTGCCGATGCAGGGGACACGGGTTTGTGCCCCGGTCCGGGAAGATCCCACATGCCGCAGAGCAGCTGGGCCCGTGAGCCATGGCCGCTGAGCCTGCGCGTCCGGAGCCTGTGCTCCGCAACGGGAGAGGCCACAACAGTGAGAGGCCCGCGTACCGCAAAAAAAAAAAAAAAAAAAAGACACCATGGGAAGGCTAGGGTGCCTCCAGAGGTGGGGGCACACATCACTCCAGAGCCCGCGATGCCGTCCCCCCAGCGCCGCCGTTCCTCTGCGCACACGTGGTCTGGCTCCTCTCGCGTGTGAATCCCAATACGCACGGCCCACTCCATCCATCTCTCCGCCAGGCTCCCCAGACAACTGGTGCTGCTGCCCGGCACCTTAGTGCAACACGCTGTCCCCCACGTGGGGAAAGAGGGTCTGAGTCAATGACTTGCCCACCCACAGGGCTCTCAGGCTCTCCCCAAGGACGGGGAGTTCCACCCTGCAGGAAAAGCTGAGGATAACCAGGGAGCCAGGCCCTCGGGACAGCCCTCCCAGCCCTCAGCCTCTGCCCTCCCAGCTGCTCCCGAGTGTGTGTGCGCACAGAAACCCCTGCCTTGGCCCGGGAACTGTCAGGAGATCAACAAACAAAAGCTGCTTCTTGACAGGGAGTCATTTATATTTTAGCTTCGTTCCATTATCCTAACGAATCCTTCATCAGCAGATGCAATATTAACAGCAGAAAATCAGCTCATTACATCCGGGGGGATTTCATCAAGACGGCAATCATGTATGCAGCTCCCCAAGCCTTCAAGAGGCCAGTATGGCTGTTATTTATTTATTTTGTTACTTATTTATTTAATTTTTGGGGTTCTTTCCACATAATTGCACCGCATCTCCGATCTTTAATAAATAATTTGTAGGTCCTGAACTGCAGACAGCTTTGCTCTCTGCCATGAGAGCCTGCATTAGCCAAAATATTTACCAATATTTGAAAGCCATTAGAATCAGGAGGGAAGTGGGGAGGGGTACTCTGTTCTTCTAGAAACAGCCTGCTCTGGGGCTACGGTGCTAGGTCCTCACTCCAGTCCCCCAAGCCGGTCTCTTGGGATGGGGAGCGGGCCTGTGTTGCTTCCCTGGGCTCACTTAGTTTCAGCAGGAGATTCCGGGGAGCTCTTTGAGAGGGATGCGGCCATCTCCAAGGATTCCTGCGGGCTTCTCATGGCTGACGTGGGCTGGTTGCTGGAAGGGGCCCCCTTGGTGAAGGGGCAGGAAGCTTCCACACGCTGAGCTGGAGCAGTCTGTCGGGATGACGCTCCCTGGGTTTGCCCAACCAGCAAAGGGAGCTCAGCGAGGGAAATCTTCATCGTGCTACAGCAGGCCCTGGCTCTGCTGCGGCGGAGCGTGAAGAAAAGTCTGACCCGGGAATTCCCTCGTGGTCCTGTGGTTAGGACTTGGCACTTTCACTGCCATGGGCCTGGGTTCAATCCCTGGTCAGGAAACTAAGATCCCGCAAGCCGCGCAGCGAGGCCAAAAAAACACAAAGAGAGAAAAAAAAAGTCTGACCTATCCCTCTCGGCTCCCCAAGGTTATGCCTCCCACTTCAAAGGAAAGGAAGGTTTAGTGGACCCAGAAGGCAGACTTAGTGGGCCCATTCTACAGACAAGAAAACTGAGGCTCAACAGTGACGCTTTCTTCCCAAGGCAACACAGCTAGGGAAAGGCCCAGAACCAGGATTTAGACTCAGAGGTGGCTCTGCCGGGCCTCCACTCTTTCCACTAGGCCAGAGCCTTCCAGTGACACAGCCTAGCCTTCCAAAGGCTCCTGGCTCCGACCCACGAGCCTGGAGTGGCCACTAGGGCCGACGGGCACCCCCTGCCACCACCACTGGGCTGGCCATGCTTTCACAGGTTTTTCCCAGCGGGGGCTGGATTTCTGCCCAGCCAGGAATGTGCTCCCAGGATGTCAATTCTAATCTCCCCAGCGCTCTGACAGAATTAAGCTCCAGTTTGTCCGACAACATCCCAAAGTTTCAGAAATCCAGGGCAGACTCTCTAATCAGGCTGCAGGACAAAGGTCTGGCCTGACCCTGTCACTTCCATTTACTCCTCCTGTCTGTCTCCCAGTTGCTGCCTTTCTGCAGCTTCCTCCACCCTCTGCCCTTCCCTGGCCAGCTCAGCCTCCACCCTCTCCTCCAAGCTCCCCTGTTTCTCCGCCCAGAATTTCCCCTCTCTGAGCAGCTGGGCTAATCCTGTTGCTCCACTATCTAAAGCCAAGGAATTCCTGTGAGACTGACCTGCCGCTAGCACTAGGCCTGCTGGCCTCACCTCGGCTGGGGCTCCCTCTGGTTCGCCACCTCTAGGGAGCGCACAGGCTCAGACCTCCTTGGCTCGGGAGAGGGTGCAAAGTTATTCTCAAACTCTGCTTACCCTTGCCTTCGGTCAGCCTGACTTTGGGCCCCCTAACTGCCCCTGACGCATTCTCTGGCCTTGCCCAGCTTCCCTCCTGTTTGAGGGGTCAACTCGTGGGCTCTGGAAAGCCTTGGCCCTTCGGCCATGCTTGGGGACACCCCTCTGGTCAGAGACCTCCCTTCCTCAACAGAGCCTGGGGGGCCCCAAGAGGAACACTGGGTGGAAGGACAGCAGAAGCAGCCCTGAACATGGGGTGGGCAGGGCCTGCTGGGAGAACGCCAAGCCCCTGGCTCTGCCGGGCTGTGGAGCCATCAGAAAGGGTTGAGGAGCATGGGAGCTGGGCAGCTGGGCCAGGAGAAGCACTCGTGTGCAGCCAGCCAGAGGACAGGGCCCAGGACGCCGGGGAAGCAGAGGGGCCTCCTTCTCCACTACTCACCACGCCCAACACCCAGCTTCCCTTCTACACGGCTCTCAGGTGGACCCAGAGCGCTGACGCCTGACTCGGTTTCCAGAGGAAATCATAGGCACAAGCTGGTCGGAAGAGGCAAAACCTTACAGCACGTTCAGAGGGGCATGGATGGGGGACCGTGAGCTTAAATTTGTTTGGTTCACATCCAAAGACTCCCGGGGAACAGAGGGCACGGGGAGCAGTGTGGACAGTCAAGGGGAGCAGCAAGGGCTGCGGCACTTGAGCCTGTGCGCTGACCATAGGCCAGATCAGGGGATGGGGCTCCTCCAGGGGCAGGAAGACACACACGGGGTGCAAAGAGAAGGCTCAAGGCGGACAACAGAAATGGGAACGTCGTTCTCCTCTTCTGTTGACCCTCCAGAGGCACAAGAAACCTAGAGTGGCCAGGGTAGGGGCGCTCCCCCAGAGCCGCCCAAGTGGCAGGAAAGTCCTGGAATGTGGCAGGTAGGCGGGGCCATGCCACAGCTCCTCCGCTTCCCCTGTGACCTGGGTGGAGACCTCACCCTGGGCATGGAGTTCTGTCCTACACAGGCTGTCTCACGCCCTCCCCTCCCCGGCTTCCTCGGCCACGGCCATGTGGTACGGAGTGGGGATCACCTTCCTCAGGGCTGCAATGAGGGGCAGCCCCTCACCCCCTGATGGTGTCTCCTGCACCCTGCCTAACATCCCCACCTGCCCCCAGCCCCCAAGGCTGGCCCTGCCTTCACCAGCACAGCCAGCCGGGAAGCCTGAAGGATTCACCTAGAGCCTTGGGTGAGCTGGGCTGGTGGAGGGACAGGAGCAGGAGATAAACGACACGTCTCTGTAATCAGCCCTTTCTCTAGAAGATGGAAAATAATTATCGTCTTTTTTACTTAATAACAGAAAAATCTACAAAGGTCACCGGTGGAGAGTAGAGGAAGGCGTGCCCATCAGTCCTTTCAAGGAAGTCCCTGCAGTTTCCGTGCACCCGCCCCACTCCCCACAACCCCACAACCCCCCGAGCCCCCAACTTTGCTTCCCTGCCCCTTCCTTCTGCCTCGTCTTTCCTTTCTTGCCGCGCTGGGTGTTGGTGAGATGTTGGGTTTTTTTCTTTTTTGCAATTTATCAGCAGATTGTGTGGAGCTGAGTGGTGTGAGCCTCACCCTGCTAAATAAAGCTTTGGTATTTCTGATAAAGCCATCAAATTCCTTATCACACTGACACAAAGTGCATTTAAAGAGACAGACACCCTGTCCCTCCCTTCCCACCAGCCCCTGCCCCCTCCACTCAGTTCAGATTTCCAGCTGCTCAGGCTCTTGTGGATCAGACACCAAATACGGCTCTGGAGGATGTGGGGAGTGGGGGAAACCAAGGGGCGGGCTGCCCTCTCCAACTCCCACCCACCCACATCAGAGCCGCCGGCACCCTGACCAGGAGCTCAGGTCCACAGGGAGGTGGTATGTGCTTCCTGCCCCAACTCGGAACCAGAGGGAGCAATCAGTAGCCACGCCCTGCAACAGGGGATGTCCTCACAAACAGCACAGTCCTGTGTTAGGACAACACCCAGCAGCTGCAGGAGGAGCCCCCAGTAAACTGCTGGGCCTACAGGGCTGCTCACTGCCGTGAACACCTCTGGTGGCTTCAGCCACTGCAGTATCCAAGCGGGGTACAAGGACGGGGCCGAGAGGGGCCACTGATGCCCACACAACCCGGGGCCGACCAATGTTCCCATCATGCTCGACCACGGGTTCAGCAAAGCCCTGACTCCTCACACGGCCCTGCAAGGTGGGCGGAACTATCACCCCATTTGACAGATGGGGAAATCGAGGTTGGCCTGAGGCCACAGAGCCGGTGGCAGGCCCCGCTGAGGCTCCAGCCCAGGCTGGCCAACAGCTCTGCTGAAAGACTCTTTCCTTAATTGATTGCAGAGCTCATGCCCACCTCCCCATACAAAGACAGGCCTTCCTGTGTCCCAGTGCCCCCTCCCCCTTCCCCGGTCCTAGCTCGTCAGTCCAGCCCCTGGGCCCACACACAGCCTGTTGGTTGAGGGATCAAATTTATTATTTTTCATTATTTTGACTTATCAAAGCAGCAGCTACAATCATATTAAACCAACTTGGCTTCTTGGCATTAAACAGATACAGCTGCCCAAGGACCCTCCCACACTCTATAAATGCCTGGGCTGTCCGTGTGCTTCCCAAGGAGGGCACCTGGGGCACCTTCTCCGAGGACCCCAAATTTGAGGACCACTAGGCCTCCCACCTGCCCTGCCAGAAGCACATGCAGCCAAAGTTGCCGAGGTCCAGAGAATGGGAAGGAACACGCTGGGGCCAAGCTTCCAGATGCTTTGGGAAACAGTCACCTCCGTCCCCCAGCCCGGGAGACCCTTCCAGAGTCCTGACCCCCTGGGGAGTCACATGCCCCTCAGCTGGCATTTGCAGGGGCCTATTCTATCCCAGGCCGGCAACTGGGAACTCAACATAGATGAGCCAGATCACTCCTCAGACCCTGCCCACAGGAATGACTGCCCCCTTTTTGCAAGGGAAGAAACTGAGGTTCACAGCAGGGAGGTGGCCTGCCCAAGGTGCAGAGCTAGAAACACAGCCAGGCTGGGATCCAAACTGATTCATTCTGAGTGAAAACTCCTTTCGACCATACCCCTCTGCTTTCCCCTTAGATCCGGGAATAGTGTTCCTGCCCAAGTGCCGTGGCTACTGGAAGAAGGTGGCAGAAGAGGAAGGACCCTGAAGTTCAAGGTGAGGGCCCTGTAGGGCAGTAGCACCGAAGCAACGAGTTCCCACAGAACGCCCAGGCCCACCCCAGGGCATGAAGTGGCCCACCTGCAGGGCATGGGGTGGGGGGCGGGGGGCACAGGCGAGCAGACGCACAGCTTAGCCAGGGAATTGGGCCATGCCCTAGGGTACAGCCCAATCCCTATGCCTCCAGGAGCCTGTGGCACTGTAAGGCAAGGACCAGCATTAGAACCCAAATTCTAAGCCAAACTGCACACAGAGAGCGTGGGGGATTCTGGCAGGTCTGGAAGGGGCACCTCCAGGGTCCAACAGCCCACAGAACACACTGCAGTCGGCTCCCCACCCCTCAGGGAAAGGCAAATCTTGGGAACGTGGGCAGGGCTTCTTGGTGGGGTGACAGGAGGTAGCAGGGTGCAGAGATAGAGTCTCAGTGCAAGTCCTTGGGCTTCATGGCCGAGAATTATAGCTGGCTGCCACCAAACCGGGATCCAGACGCCCGCTGGTCCCCGCGGCCCGGAGACCCCGCAATCTGGTGTGAAGAGCTTGGCTCTGACTGCAGGTTCTGAACCCTGATGGACATTGATAGGCACGTCGTCTGGCCTTCCTGAGGTCGAGTTTCCTTATCCATCAAATGTATGCAAAGATAGTGCTGATCTCGGAAGACTGGGGTGAGGATCTGGGGACACAATGAGTGCAAAGCTCTTAGCAAAGTGTCTACACGTTTTCTATGTGCAAAAAGTGGTGGCAGTTGTCATCATCATCGTCACCATCGTCACCATCATCACCTAAACACCTCTCTAACTGGGTTACGGCACCTGGGATTGTGCCTTTGGAGCGGGTGATGGCAGAGAGACTGAGGAAGCTCAGAAATGTCTAGAAGAGGCCTTGTCCGGCACACTGGCTAAAGCAGCCGGCGAGGGCCTACAGTTCCAGGCAGGAGGGGAAACCAGGATGACCTGTGACAGTCACATTTGCCTATCAAAAGCATACATTCACTCAGCTTTCCATGGGGACTCATGCCCTAATATGGGCCCAGCAGCTTTCTGGGTTATTTCGAGTGTGTGTGATAATGACTCCAGGCTTCGTGTCTGCTGCCCCCAGAAAACCTTCCATCTGGGGAAAGGGATGACGGCTGGCAAAGACTGAGAAGGGCACAGGGAAGTCCAAGGTCAGAGAGTGTGCAGAAAGTAGGCGCAGATGGGTAAGCCGAGGGGAAAGGAAGAGCAGGAGGCGGGAAGAGTGGGCTGACCCAGGGGTCAAGCTGAGAGAGGAGGGACGGAGGGCTGGGCAAAGCCAGCCAGAGCTCCAGGACACAGCTGGGCCTGGACCACTCCCAGCAGGACAGCAGTGGGGCCTGCAGCCCGTCTCGTCACCCACAATGCCAGTGGGGACCCCTTTAGTACAAGGGCCAAGCTGGGCTCCTGGGCCCTGGGCAACCACTCGATGCCTGGGGGCCCCTGGCTCCTGGATTTATTTACATGTAAATGATCTTCTGCCCAGGCTTGGCCCATCAACTCCAGGCTGCACAGGGTTAACTCCAGATGGAAGGGCTGGCTGGCTTTGCCTTCACTCTACCTCAATTTCTACTGCTCCCATCACCTACCTCCCCCACCCCCTGATCTTAGGGAAAAAAAACCCCATCAAAATAACTATTTTATGTCTCCAAATATGCAGATCATTTTCTTTAATGAAAGATGCTTGACGTCTCCGATCCAATTAATATGCAAATGCAGGAGAGGATTTATTTGTGACATTCTGTCTGGGTGAGAGAAAACAAAAAAGGCCTGTTAACCAAAACACTAATTGCTGTGACTGATTGTCACATATCATCATTTTCCTAGGATCTCCTCCATCCCCAGCTCTCAGGGAGCCTGAAACCAGGACTCACCCACAAGGCATCAAGGAGAAACAGGGCGACCAGCTACCGGGAGGCGTGGCCCCTCCCACCAGAACTGTGTCTGGGGCCAATGACGGTGGAGGCTCTGACTGGTTTTGGTCCCACACGCGTGGTCCCGACCATCTACAGAACTTGCCAGTTCATCTCCCTTCCTGCAACGCACTTCACCACTTAGGCGCCGATGTCCAGACCGGAAGGGAAGAGGCCTGGTCTCCACTGGATCTGATAGGCTGGGGGAGGCCTCAGCTCACACACCTTCCTGCCCCATTCCAGGCCAACTGCTTTTTTGCCGCCTGCTCCTACCTGCTAGGAGGTGGAGGCCCGCCAGTGTTCCAAGAAGGAGAGAAAGCCTCTTTGGGTGCTATTGGTTACTGCCCTCCACTGCCTTGAGGTCCTTGCAGCACTTGTTGAGAGAAGCCACCTGGGGAAACTGAGGCATGCCATGGCATCCTCTCCTTAAGACGACACAGGGACTCTATGGACATGTTTGAAGATGACCAGGGAGCCACTGCAGCTGGGCAGATACCTTCATGTCACCCCCAGGCCCCATGACTGCACTGAAGTGGGTGGGTCAGCTGTCACAGCCTCACCTCCCTGAGCAGCTCAGAACCCTCAGTAGCACCATGGGGTCTCCTTTAGGGAGAGAGGGGAGGGGAGTGAGTGTTGATGGATATCTTTGTTCCCAAAAGCCAAGGGGGAACTGGAAAAGATACGTTTTGCTCAAGATACTGGGCATAGGACAGGAGGGTTCTGGGTGCCACACAGCTCCAAACTCAAGGCCGAGGGGCAGAAGAAGATTTGCTAAAGCCGCTTTCTTTTCCACACAGGGGCCAGCGGACAAGAGGAGACCGGAAGGCACAGACTTAGGGCCCTAGTAGCTTAGAAGGCTGATCCCTTAGCACTTGAGCACAAACATTCTGGGTGCTCAAAGAAGGCCTCTCTACCTCCCCGTCTCCCCTGTGGAACCCCCCCAGAGATTCCAGACACTGAAAACTGGGGGCTGGGGAACCAGTGTGGCAAGGCCAAGGAGCCATGGGGGTCCCTGAGCTCCTCTGTGGGTGCTGGGCCCGGCTGAGGGCACAGTGAGGGCTCTGCATCTTTCAGGAAAAGTCACCGAAGGTCAGTGAAGCAACAGCGATCTAGTGAACACCAGTGCACATCAGCCCAGGGGCCAGAGGCTGCCACCAGCAGGGCCATGGTGGTGGCAGGAAGGTGGCCTCATCCCACTGACTCCCGTCTCAGATGTCCCCAATCTCCTGCCCTGGCCCAGCTGTCTCCCTCTGGCAACTCCACCACGGCCTCCAGGGAGAGCTGGCGCCAGGGCAGCACAGGGCAGACACTCTCCCCCCCAGAAGGCTGCCCCCCGCACCCCGGGAACAGGCTCAACAGGATGCCATGCGGGGGAGGTTGGAAGCCTTCCGGGAAGAGTGCAGCCCTGGCACCAGTCCCGTCGGGAAGGAGGTGAACCGGGTCTGCTACTCCGTCTGCCGCTCACCTGACGCGCACCCACAGCGGCTGAGCACCAATGGGGTGTGTGTGGGTGCAGACGGCAGGCGAGCATCATGGCGCCAGGAGCCAAAGGGGGAAGGGTGGGCAGCTGGGGAGTGGCAGCAGGTTGGCTGGCCAGCTGAACGGTGCTCCG
Organism: Mesoplodon densirostris; assembly: GCF_025265405.1. Classification (NCBI taxonomy): domain Eukaryota; kingdom Metazoa; phylum Chordata; class Mammalia; order Artiodactyla; family Ziphiidae; genus Mesoplodon; species Mesoplodon densirostris. The sequence continues at coordinate 8,265,195 of NC_082662.1, forward strand.
GCTGTAAGCTCCAGGTGTGAAGGCCCCACCCCCAGGGTGGGACCAGAAGACGGGTCCTCGTGGAACCCTGAGCCTGTCTTACGCAACCTGCAAGTACCCACGTTCCCCAGGCTGCCTCGCCACCGTTAGCCGATGAGAGCAGGCAAGACTTGCTCCTACTTAGCTTGTGCCCACCTGCGGGCACTCACAAGCACAGCCTATGGGGCACATTGAGATGTTCGGGGAACATTGAGATGGTCCCAGCATGCCATGATTTTGAGCCCCTTTAAAACCAACCCATCTGTACACTACACCTCCCATACAGCAGAGGAGTAAGTGGCTGTGGCTCTGAGTGGTCTGTCAAAGCCCGATGCCCGCCCCCGCTCCACTACCTCCTCCTCCCCCTGGTGCCAGCCTGGGGCAGCACAGGGCGGCCCGGGCTATGGGAGGCGTGGTAAGCAAGGTCAGGTGGGGTGAGACCAGCTTCCTAGCACTGGGCAGAGAGGCCCTGCGCTTTGCAGGGGCCCCTTCACAGCTTCGAGGGAAGGCCCGGACCCCAGGGCATCACATTGGAGGCTCTCTACCTCCTTCAGTCTTCCTTGGCCCTCCTTCCCCGTGGTACGGCTCCTCCAGGACCAGATGCCTAGAGAACACATCCCATTGATGCATCTCCTGGCTGCTCTCACAGTCAGCTTTACTCTGGCCATCTCAGGTGGCGCGGCCTCAGCATCATGCACCCCAACCCCAAAGCCCTCCTTCCCCTGGACCCTGGGGTTCTCCCTAAGTCCAAGCCACACGAGCATGGGTCAGCCCCCAACTCGCACCCAGCCTTGCACCTGCCCAAGTCTCTCTGTCCATTCCAGTTCTGGGTGGGGACAAATCTAGAATCTGTTTCCCAAATCCAGGACCTCGGAGCTCTTTCTCCATGGGGTACTTCCAGAGAGCTGGAAGAGTTCCCCCATCTTGGCGGAAAGGGGTGTAACGTTAACGCCACACCGGCTAACGCCACACCGGCTTTAAAAATACCCCAGCATACAATCCACAGGGTTAGAGCAAAGGCCACGTGGTCAGCGCTGGACTATAAATAACCGGCCAATCACATCCCAGAGCCACAGCCCCTCCCCAGCCCCAAGAACCTTTCTGAGGAAATCAAAGTGAGCACAACTGTTACCAAGTCACTACTAAAATATTTACCAGCCTGGCGAGGTGCCGAAGGTGCTTGGCACTGAGTGTTTGCTTATTTACAAGGCTGTTTTAAAGGGTAGAAAGCAAAATAAGGTAACCTGAGCTATTAAACCAAGGGGGCCAGGTGGTACCTACCAGCTGTCAGCTGTCCCAGGCACACAGGGAGCTGGAACAGCACTGGTGTAGGTTCCCCCCAAAATGGGTCAGAAAAGGGAACAGACAGGCCTTGGTGCCCCGGATTATCCCAACCAGCAGGGGCGGGGGCTCGGGCAGCGGGAGCAGAGAGAGTGCTGCAAGTTAGAGGTGCTTCTCCTCCAGCTGCCCCTGGTCTTCTGCATGCTCACTCAGAGGGGCAACCTGGGACACTGCCCTAATCCAGAGGTGGGGGCCTCCGGTAGGGAGAGGGGAGGCACAGAGGAAGGCAGGCCCCCAAGGATGACATTAGGGGACACACGGGACCTGAGAAGGAGAACGCACTCGAGTGTCCTTTTCGCCCTCCTCTTCCTCTTTCTTTGGAGTTCCCTTGTGGTTTGAATTTAATTTTGATTTTCTCAACTTTAGCAGATTGAAGTTGAAATAACCTACAAATTACTTAACGTGTTGTAAATCTGGGGGAAGCCAGGAGTAATGGGGACCACATGTTGGCAGGAGGAAGCCCACCGAGGGCTGAGGGGAGGCGGCCCCCTCGGACACGCAGGTAGCTGTCCCAGGCAGGGACACTGATGCCCGTGCTCCCCCAGGGGAAGGAGTTGGATTCCCAACTGGCCAGGGAGCCCTGGATGGACACAGCGAGAAAGTGTTAAGACGGTGGACGGACCAAGTCGCCACCCGGGGCAGCCTGGTGACCGTGGACGGGGGCAGCCAAGTAGGCCGTGTGCCAGGCGCCTGCCAGGCCCCTCAGCCGCGCCAACGCCGCAGCGCTGGCCCTGCTCCCCTCTGGCCTCGCGCTGCATGTGTGTGGCTGTCAGCTGAGCTCCCACCTCCCTTCTCCCCCCTCCCGCCCTCCCTCTTCAGCAGATTTCTCTCAAGTACTAAGCCATATGGTTCCAGTTAAGCTCCATATTTTTCCTTGTCGATTGAAGAGACACACTTTCCTCTTTGCCAGACAGTTTGCAGATTGCTCTGTTGGCTCAATTTCTTATTGGATTTCTCAAAAAACCTGACATTTTAAATTAATTTATAGCCACAACAAAAAGAGTTCAGAATTTTAATGGTGTTGTAAGTAATTTTTAGGTAATCCGCTCCAGATTTTGATATTAACCTTTGAAACTGAAGTTCATTCAGCTACTATGTTACAATAGCCAGTCAGATTCCAGGCCTGGGGGAGGCCAGGCTGGGGTAGGAGGCAAAAGCAGTGTTCCGGGACCCCATTCTGCCAGGAAACCCCAAAAGGGTGGTGCCTGGGGAATCCTGGACCGGTGAGTGACAGTGACAATGGGGCGGGGAGGGGATGGCAGGGGGCCTGTAAGACAGCAGGGCAGGTGCTGGAGAGTAAATGTGGCGGCAAGGGGGCCTGATGAACATTCTAGAAGGACAGGCAGGACTCAGCAGAGGGCAGCATCCCCAGGTCCCTCAGTAGCAACAGCAGGGCTCAGGGCATGCGTGAGGCTCCACCTCAGCGCGCCAGGAAATAATAATGATAACAGTAATAATAACGACGACAGCTAACATTTGCTGAGCACTCACCGTACGTCAGGCAATGTATGGGGTGCTGTACATGCATTACCTCACTGACACCTCACAACCACCTATGGGGGACTTCCCTGGTGGCGCAGTGTATAAGACTCCGAGCTCCCAACGCAGGGGGCCCGGGTTTGATGCCTGGTTGGGGAACTAGATGCCACATGCATGCCGCAACTAAGAGTTCGTGTGCTACAACTAAGGAGCCCGCCTGCCACAACTAAGACCCGGAGCAGCCAAATAAATAAATAAATAAATAAATAAATAAAGGTGTAAACTTAAAAGAAAAAAAACCCCATCTATGGGGTAGCTACTATCACCACGACTACTAATACTAACCATATTAATTGTTAACATTTTTTGAGGGCTTACCCTGTCCCAGGCATTAAACGGTAACAGAAACCATGTAAAGAAGATATACTATTCTTATCCTCATTTTACTTAGGAGGAGATGAGGCTCAGAGAGGTGAAGTCAGGTCCCTGGCTCGCCTCACACCTTGTTTCTCCTTTCACAAAATGCTACAAAATATTTACTGCCATCGTGGTCCTTCTGGCTGGAGGTAGAGGGAGGTGGTGTGGTCCTCCGGGCTGGCCAGGCCGGGGCCTGCCGAGGATGCCACCTCTTCCCTGTGCTGCCTTGGGCTCGGCTGAAGGCCGCACGCCAATCCGGACAGAGGAAACTCCGGGCGTGGGGAGCGAAGCCCTCGCCAGCGTCTTTACTAGGCTCTGGCACTAAGTGGCCCCTGCCTGGGTACCGTGCCAGCTTACTACAGCAGTAGAGTGTTAGCATTCCTTTCCTGCAGCAGCTTCCAGGGCACCCAGGAAAGGAGATGCAGAGATGGGGCCCCGGCCAAGGCCGTTCCAGTCCCTGGAGGGTCCTCGCTCCAGCAGGGATCCAGGGCTCTGAAGGGAGGCCAGAGAGAGGCTGGACAGGGCTGCCCTGAAACCAGGGGCTGTCCTTGGCCTTCTCCTCATCTTGGGGGCAAAGGGTTCTGGGGGTTAGTCAGCCCCTGCCAGCCCACTGAGATGTCACGTTAAATGGCACCGGATGGGGCCTCAGGCCAGCTTCTCCGCCATCGAAGCAGGGACAAAGGGAAGAGTAGATGGCCAGGAGGAGGACGGGAGCGTCACCAGAAAGGTTTTGACTTGACTCGCTTTGGAAGTGAACAGAGCCTCCGAGCACGCGAGTGAGAAGGACTGACGGCTGAGTGAGGGCAGCGGGGGCACCTGTGGGAGCCAACGTCAAGCCTGAGGCCCGTTAGGGAGGGCGGGGCGGAAGAGCACGGGCAGAGGGAGGGAGGGGCCGGCAGCAGCTCTGGGCCGGGCAAAGCTGGGCAACCGGGGTGTAAGGCAGAGAAGTGGCTGCAAGACCACGACCCCATGTCTTTCAAGCCTGGTCTACAGCCCTCAGGACAGGAAGTGGCCCGGGAAATGCCTACTCTGGCTGGGTCATCCGTCCGTCTATCCATTCACAACTATCTGCCGTTTGCTATTCTGGGTGTCAGGTTCATGCAAGGCCTTGGAAGTCCAGAAGAAAATCCAGCCTCCCAGAAACTCACAGACTCAAGAATCTCAGCCCCTTTATCCCCAGGGCCTGGGGATGCAGCATGGCCCAACAGTGCCCGGGAGGACGCGATCCCAGTGCCTGCTCTCTGGAAGGTTCTGCTCTAGGGTCCCCTTCCTTACTCCCCTCAGGCCTCAGGTCGGATTCCTTGACTCCATGAGTGAGATAAACCTCCCCCAAGGTGCTGGGAACCATGATGGGAACTCTGTCCCCCCGACACTTCCATGGAGAAAGGGAGCCTGAGCTCTCAATTTCAGGTGCCCGCAGCTCTGAGCAATGAGAGCTGGGCCGAGAAGCTGGCCTTCACCTCCTTCCTGATCCGAGCTCTCAGGAGGGCCCGGCAGCAGCTGCCAGGCTGCCCGCTGCCATGCCCAGATCGTGCCCGTGCCCAGACCGTGCAGACCTCAGAACCTGTGGAGCCTCTGGCTAGCGGCCAGACACCATGTATGAGTGCCAGGGGGTGGGGGGCATGCTCAGGCTTGCCATGCCCCCGGCACCATGCCAACGTGTGGAAGGTTGAACTCACCCCTGGCGGGATGCCACGTGCCCACGGAGTGGGCATCTGCTGGCACGGCATCGTATGAAGAACAAGGGGTCCCGCCATCGCCTGTCACTCTGGGCTCCCCCTGACACGTCACGGGGGTACATCCACTCCTGCCCCGCATGGCATGGTGCGTGGGGGCCCTCAAATGTCCCCTTGGCACCATGCCCACCACATACTGCGGGCCATCCCCACTGGCACCGGGCTGCACATGCAAGGACTCAGACACTCTACTGGACTCCAGCCAGGCTCTGAATGGCTCTCCCCGCTGGCTTGAGGCCATGAACTGGGCATCTCTGGGTTTGGGCCCATGGTACCATCTATTCACTATAACAGCCCATAGGACTTCCCTCCTTCCCACTCTGCCCACAGACAACCACGATCCATCATTTTACGGACCACAGGAAAATTCCAGAAGCCTTCGCAAAATGAGTTGCAACGTGCAAACTATATGTAAAAATTAAAATGAACATCCTTCCCCTCCCGTCACTGGGACAATCCCATCTGACTGATTAAATTTTCATTTGTGTTCCAATTGATGAAGCAAACCCCAGAAACTTTCTGAATTGTTTCCCTCCCCAGTTGTCTACTGGCCTCTCGCTCTCTTTCCCAGTCTTTCTTTCTTAGCTTTTTTTATTTTTTATTTTTTATTTCCCCCTCTTGGTCAGGTTAAAGCGCTCCTGAGGGGTGATTGACGGGGGTTGCCATGGAGACCCTGGCTTGAAAAAAAGCCTCGTTAGTTGCCAACTCTGTGTGTTGTTGTTTTACAACTGTGACCGACCGTCACATGAGAGGGGGGACAGCTGGGGGCCGGGCAGCACAAAGGGGAATGGCTTTTTAATGGAGTGCCTGGCCGGCGCTTGAAGACTCAATAAAGAGTAGCTGGTGAGTCCCCTCGCTGGGCCCGGCCCAGCACACGGGGGCCGGAGGCCCTTTGTTCCTCGGGAGCTGGGATGGGAAAGTTGGGAAACCAGCTGAGAGGTGAAAACAAGAGGCCTTCCCCCACCGCTAACCGGACAGCTATTTTCTCTCACTCTCAGGGTGCCCGGATCGAGGGGACAAAACCCAGTGTCTTGGACAGGCTACCATGCTGGGGGGCTGGGAGGCAGCTGGGGGAGCGGAGTGGGGAAGCAGAGGGAGGGGGCAGGCCTGCCTCTGGCTCCTGCCCCTCCACGGCCCTCAGCGTGAAGGCAGGTGGCCGACAGGAAACTGGGCCGAGCGGGGCAGGGGCAGCCAGAGCCCAAGCTCAGGACAGGCCGAGCCCTGATGGAGCCAGAGGCTGCGGGAGGGTTTTCTGGGGGAGAACAAGGCTCTGCAGGACAGACTCACGCCACGGGCCAGGAGGAGGCTGGTGCCCACAGAAACGGGCTGCCGGGTGGTCTCGCCCCATGGCAGCTCCTGATGGGCCCTGCACCCAGACAGAGGCCAGAGCAGCCAGGAGGAGGTGCTGAACGAGGCCAAGAACTTAGCCTTTCTGAGGACAGAAACCAAGTGCCAGAGCAAAGGCTTTTCTCTGGCCCTGACCAGAGAGAGAGAGAGGGAGAGAGTGTAGCGGTTCTCAAAGTGTGGTCTGCGGGCCTCTGGGGTTCCCGAGACCCTTTCGTGATACTACTAAGATGCAATTTGCCTTTTTTGCTGTGGTGACATTGGCATTGATGGTGGAAAGGCAATGGGGGGTTAAACGGCTGGCACCCTAGCACAGATCACAGCGCAGCACTGGCAATCACCGCGTTCCTCAGTGCCATACACTTGCAGTTAAAACAAACAAACAAACCCATATTCACTTAAGAATGTTCTTGATGAAGCTATAAAAATTGTTAATTTTTATGAAATCTTGAGCCATGAGTACGTGTCTTTTTAATATTCTGAGGGATGAAAAGGGAAGTACACATAAAGCACTCGTGCTGCATCCCACAGTCTAACGCTTGTCTCCAGGAAAGCACTTGGGTGACTGGGCTGAGGCTGAACTAGCTGCTCTCTTCACAGAGCCCATCTTTACTCGAAGGAGCAACTGACAGAAAAACTACGGTTTTCCAGATCTGAGTATTTGGCAGACATCTTCTCAAAAGTGAACAAAGTACGACTGTCACTTCGCGGGGGTAAAAAACTGACAATATTTGTTGCCGGTGCTAAGCTGAGCTTTCAAGTGAGAATCAGACTTTTGGAAAAATATTTGCCCCTGTGACTCTGACAGCGTCTTAAAACTGAACAACTTTACTGATGAGACAGGTGATGACGGTAATGAACATCATTTTTTTTTAAATGTCGTGTAATGAAATGTGTCAACATTTGGAAGATCTGCTTTCCTCAGTGAACCAGTATTTTCCAAATGACCCATGCAAGAGGTTACAAAATATCACGCATGGGGAAATGATTCATTCAAAGTGCAAGACAGACCAATGGGTTTTCACGTGTAAGAGTACACAAAGTTCACTGATGTGGTTTCAGATCCCACATTGCAGCTAACCTTTGAGAAACTATCACTTGGCGAGTTTTAGCGTAGTATCAAAGGAGAATATCCACAATTATCTGCAAAGACTATTAAAATAGTCCTCTCTTATCCAACTACACATCTGTAGCAAACTGGATTTTCTTCATAGGCTAATGTAGACAATACATCAGCAAGGACTGAATGCAGAAGCATATCTGAGAGTCCAGCTGTCCTCTGTTACGTCAGACATTGAAGAAACTTGCAAATATATAAAGCGATGCCACTCTTCTCACTAAAATTTTGTTTTGGAAAATGCAGATATTCTCATGAAAATATGTTCTTAATATTAACATGTAATGGATTTATCACTGTTATCTTTTTTTTTTACCAGTTAAAAAATTCAAGTATAGGGCTTCCCTGGTGGCGCAGTGGTTAAGAATCTGCCTGACAGTGCAGGGGACATGGGTTCGAGCCCTGGCCTGGGAAGATCCCACATGCCGCGGAGCAACTAAGCCTGTGCACCACAACTACTGAGCCTGCGCTCTAGAGTTTGCGAGCCACAACTACTGAGCCCACGTGCCACAACTACTGAAGCCCGTGCCCCTAGAGCCCGTGCTCCACAATAAGAGAAGCCACTGCAATGAGAGCCTGCACACCACAATGAAGAGTAGCCCCCGCTCGCCGCAACCAGAGAAAGCCCACGCACAGCAACGAAGGCCCAAAGCAGCCACAATAATAATAATAATAATAATAATAAATTTATTAAAAAAAACCCTCAAGTATAGTTAATTTATAACATTGTGTTAGTTTCAGGTGTATGGCAAAGTGATTCAGCTATATATATATATATATATATATATATATATATATATATATATATATATATATATATATATACATACACACACAAACACACACACACACATATATACACATATATTCTTTTTCAGATTCTTTTCCATTATAGGTTATTATAAGATACTGGATATAGTTCCCTATGCTGCAAGTCCTTGTTATTTCATTATCTTTAAATGAATTAATATTGATAAATACGTTTTTTAAAATTTCTGGGTTTTAATTTCTAATATGGAAAGTATCGATCGCAATAACCCACATAAGCCAAAGCTCTTTGGGATCCTCAGTACTTTTTAAGAGTGTAAAGGGGTGCTGGACCAACAGTTCGAGAACCACTGGCTTGGGGCAGTGGGAAAAGGGAGAAAGAGGGCAGAGAATATGCCATTGTCGGGCTCTATGGAGCAGGGCTCGGCAGGGATAAGTCTCTGCCCTTGCAGTTGGCCTTGGACTGGGTGAGGGCTGCCTGCTCAGCACTGCCAGGACATTTGAGGAGAATTACACATCACATCCTATGGCGAGAGATATAACAGCGGGCAGGATGGTGACTGGAGAAGGCAAAGTCTGAAGCAGGGTGAAACGGTACTGGCAAATGTTGAAGGAACCACCCAGAGGCCCTGGAGGAGCAGAGGGAGAGTGAGAGGAGGCGGCCAGTTTCGCCCTTGGCTTGAGAGGGCCTAGCCCCGTGGGGTGGTAGCCCAGGGAGGTAGGCGAGGTAATGGGGGCCTGAGCCCCACTGCCCCATCAGAACGTAAAGAGGAGCTGGTGGAGGGGACGCCTAAGAATTTAGAGCCGAACAGGGATTCTTGTCACCAGTGTGCAATTCACAGGATGCTCTGGGCCCCTTCCCAGGGACATGTTAATTATCTTCCCCCACTGGTCCCCGTGGGCAACCAGGCTGGAAATGAGCAAAGGCCGGCTCCAACTCACTTTGCTCTGTTCTGCCTGGGAAAACCAGTGGTCCTCAGCCCCAAGCTTGGCTCTAGTGCAGAGATGTGGAATTTTCCAGGAAAACTTCAAAATCATCACTGAGAGGGGAAGACATCTGAAAACCATCTTGAAGAGGAGAAAGAAAAGAAAGGGCAGGCCAGGCTTCCCAGGGATGCCTAGGACCCCAGGGCTGGGGAGGCGAAAGCGGAAGCTATGTGTTTTCATCTCATGCACAGAGTCCCCAGAACGGCACTCAAACTTGACCTGGGGCCCCAGGTCATCCCTTCCTCCTGGGATTTGAAGCTCAGGGACCCCCAGGCCCTGTGGCTTCTGCTGAGGGCAGCATCTAAGAGGGCATCTCTGGACGTCCAACCAGCCGAATGTCTACATCTACATCGAGTTCCTACCACCTGACACCCCAAGTGGAGGCTCAGGGTGCAGCAGCCTACCAGACACACCTGCAGGTCTTCCTACCCCACAGACTGCACCGAGAGCCGGCTTTGTCCAGGCACCAAATTACATGCTAGGGGTCCATCAGAGACGATGGCAGAAGCCCTCTGCCCTCACTGGCCTCTGCTCTTAGAGAAGCAACTGGGGACAGTGGGACAGGTGCTAGGACTGTGAAGCTGTGGGAACACAGAGAGAGAACGCTAACTCAGTCTTGGGCAATCTGGGAAGGCTGTTGGGAGGAGGTGGCATCTGGAGGACCTAGTAGAAGAGACAGTACAGTATAGGCAGTCGGAGCCTGGGCTCCGGGGACAGACTTGGGTTTGAATCCTACTTCTTAGCTCTGTGATCCTGAACGTTGGCCCCCTCCTCTATAAATCAGAGATGTTATTAGTATCTGCCTCATAGGGTTGCTGAGGGATTAAGTAAAATAATGCAGGTAAAGAGCATGACATGGGGCCTGGCACGTACTAAACACTCAATAAATGTTGTATTTATAACCATGCAAAGCTATATTCTCACTCCTGACAGGTCCACCCTGGTCAGACCCCCAGACCAGCCCGTACCAGTTGGAACTGCCAGCCCAGTGCAGGAGCACTGATAGACCCCTGGCCCTGTCAGCCTCAGCCCTGATCCTCTCCACGTATACAGGGAAGAGGGGGAGGGCCACCCCCAGAGCCTAGCCCAGCAGATGACAGGCAGAGGCGGCGCTGCCCACCTCTCCTGAGCCTGTGGGGTGCTGAGCATGACTCAGTGTTGATCTTGAGGAGTATCTTCCAGCACAGAAACTCCAAGTCACCTGCCTGGGAAGAAGCAGGGGAAGAAATCCCACGGCCATGCCCTCCCCTGGAAAAAAAAAATTCTAGGAAACAAAATACAACGACATCTTTTTATTTTGTTTTTTTTCGGTAATTATACTAAAGATGAAAAACTCATAATAAACATCTCCCAGTCCCCACCTGCTAACAGTAATTATAATAGACTCAACAATAAATGGTAAAGCAGGGCAGAGCTGCATCTCGGGAATTCTCTAGGGCATGTGGATTAGCTAGGAAAGCCTGAATGATTAAAATACACTAATTAAAATTTTGTGTTCCTTGGTAACTCGTCTGCCTGGGCCCCTGGTGTTGGCAAAATGGGAATTAACGTGACAAAAGCAACACAGAGGGTTTTTGTTTTAAATAAAGAAAAAAAGAGAGAGAGAGAGAGAGAGAGGGAGAGGGAAGATCTATATAAACAAGTTAGACACCAGGAGAAAAGAAAGACGAGGTGGTTTCCTCTCTTTTTCTAACTGGAGCACCACAATGCTTGGGACAGGAACGTGTAAGAGAGAGGGTCCGGGTCTTGGAGGGGAGGCCCTTCGCCTGCCCTGGGGTCCTGTGGGGGGCAAGGGGAGCATGTGTCCAGGGGTCATTGTTTAAAAATAATTATGGGAGAGAAGAGGATGGGAGGGGGAGAAGTGGGGGGCAGCAGGTGCCCACCCAGTCCGGCTTTCCAAGGGCATTCCTCCAGGGCGGGTCACATACCCCCAACTCCCCGCCCCACGGCCAACGGGACCCTGGGAGGACGCAAGGGAGCTTCTACCCCATTGCAGTTGCACAAAAGAAATTGAACACTTTTGAGTTGCCCTTAGCAACCTAATTGCATCAGTACATTGCACACAGGAGCCAAAGTAACTGAATTTTGATGAAAAGACGGCGGTAATTTACGGCATCACAAAATTAGTTGTCATGGCGACGGGTTAATTACATCTCAAATTAACAATGCAAGTGTGGTGAAATTAAATATAAATCATATTTTCTGCATAAATTATAGGGGTTGATTAGACCGGGGCTCTGGGAGAGAGAAAGGTTGAGCCGCCACGGGGCCCCAAGCTGCATTCTGAGCTGACGAGAGAGGCGCCTGCAAGCTCGGGCGCGGATGGGGAGCTCTTGGAGGGGACGGGGGACCGGCGGAGTCAGGCACCAGGGCTCTCGGGGCCGCCTCCCTCTGTTCCCGCTGCCACTCTCAGGCTCAGCTGGCTCCACGCAGCGCCAGGGCTGTCCCCAAAGTTTGCTTCTGTTTGGATCAAACTTTGGATGGGGGAGGGGGTGGGCACGCAAGAAGGAGGGACGGCGGCTGGTGCCTCTTAGCTTCGTGCCAGGGACAGAAGTTTTACCTTCACCCATCCCAAATGACTGCCGGCTTCTGTGCCCTGAGCCCGCAGAGAACCCACCACAGATGGCCGGCTTAACCCTGCTCTCTTCAGTGAAATGGGGTCAAACGGTTTCTGAGTCCCAGGCATCTGCCTACCAGGGGACAGGCCCCCTGCCACATGACAGGCAAACAGCACATGGTCAGGGCTGCACCAGGTGGGCAGGGTGCATTGTAGGTGCCCAGGGTATCCAGGGGCAGCAGCTTACGGCCTCAGGTGGCGGCAGGCACACCTGGCTGAAGGATGAGCTTTCCCGGCTAAGCCAGCTCTGATCAGGCAGCTACACTACTGACGTCGCTCCCTCCTAGCCAGGGGCAAGGCACTGTGAACTGGCCTTCCTTGAATGGGGAAGAATTGCAGAGAGCCAAAGGCCAAAGAGACCCCACAGAGCACTATGTCTGGGCCCTCTGGGGCTCTGCCTGGCACTATCCTGCCCAAGTCATGGGAATACTGAAGAGGCCACAGCTGGAAAGTGGGACGTGCCCCAGATGCCCTTGCCCTGGTCTCACCTACCCGTCGCTGATGGGCAGAGCTGGCAGTACTTCTAGGCCCTGACGTGGAGCACTACTGGACCACATTCAGCTTGGTCAGGCCAGGCAGCCTCACCAGAATGCCGAGTCAATACATGCTTCAGAAGCATGCCTCTCTCCTCACGCTCCTGGCCCCGTTTCTCGGGTTCTGGAGAACACAGAGGAGAACCCCATACGCTACCCGGACACAGGTCTCATGAGGCGATAACAGGAGTTACAAACTTTAGTGAGCAGCGAATCACCGGAGAAGGTCACTAAACCCGTAGAGTCCTCAGGCCCCTGCTTCGGAGATTCTGATTCTGGATCTGGAGGGACCCAGGATCCAAGTTCTTAACCTGCTCCACCAGGGAATCTGATGCAGGCAGTCCCAGGCCCACACTTAGGAAGCACCAGCAACTCTGTCATTAGTCCCATTTTGCAGATGAGGGAACTGAGTCCCAGGGAGGTTAAGTCACTTTTGAAGACAGGGCAGAGCTGAGATTCAAAGCCACCTCTGAGTTGTTACCCATCCTGTGCAATGCCTTCTCAAGGCTGTCAGGCACCTTGCCAGGCCATGTGGGAAATAGGGACCAATGAACCACAAACTTGTCCCTGAGGACTACATGGCCTAGTGGAGACACAGAGTGTCAAGCAAACAGCAAGTTTGCTACCTAATACATCACTAAGGGACAGGGACATGGGAGCACGGGAGCAAAGGTGGGGACAAAGGAAAGGCAGGGGCCGGTATGCACCGGCAGCCAGCCCAGCGTAGGAGGCGCTCCCTCAGGGTCCCCGGGCCAGCTGAGTGCCCAGCAGGGCCGTGCCACACTTCACCTGGCCCAGGTGGGAGGAATTTCCTGAAAGGCTTCTGCAGAGAGATGGGGCGAAGGAAGGAAGAGAAGGCCCTTGGTGGTCCCCCTGACCACGGATGTGCATGTGCAGCTCATGAATATTTTAGTGGCCATTTATTTATCCCTGCACCATCCAGCTGCTGGGGCCACAGACCCAAGGTGGATAAATATAGCCACTGGGCGATCAATGAGGCATCCGCTCCACACCGCCCCCCACCCCGCTCCCCCCGAGCCACATCCATTAGGCCCCTTGTTCCCACAACCTGCTGGCTGGGCACCTTGTCCTGCTCAACTGGTTTCCGATTTTCATTAGCGGTGCAGGCACAGCCCCGCTCCAAGCCTGGGCGTCCCCCTCACCCTCCTAGGCCCTCCCTGCTTGGGCTGGGCATGGAGCCCGAGGCTGCCGTCAGCCTGGAGGGGCCTTTCAGAGAGCCCAGCCGACCAGAGCGGTGAAGTAGAGATGTGCAGAGCCCGGCGGCCAGACCTCACTTCCCTGGCTGGCCCCTGCGCAACGCAGAGAGAGGTGGGGTTTCCTTAGGACTCTGCCCCCCAGATCAGGGCCAGCCGGCAAAGGCGATGTCGTTACAGAACACTGGGGCTGTCCTTTGCTCACCTGGAAATTTCTGGGGGCCTCCAACGCCTTACACCTGGGGGAAGGGTGCCAGAGAGGGAGTTCCATTGGCTGTAGCATTGGGGTTCCTGAGGCTGCCACAAGGGGACCCCTGTTCCCCTGGGCTGGAAGTTACATACAAGCCACCCTGGCCTCCTGTCCTCCAGGGCCAGGCCTGGCTCCAACCTACCATCCAAAGGAACAAGAGTGAGCTGCCGCACTCTCTTTTAGGGCCTCAGATCAGACTGGAAGGCGCTGACCAGCTCCTGGCCTCCGCTCCTCCTGCCAGGCTGAGGGCATCCCAAGCAGGCTGGGGCTCAGTACCTGGAGGCACTGTGTCCAGCCAGGCAGTGACTCCAGGGGCAGTCTCAGCCCTGACAGGGGTCCTGCCCCCGCCCCCCTCGCTCATTTAACAACTAGTTGCTAAACCCCACCACGTGCCAGACATTGTCCCAGGTGTACAGCTGTGAAAGAGGCAAAGCCACCCAAATGCCCTGCCTTCAGGAGGTTTAGCCTTGGCGGGGGTGGGGAACTAAACAACTAAAGAGTTCTAGAGGACAATAAAACAAGGGGCGTAATAGTGAGTTACAGAGGAGAGAGGTGGGGCTACTTCAGCAGCCTCTGAGAAGGTGACATTTGAACCAGAGATAAGTGAATGGGCCTTCCTGCTGAGGAAGGTGGGAAGGGGGTGGGGAAGGTCTCAGTCCCAAGAGCCGACACAGGGGAAGATGCCAGAAGGAGTACCCACAGACCCCCTTCCTTTGGTGCCAGGTGGCCAAGGGCTCAGGCCGGTGGCTAGCAGGACAGTGCCCCTTGGCAGGCTGGTACAGCATCAACATGGCCTGGGGAGGGGTAAGAGAGGAGAAAGGACAATGGCTGGCAGAGGACCAAGGGCACGAGGCCACCTGCCTGCTGGCTGTGAACACAGGCCCCTCCTCCAGAGCCACTGCCATGACATAAGGGAGCCCAGCCAGGCCTGCATGGGGTCCTGCCTGCCCTGGGAGCTGCAGGGCCATGGGGTGACCAAGGACCAGGGCTGTCTTCAGCCCCTCGACTCCGCCCTGAGCTAGCTCCAGAGACTAGGGCCTTGACTCTCCCATCCATGTCCATTCACAGCAAGGACACAGAGGGTGGGGTGGGAGGTGAGAAGAAAAGATCAGGCATAAATCCCAGAGGGAGATGAAGAGGGAGGCAGGCCTGTGCCTTTAAAAGAATTTTCATTTAAAGGCTCTTCTCTCTTCCACCATTTCAGTGATCTATATGCAAATATGCTAATGAATGCAAATTAAGACACCACTTTTAGTCCCAATTTAATAGAAAGCATTAAAATACCATTTTTTTTCCAAAAAAACTCCATATGCATGAAGGAAGGATTTTTTTTTTTTTTTTTTTTTTTTTTTACTTTTCACTAAAGTCACATTCCGGCAGCTATTTTATGCTGTCAAAATGTTCTCAACAAGGGGAGATTTGACTGGCTTCTCTGAGAGCCAGTCATAGGAAGCTCAGGCTCTGTTTCTCGTTGAGTTTTTCTTTTTCTTTTCTTTTTTAATTTTGGGGGGAGAGGAAAGAAAGACAGAAAAAACCAAAAAAACAGGACACCCAAGAGTCTTTTGAAGGGTGCTTTTATTTTCAGGCCAGGCGCCGATCCCCTCTGTGTAAAGTGTGTGTTAAACCTACAGCTGGGCTTCCCTGGTGGCGCAGTGGTTGAGAATCTGCCTGCCAATGCAGCGGACACGGGTTCGAGCCCTGGTCTGGGAGGATCCCACATGCCGCGGAGCAACTAGGCCCCTGAGCCACAACTCCTGAGCCTGCACGTCTGGAGCCTGTGCTCCGCAACAAGAGAGGCTGCGATAGGGAGAGGCCCGCGCACCGCGATGAAGAGGGGCCCCCGCTCGCCACAACTAGAGAAAGTCCTCGCACAGAAACGAAGACCCAACACAGCCCCAAATAAATAAATAAATAAGCTTTCATTAAAAAAAAAAAAATCTACAGCTGCGGGAGATGCACGCGTGCGATCTGGTTGGGTGTGCTTGTGGTCGGTCACTCCTGCTTTCTGGAGCAGGTGCAGATGAAGCACGCGGGGCCATTCTGTGTGTGCCACTGGCGGGAACATCCTCCCGGGGGCCTGAACCGCCTGGGAGGACAGTGCCCTTGGTGAGGGTGCAGGAGGGCAGGCGGGCACCAGAGCGGGGGTGCGGTTGGGGGGGAACGCGTGGCTGGCATGGCCAGGGTGGCCCAGCTCAGCAGCCCCAGGCGCGCATTGAGGGCTGTCTATTTTCACTGCATTCGCCGTGTAATTAAGCTCACTGCTCCCACTTGGGCTAACAGACCTTTTCCAGAGGGAGCTCCCCACCCCCACTGGGCCCATTCCCCCTTCTCCCAGCATTCTTGGCCACTCTGTCCTCCCACAGACCCTTCAGGAGACTTCAAATCTTGGATCTGAAGGGCCTTTGTCAGAACAATGGCACCGGCCCTTGAACTGCGCTGCAGTCCACCCCTCCCCTTCCTCAGGGCCCTCTCTTTGGGGTTACAGTTCCTGATTAGACCTCAGTACTCCAGCACATGCATTTGCCAACTCCTCCACTGTTCCCGGCCTTTCCTTCCTGGCTGAAGTTAGTCAGGGCCTGACCTCCGGGAAGCTGCAAGGTGCTCTGATCCCAGCCAGGTTCCTCCCAGAAGGGTGACAGGCCTCTCACAGGGAGAAAGGGGCAGGGCAAAGGCAATCCTGCCACATGGGTGTCGCCTTCGTGGGCAAGGCTCAGTCCCGGGTCACAGCGAGTTGCTGTTTCACAGCCAGGGTGAACACCGACCAACACCAAATTACGGGGAAGGGCCTAGGAGCTTGTCATGTGTTGGTTCATTTACTCTTCTCAGCGACTGAGAATGACCAATTCCAAGTCACAAATACAGAGACGTAAGGCTCAGAGAGGTGAGACCACTGGCTCCAAGTCTCACAGAAACGGTTGCCGGGGGGCAGAGGGAGGTCTGTGTGTCGTCCACGCTCCCAGAACGAGCGGAAAGTCAGGGGGCTGCGCCTCCCACCCCAGTTTGCCCCCCACCATGCACGAGGAACCCCAGCTGCCCCACTCGGGGCTTCAGCTCCCCATCTGTAGAATGGGAGAGGGCGGGCACAGCCATCCACGGCTCCTTCTGGCTCCATCTGTTCCCGACTGTGAAACAGATGGAAGAGAAACAAGGGTGGGGTGGGGGTCTCCCCGAGCCGGGCAGGGAGGCAGACTGGCTCCCCAGGGCCGCCCCACACTGCGGTAGAGGCCCTGCAGGCAATGGCCAGGAGGTCAAGCAGAGCTCAGGCAAGCGGGGAGACAAATTGAATACTGGGGGTAGAAGGTAATCAAAGAAATCAGAAAAGTACTTAGGCTGGGCCTTAAGGAACGAGAGCAGAAGCCCCACTCCACGGAACCGTTCAGAGGAAACAGAGCAAAGAGAAGAAGAGAGAAGACCCGCTGGCCCGTGGGCCCCGAGGCTGGCGGTGGGTGGAGGGTGGGGACTTGGGACAGACACAAGGGGCACAAGCTCCGACTCCCATCCGAGGCCTGGAGCTTGGGCTCGGGGTGACGGGAGGGGGCTTCGCACGCACATTTCTCCAGCGAAAATGCGAAGGCAGGAGAGGAGAACAGTGCTGGGCTGGCAGGACAGGGCTCATCTAGCAGAGCCCACGGTGGAAAAAGAGAGATTTAGATATTTACGGGAAATACATTTGTTGGTGCCAAATGCCTGGTTTTACTGTCGGGGGGAAAAAAACAAACCCAACCACCGAAACTGGTCCTCAACTGAGAATCCGCACGGAGGCAAACGATTTCCCCATCAAACCAGTTTTATCGGATATAAATATCTAATTATTCGTACCAGGCCCTGGAATGCCAGACATTTTACAGCTTTTACAACATGTGTAGGAGTCTTTATAAATGACATATATACACACATACACACACACATATATATAGTTATATATTAACAAATCTGATTTGAATTTCATCTGAATTATTTTTTGCTTAGTGGGTAGTTGTTTTTTTTTTTTTTTTTTACAAATCCATAAAAGCTAGAATGTTTTCGGTGCTGCTCACACCCTCTTTCTGCGGAGGCATTTTATGAGCCTTAATGTGCCTGACCCAGAAAGCTCCGGGGAAAGGGACCCCCCCCACCACCGCCGCCCCGTACCACTTTTCAGTGACCCACACGTTCCCCCCACTCCCCCAGGGCCATTCGGAAATGCACACATACTCACAGCACTTTACAACCACAGGACCCACGGCTGCATGTCAATACCTCACACGTGACACAAACATGAGGTCCCAAACAGACACACAGAAGTACTGACTTCTCGAACGTAAAGCACATATTCCCCGGGTCAGCGTCCACAAGCCATGGATGACGACAAAGCTCTGGGCAGAGGGGGCGGGAAGGTGGGAGGGGGAGGAGGAGAGAGGGGAAGTTGTCTTATGGGGAATAACGTGGATCAGCCTGTCATCTGGAGACCCATCTTCATCCAGAATTAATGCACTAAAGTTCTTCCTCTAAATGGTTTTAAAGAGACAGTGGATTCTCGGCCCGGACATGGAGGCTCGGTGTGCAGCTGGTCCAGCCTCCGCAAGGGGAATGGGCAGCCGATTCCAGCCAGGCTGAGTCCGTTACCTGCCCACCCCTGCCCCTGCCCCAACCTACGACCACTGCTTTCTCCCAACTCTCCCAACTTTCCAAGTCGGTGGAAAGAAGTTTAAAAATCTCTGGTTTATCACGGCTCCTGACCCAAAGGCTGTGTTAGACAGAGTGAAGAATGCGAAAGCCCTTGGCTGGGCAGGATGAGGGGCAGGAGAGGAAGAGGAGTGGGTGGGCGAGGACTCGAGACCTCTGAGCAAGGTGCTAGAGGTGTGCGGCTCGTGCCGCGGTGTGCGGGCTGCCAGCAGCCCCCTGGAGGCAGTGCTAAGACGGCGGTGCAGTGAGCCCCGCAAAGGCCTGAGTTCCCCAAACGGGAGCCCCTAGGCTGCTGAAGCCGAGGGCACAGGGGTGGGGACCCGGGGAAAGGAGCTTGGAACCAGAAAATCCAGGAGAACCCTCGGGGGAATCAGGGTCAGGAGAAGCTGTCCCTTGAGGCCCAAGGGCCGAAGGAACCATTCTAGTTAGAGTGGTATTTGGAGAGACTCTAGCCAGGGGCTGGCTGTCCGCACGAGAAGGAAAACCAACCACATGTCCAAATGCCCCCAACCCAGACCTACAGATCCACAGGGAGAAAGGGCTTGAGATTAAGGAGGGCCCCGGGCCTCTGCCGAGAACCTTCTAAGAATGCCCACACATCCTCTGCTCAGAGACCCGCACTCAGGGGGATGGGCTGGGGGCCGGGGGAGCTGAGAACAAACAGCAGCAACAGGAACAGAGTTGAGCCATTTCAATTATTCATATGCCAGATGGATTCTTTTCCTGCCTTTTTTTTCCTATAAAAATAAGCAGGGAGGGAGAAGGTCTTATGACCGTCTCCAAAATGGGAGAAGGAAGGGGAAAGGGAAGAAAAAAATAGAAATCAGGTCCCCCATTCATACCCACCCCGTCCTGGAGACCCCCGACCTCCTGACAGGAGGGCAGGAGGGACGGAATGCCCTCTGTTGGGCAGGGACCAGAGGTGTCATTTAGCTTCTCTATGAGCAGAGAGCAAGAAGCAAGGAAAATTGTCGAAGAAAGGGAGGGCGAGAAAGAGAGAGACGGAAGCACAGAGCACGGGGTGGAGCGGGGAGGCAGGCAGAAGAGAGTTCCGACCTTCTGTGAAGGATATAAAAAATCCAGCTGCCTCAGGGGACACCCAACTATCTAGCATATTGCTGTTAAAATGTCTGCAAAATTTAATACACTTGGCATGCCATCTAATCAGTCCTTGGAAACTCAGGCACTCTCTCCCTCCTATGATCAAAGCGCCTCAGAACTTCTGCCTATGGGATTCCCACCCCCACCCATCCCCCCCATTTTAGATAAAGTTGATTCCCCCCCTTATAAAAACAGCTGCTGTGGCTTTTAGGACGCATTTCATCCTGAAGTTCACCCAAGGTCTAGAATCTAGAAGGAAGCAGAACAGCAGGGAGAGCCGGGGGTCGGGTGCTAGCTCCAGGACTTTGGTACCCAGGCTTCTTCTCCTTCTTAGCAGGAGAGACGCAGGGCAGGCAGGCACTGACAAGGTCCGCGGTCCCGAGATGGGCAGGCAAAGGCTGCTCCTTCCAGGGAAGCTGGCAAGAGCCTGACAGCTCTTATTTAAATAGCTGCCCAGCACACAGAGAGCCGTGTCCTCACCAGAACGCAGACATATGCCAGTGTACCCATGGACACACGCCCAGCCACTTGCTCCATCAAGCCACCCATGGTGGGGAAACTTCTGAGAACCCCACAAGATTCCGAGGCTACTCCAAGTCCCCAACAGCCAGCTAGGAAGTTTCCAGGTTAGCCCAATGATGGCTGCCTGACCGTCTACCCCACACACAGCAATTAGAGCCCTGCATGACCTGGATACTTGGGCAGGTCACCTGACGCTTAAGCTTGACAGAGACCTTGTAGAATTCCTGAGTGGGACTGGAAGGACTGATCTCCCCAAATCTGCACCCTCCACCCAAGGAGAGTTCTCGCCAAATCCTCTTTGTCCTTTTTTTGATTTCCTCACCTCTGACTGACCTAAAGTCTCAGGCGGCCTTAAATAGGCCTAGAGGACCCTAAGAGGCTCAGGGAACCCCAGAAAGCCTGTGTCATGCTAAGGTACAGTGCTTCCTCAACAGGCCAAGACCGGGGAGGACCTGAGCGCTGCATCTGCAGGGAAAAGCCGCAGAGGCCAGGGAAACAGAACACAGGTGGCCCCTGCGTAACTTCCCTGCCCCTCACCACGCAGGTGGGAACAGAGGCAAACAGGTGAAGGGGATTCAAGGGGGTGCGGGCAGGGCCAGCTTGCTGGGCGGGCAATCCACGCAGTCACACAGGGCCCCACGCTCAGAAGGGCACGTGCTTGGTTCAATGTCCTACAGCTGCCATCGTAAAATTCTTAATTTTAGCAAGAGGGGCCCTGCATTTTTATTTTGCACTGGGTCCCGCAAATTATGCAGCTGGTTCCGGGTGTGGGTTTTGGAAGATCAGAGGACCTGGGTTTGAATCCCAAGGCTCTCTCCCCTATAAGCCAAGTGACATCAGAAAAGCCACTAATTATCTCTGGTTGCAGGGAGCCTTGACTATAAAGTGGGGGTGATCGCGCTGCTCTCAGGGTGGCCGGGAGGACGAGGAGGGTAAAGCGGGGAGAGAGCTTGGGGAACACGATTACACGCTCCTATTCCAGTACACAGCGTGCTGACCGGCAGGGGAAAGCATGGCCTGTTGGCGTTGGTGGTTGATTCCCACACCCCAGGGATGACCTACTCCACTGTGGCAAGAGGTCTCCTTCCAGAGCAGCACAGCAGGGGAGCCTCTGGCGGGCCCAGCCCGGCTGTCCCCGTTCACAGGTGAAGAAACTGGGACAGAGTCAGCAGCTGACCTGCCTGTTGTCACAGAGCTGACTCCAGGCAGGGCGATGCTGAGGACATACTGTTCCTGCTGTCCAGGCTCGGCCTTGGCCGCAAGACACTTGAGATGGGGACGGTGAGAAGGAGGGGTAGGAGGTAGGATTTGGAAAAGGGGACGAAGGAAAGGCCTCTTTACACTCCGTCACACACACATGCGCATACGCACATACACACGGCAAAATTAAAGCTGAGAACTTGGCTAAAAAGAAAACTCCTACCCCTGCTCCATTGAAACTTATTTTAGGGCAGGAGGTAATTGCCAAAGACCCAAATAAAAAGCCAACCGCAGGCTGTAAGTGGCTCCAAGTCTTTAATTAGACCCCAAGAAAAAATAGTGGCGAAAAGAAAATGAAAGTAGGTGAAAGCTCCCTGAGGAAGGAATATGCATGTGGTCTCCTCCCTCCCCTCAAGTCCAGTGGCTTCAGATGAAGGCTACCATTGCCTGTGACGGGCATCAGAGTGCTCCCTGAACAGGCAGGCACTGCCCATGTTGGGGGCTGGCACAGAGCCAAGAGGGCACTGTACACCCCGAGCAAGGGCCAGCCCAGGCCCTGGGTCCTTCTCCCAGGGCCTCCCTATGCTCCAGCCCACGGAGGCTGGCCTGAGGTCAGAGCGCCGTGGGCCAAGGGGAAGGTGAGCTGTTTCTACCAGCCCTGCAGTCAAGGGAGCAAGGAAAGGAGAAAGCTTTGGGTCTGGAGTGGACTTGGACCCACTCAAAGATCTGCCCATCAAGCCACAAGGCCCAGCTCCTTGGCCACTGACCAACCTTCCCACTCAGCAGCACTTTACCCGCTCCCTGGAGCTGTCTTCAGGCTGCGACCCCCTCCCCAGCCCCTCTCCTGTGCCCGTGTGGAGTTGGGTGGCTCTGAGATCCTGTGGGCAAAGCAGGCTTCTCCCTGCAGGGACCCTCCTAACCAGAGGTGCGCTCTCAGAAATCCTCTGGGTGACAAGTGGCATGTGACAGAAACCCCCAGCCGCTGTGCCATTCCACCAAGGCAAGGAAAGCAAGGAGGCACCAGCCACTCCATGACCCCCTCCCAAGTCCCCGTCCGGCCTCTGGCCTTTGAAGAACACAGGCGACCTTGGACTAAGGATGGGGCTGGGAAGAAAACGATACACTGTGCTTGGGAAGGTGGCGGCCTGCAGAGGGGGTGTGTCCATGCTCTTGCCTCTCATACAAACAGAACCCCGTGGGCCAGTCAAATCCCACAGGTGGGGGGAACTTGCTAAGTGCCAAGACCAGCACGTGCCAGGTGCGGCGGAAGCAATGGCCTCCACTGATGTTATAACAAAGGCCAGGTCCCAGCGGCAGAAGGGAGGCATTCCACCCAGAGTCTGTGAAGGAGCCCGGGAGGAGAACACATCCCAGCCCACGTGAAGGAGGGAGCAGACGCTGGCGTCCCGGTCCTTGCCTTCTCACGGTGGCAGGATGGTGAAGTGGGCTCACAGCCAAAGGCCAGTGCGCTACAAGTGGGCACAATCAAGTCGGGGAGAGGGAGACCCTGCCTCGCCACAGCTGGCATCAGAGGCAGCAGGGGCAGCCACGCTGAAGACCCCTGTCCTGCTCCCCACAGCTGCCTGCAACCAGTGTCCCACCCACATGTGGCTCCCCTTTAGAACGGGCACTCGCTGAGAGTGGGGTACACTGCGCTCCCCTTTCATGGGCTCTCCTCCGTTCCTGCCCCTTCTAAGCCGAGCACAGGAGGACAGGCTCCAGAGTCCCCACTGAGTGGACTGGCCTCCCAGTCAGAGTGGCAGGCCATGCCCTGCTGTATTACACATGGTATTGTTTAGCCATTTCCTCTCCCCTTTCTCAAACAGAACTTTAACACAACAGATTAGGAGTAGGTCTAACAGCAGTAGGGGGGCAGCTACCCCTCATTCAGCATCTAAGGGTCCCGGGCACTCTAGAGACGACATTCCTGCAAAGAAGGTACTACCGTGCCCATTTTACAGGGGAGGACGCTGAGGCTCAGCGTGGTGAAGTGACAGCCACACATCTACAGAACAGTGGACCTGAGTGCAACTCAGGCCGGCCTGGTTCCAAAGTCTGTCTCTCTCCATCACACATTGCTCCCAACTAGTTCTCCCGTCTGACCACTAGATCTAGGCAGGGGCAGGCCTGGCTGACCTCTTTTCCCCTGCTGCTCTGTACTGGGTTCTCTGGGCGCTGGTTTAACGTACGCCAAGTGTAATGTAGGTGACACGCATGACCCCGTTCCCAGCCACCTGCCATGCCCTGCTGTGATGTCCGAGGCCTGCACGGCCACAGCAAGCTGGAAGGTCTTCCCGGGAGGAGAAGCAGGAGTGAATCCGACCTTCCGAGGCAGTCCCAGTTATCATGTCAGTCGGGAAGGGCCTCCTGCCCGATCCCCTCCTGCTTGCTTTGCTCTGCGGGGGGTGGTCAGGCTTCCAGCCACTGGGATAAGTGGAATTCCTCTTGGATGAGGAGCCCTGTGGCTTCTGCTCACCAACTTCCTTCCCAGCTTGGGAATGTGTTGAGAGCAGCAGTCCAGGCCCCTGGCAGAGGCTGCAGGAGTCCTGCTAATTAATTAGCTCTCCATCCTCCCCAGGTGCTCACCAGACACAACCAGATGGTCCCGGCGACGCGCCCTCTACCGCCATCCTCCCCTTGGAACCACACGGCATCTTCCCCTCAGGCTCCCCTCCATCTTTCCCTTCTATGCTGCAAAACCCCGAGAGAGGCCCTTCTCCCCTTCTGCCAGGCCTGGGCCCAGATGGGCAGGGAGGACAATGAGAAGCCTGGTTCAGGTTTGCAGGACTGAGAGTTCTAGGTGGGGCCAAAGTTCAGACAGGTTCCAGTTTCTCCTCCTGCCTTCAGTCAGTTCAGTTAGGGAGCTGGGGTGGGATTGGTGCGGGTAGTACCCCTATTTCTTGGAAGTGTTAAGAGATGGCTCTACGTCCAAGAGACTCCAACTTAAAACTCCAAACAAATAAGGCCTGGCCGGTACCCCCTCCCCCGCGGGAGGGCACCACATAGAAGCTGCTCCAACCAGAAGCAGAAGCCCACTGGGGCCTCTACAGCACCACGGACACTCCACTAGCTTTCTGTTGGCACCTCTAGGTCCTAGGAGGGGTGATGGCCTCCTGCAAGGTGCATGGCTGTGCCCTCTAGACGGCCAGCCTGTGCAGGCACACTGGGCCCAGGCAGGGGTGTAGAGTAACAGAGCAGTGGGGTCCCAAGGGCAAGAAGTTGGAGTCAAGCAAGGCTGGAGCCGCAGCTGAGAAGCCCTGGAAGGTCCGAGGCCCAGGAGGCGGGATGGCCCTCTGCAACAGGTCCTGCTTTAGGGGAGACTGCACAATGACTGGAGCCCAGCATCGCTCGGCAGCCCGTGCCCCGGTGCCAGCAGCTGTGTGACGTGGGCTCTAGCTGGTGGCCCTGCTTCACTTTTCTGGGCGTCGGTTTTCCCACGTCAAAAATGAGCCTGAGCTGGACGACCCTCGGGGTGGCCGGGAGCTGGTGCGTGTGGTGTGGTGGGCAGAAGGCCTGCTCGCAGTTACGCTCAGGACACGTTCGCTGAGATCATGACTGCTGTTATTTTCATAAGCATCAGTCTTTTTGATTCGAAATATTCTATAAGCTTCCGTTCAGACAGCGCTACAAAGTCATGGGGAAGATCTGAGCTTACAGCCCAGAAAGCCACATTTCCTGAATTTTTTATGCCCAGAATCAAAACTAGTGAGGAGAGGGTAATGATGATTTGATCAGAAGCTGTGAGGGGTTTGGCCGGGTTTCGTGAGCCCGAGTGACCCAGGATTGGCCTGCCCAGGATCCAAGAGGCACTGACCTCAGAGCTGTCAAGAGAATGCAGACAGGTGACCGGCTCTTCCGGGCCCATCTTCGCGGGGATGATCTTTGGGGTGAAGCATCTTTATCTGGGGCAGCAAGGGTTAATGCAGGGCTGGGAGAGGCCAGGCAGCACGGAGCACTCCCTGTTTATTAATAAGCTATTTATCACCAGCTTTGCTTTTAATGCCATTTGGGCTTAATGTCGTTAATGAAATATAAATACCCATGCTAACGATGTCGGTCAGAGGCAGCATGGGCAGCAGACGGCTTGCGAAACAGGGCCAAACCGCGGGGCACGCTGGGGAAGAGGCTGAGAGCTCGGGAAGCGGAAGAGGTTCCCCCAGGCTCGACACCCCTAGCCCCCTTCTGCTCCCACCACAAGACTCCCCAGCTGGCTGTGCCGGGAAAGGCTGGGAGGAGGGCAGCCCAGGGCTGGGGGAGAAGAGGCCTCTCTACACAGGATGCTGTTAACTCCCAGAGAACACAGCGGGAGCCAGAGCTCGCCCCTCAGGGGCAGTGCCCACCTGGCATCAGGCCCCTTGGCTGCAGGAGGCTGGACGACCACCATTTGGCAGCAGGCCGCTCTCGCCGCCCCGACTTCTCTGACCCCTGGGAATGGAGCCCGGGTGAGAGAGGTCATGAGAAGGAGCAGTGAGGATGCCATCACATTTTCCAATAAAGACCCCCTCCCCACCCCTGGAATGACATCCCAGGCAGCCTAGTCCCAGTGGATGGCACACCCTCCCTAAGAAGCTGGCAAGGGGCTGCTTGGCAGCCTTCAGGGTAGCTCAGAGAAGTGGGCAGACGGGTATTTCTGGTCAGTGCCCCGAGGCCTCACAACATGGAGGTGGCCCTGCAGGGCAGGCTGTTGTCCCTGACCTCGTGGCGGACCTGGCCTGGCCCCCTCCCACACAGGGAGCCATCCCTCTGGCCTCTCCCTGGGCTCAGAGCAGATGCCTTTAGCGGATGACCACCTAACCCAGATGACCCCAGGAACTTCAGGCCTCAACCTCAGGAGACGCCACGGACTGATCCCAGACGACAGCCTCACCTGGCGGAAGTGGCCCTGGGACTTGCTCCCCAGCTCGGGGACCACAGTGCCTTTGGAGGGAACTTGGACTCCACTCAGCCAAGGGCCACCTGGGCCCAGAGGTTGGAGACGTTGGCAGGTGGCTGACCTTCGCTCCATCCTCCCCTCCCAGTACCGTGGTGAGCGGGTCGTTGTGCCCCAGCCCCACCCTGCTTGCCAAGCCCCCAAGCAGCCCCCCAAGGGCGCTGCCTCTTCCAGAGGGAGCTCCAGGCTGTTCCAGGGAGGGAGTCCCACAGCCTCTGGCCCTAGGTGCTCAGGGTTGCCTGAGAAAACGCAGGACCACCGGCAAACTCTGATTTCAGATAAACGGCGAAAACTTTTTTTAGCGTAAGTATGTCCAAAACACGGAACCTGGAACATACTTACACTGAAAATGATTTGCTGTTTGTCTGAAACTCAAATTTCACCGGGCACCCTGTATTTTTATTCGCTAAATCTGGCAATGTTCTCCCATTCCTCGGCAGGTAGCACCTGGCCGGTGGGGACGGTTTCTGGTGGGTGAGCAAGACTGGAAGGGGCAGCGAGGGAGAGCAGAGACCCCCGCCGTCTCGGGACAGCGGTCTCCTTTCAAGGGGCCCTGTTCACAACTGTCCCCACCTGCCCTCTCCCCTCACTGGTCACTACTGCACTGCCCAACACCATGGCTCACCTGTAGGGGTCCCGTCTCCCCGCACCCCCCAAAGTCACCTCCATGTCCCCAAGGAGTACAGGACTCATTTGCTGGGGCTTGGTGGAGCTCGGCTCAGCGGCTAATCCCCTGGGTGGCTCCTGTCAGATTATTAATTAGCTAAAGCAGATCGGTCGGGGAACAACATGCGCTTGGACTTCAGATAAAGCAGGCCAGGGAAGCCGGGCCGGGGGCAGCTTAAAGCGACAAGACCCCGTTTCTGAACTGCTCCCCGAGGTGGGGCTGTGCCGGCGGCAGGGCTGGGGCAGGGCGATTGCTCACAGCCCCTCTGCACTCCTCACGTCCGCTCAGGAGAGCCCCTCGGAGTGGGCTCGGGGGTTCGTGCAGGCGCACCTGGACAGGGGCGCAGGCGGCCCGTGAGAGCAGGAGCCAGCCACAGTGGGTCTTGCTGTTTAATAAAGAGCTTGTGCCTAAGCAGATCATGTCACTCAGAATTCTTCAAAAAGCTTCTTATTCCACTCGGGGCAAAAGCCTGAGTTCTCACGATGGCTCCAAGGCCTGCAGGATCTGGGGGTCCCCCTGCCCGACCCCCTTGACCTCACACGACATCTCCCCAACTCCAGCCACACCAGCCTCCCTGCTGTTCTCCAACGTGCCAGGGGTGCTCTCGCCTCTGGGAGCTCACACTTGCTGTCCCCCAACAGGGACCCTCTTCTCCCAGATATTAATTAGGGTGGCTCGCTCCCTCACTTCCTTCTGTCCTACCCAAATGTCACCATCCCAGGGACGCCCTCCCCAGACGCCACACCTAAGCTGACAGGCCATCCACCGCCACACACACTCCCTATTCTATTCTATTCCCCAAACGTGCTTCAATTTTCTCCCTGACACACGTCCCATCCAACATCTACTTTATTTCTTTATCTCATTTATCATTTGCCTCCCTCCACAAAAATGCTAATGCCACAAGGACAGGAATTCTTGCCTTGTTGGTTCACTGCTGCAGTTCCAACCCGGTCTGTAGTGTCATCAAGCATCAGTAATGCTTGAAAAACAGACGAAAACGAAAAATGAATGACCGGAGGTTAGAGGTCAGGATCTGGACCACCACCTCTTCTGGCTCTGAGTCCCATGTGGCTGAGCCCTGGCCGACCTCAGTGGGCTCCCCAGACACCCATCTTTCCCCCACAACCCTATTCGAGCCCGCCCTCCCCTGGCTCTGCAGCACACTAAGTGTTACTTGTATCCTGGTCCTAGCATCCCCTAGATGCATTTCCACGTTCTGGGCCTCCTAGGGATGTCCTAGGGGACCCTTCTCCTCGCCACCCCAACCCTGCCCTACCAGCTGGGACTGCTACTCTCTCTGCCCGGGAAACAGCACGGGGTGGGACGACGGTGACGAGGGGGAACACCAGGGCTCCCAGCTGCTGCCCGGGCCCAGCTCTGCTGCCGGCAAACTCCTGGGCTTGGATTGTTTTGACTTGAGTCGGTGAAGCTGAAATATTGAGTCACAACGGCCCTAAACTTCATTACCAGCTCTCAACACAGATTACTAAGGGAAAAAAGTTACTTTTAATTGCTTTTCCCGATTAGCATTTCTGGAGAAGAAACTAGTGATTAATTACACCTTCCCTCCCCTCAACCGCCCAGGGCCGCAGGGGTCCCAAGCGCAGGCTACCAGAAGGCGGCTCAGGGTCAGAAAAGGCTCCTACTCCTGAAGGGCCAAGAAACCAGACTAAGCTGGGTGGTGAGCGGAAGGTGGGGACCATCCCCAAGGCTGACTTAACAGAGAACCAGCAGCTGACGGTGTGGGGAGGCCCAGGGGGGCGGCCTCATGCCTCAGCGTGGTGTCCTCTGGGCTGAAGGACTTTCTCCCGGACCAGGACTATACCTGGGTGGATTCTAGAATCAGAGAGGCCAGGGAACCTGGGAGAAGACAGAACGGGGGAACCTGAAGGTCTGCCAGGGAAGACGACGCGTTCCCAGCCGCTGGGACTCCCCTCGTGTGCAAAACCTGCCGTCGCTTCTCCAACGCCAGCATGTCCTCCCCGTGGAGGCTCCAGGGTCACAGGACGGAGGCAGGGCAGAGTGCTTCTCCCCTCGTCCACGAGATGTTAACCCTCCCAAAGCCGCGGGCCGCTGTCCCCTTTGGAGCGAGCGCATCACCCTGGGTAGCTCCAGGCGGGCAGGCGCTGCCAGCGTTGCTCAATCCCTCACCCCTTGGGTCTGCGCCTGGTGGAACCCAGAGGCTTCCAACGCTGCTAGGAAGGCGGGAGGCACAAGGGAGAACTGGGGAAGGAGGCCCAAGGCAGGGATGTCGGCAACACCAGGCAGAATCCTCACACAGATGAGAAGCCAGAAGGATCAGTAACTCTTCCCACACCGTCTCCCCATCACGTCTCTGCCCAGCACAAAGTGGCTGCGACCTTGGAGTCCACTGATCCAGGGTGTCACCGGGCGGGGGGGTGGAGGACAGGGGCCCCCGCTCCCCTCAGCCAGCACCTCCCTCTCCAGATCCCGCCCCTCCACGCCTCTACCCCAGCTGCAGGTTCTGGAGCGGCCAGCCCCACACCAGATCAAAGCCCTGGAGGACGGAGTTAGAACTGTCCAGTCCAGTTAGGAGTGAAGGCCATGGATCTAGTGCAGGCCACGGAGGCAGAAAGCAGAAGAGCCTCCCATGCATGCACGGACACACACGCCTGCCCACCCAGACGCACCCTCCCCCAGGGCTCAGCCCAGTGTTTTGATGCCGGCAGACACACCCAGGAAGACTGGCTGACACCCCCGTGGAGCCAGAGGCACCAGCTGCGCGCCTGGGACATCCCCATCACCCCTCCCATCACCCCCCGCACGACGTCATCGCCAGCCCGCCCCTTCTGCTCCCTCCTGTCACTCCCCCTGGAGGTCAGGCCTCCAGAGCTTTCCTGGAGGGCTGAGCTGGCCCATACTGCTGCGAATATGTTGCCAGCATGGGCGAGTCCTCACTGGGGCCTCCGCAGCCGGCCGGGACAGCTTCACACTCACTCCAGCCAGGCTCTGGTTGCTGTCTGGGCTACGCAGCGCCCACCCAGGGGGGTCGGGGATGGCTTGGCTGTTACAGCATCGCTGCTGGGACGGCCTGCCTTGTCCTGGCCCAAGCAGATGATACCAGGACCCAGGAGAGTGGAGCCTCAGCTCAGGATCCCTGGAAAAAGGGACAGTGGCCTAGGTCAAGTCTGATGAGGTACCTACGGCAATTCACACTGTGAACTGTGGAAAGACTTTCCATGTCTTTCCATGGCCAGGATTCCTGCCCATGAGTTGGGGCTGGAGACTGTGCTGGCCGTCTGGAAGTGAGGGGGTCTTAGACAAACCCATTTTTCAGCTCTCAAAGCTGATCAACTGAGGTTCTGTGCATCCAGGCACAGAGATCACATTTAAAGCCACAGTGAGAGGAACTATACGAGCTTCTAGGCCCAACCTCAGACCCAGTACAGAACCCGTGGAGCAAAGGCACAAAACAGGCTTCAGTGCAGCATCTTAGGGCCAAAAGGACAGGGAGCTGGAAAGTCCCTGCTGAAATCGGTGCTAGATGCAAGCAGGCCTTAGGCCTCCCCTCCACATGGTGCTGACCCAGGGGCGCCTAATGCACTCCAGCAAGCTTTCTTAGCAACGAGCACAGCGCCCAGGGTGGTGCTTCTCCCCTTGGCACTGCCAGGTGAGAGAGAGGAGATGCAGGGCCAGGCATCGGGGGCCTGGAATGCCAGAGTCACCCTGGGGTCTGGTCTCTTCTTCCCCCATTCAATCCATCAGCAAGACCACTTTACTCTCCCTTTAAACACACATGGACCCTGCCCCCTTCTCCCCATTTCCCCCTTCTGTCTCAGCCACTTTTACTGATGTCAAATGGAGGAAAGGAACAACAACAACAAAAGCCTGTCTGTGGGACATTCCCAGGGTGAAGAGAAAGCGTCCACTTGGTTCCTAAAACCATCAAAAGCCCCATCCCAGCATTTAACCCGGTGGCTGAATTCAGACTCTCACTCAGGCGGCTGCCTCCTCGTTTCTGCTCATGCCACCGCCAATCCGTTCTCACCACGGCAGCCCCAGCCACCTTTTTAAAACAAAATCAGATCACTTCACCTCCCTGCTTGAAACCCTCCAGCAGCTGCCTGTCACCCAAAGAATAAAGTCCCAACTTCCCCCGGCACATCACGTCCTACCTACCCCAGCCCCACCCCATCCACCTCCCAGCACTGGGGCCTCTCTCTGTCCCCTGAGCTCCCTGAGCTCTCGGCCTCAGCTCCTCCAGCCTAGTTCTCCCCTGCTGAAATAGTCCACCGCTCTTCGGATGGCTACCCACTTCCTATCCTTCCATCTCAGCTAACTGTCGCCTCCTCTAAGGAGCCTCCTCTGACTGCCCAGTCACTTCCCACCACCTCATCCATTTCCATTCCGCACTAATGATTTCCTGGTTGTTTTCTGTGGGTTTGTTTGCTGTCCGCTTACCCAACCAGAACTCCGTGAGAGCCGGTCGTCTTATCACTCTGTCCCTAGTGATCGGAAGACACCAGGCCCTCCATAACTGTTGAATAAACATAACCAGATCTTCTGTGGCGTAGCCAGAAGTGGGGAGAATCCGAGTCAGACAGGATCAGGCCTGCAGACCAGGCCTGAGCACAGACTTGCCCCAAGCCCACACTCTGGTGTGGTGAGGCAGGCCACCTCTGAGGCCACGGGTCACCCCTGCCACACAGGACCCTAGCCTGTGACCAAAGGGCCGGGTGAGTGAGAAGGGGCTCGGCCATGACATTCCCACCTGGAGCCCTCTGAGTTCCCAAGCTTCATTATCAAGCCCGAGACGGCCGGTGCCAGGATGCGGGAGTCCCAGAGGACTCGTGGAGCCCATACCCCATGCCGGGTGCAAACCCCAGCTGGCACGGCCCCTGGGAGTCAACAGTGAGTGGAAACTTCAGAAAGGGAAAAGCTAATGGGCATGTTTTGCCGAGGGAATGAAGAAAACAGAAAGCCTGCCATTGAGGACAGAACCGGAAAACACCGCCCCCTGGAAAGGGGCTCCACAGGCACTCTGGCAACCTGCTCGCCCACAGGGTACAGGGAGCCGGGGAGACCATCCAGAGGCTCAAAGGCGCGTGGGCTTGCCATCCCAAGACCCGTGATCATCAAGGAAGTGGAGTCGAGCGAGAAGAGCCCAGGAAGGAGCAGAGAAGTACAGGTGCCGGTGCTGACCCGGCCAGAGGGCCGCACAGCCAACAGTCTACACGGCCCCATCGCCATCAGGGGACAACAGCCGTACATCTTAAATGTGGACGGACCAATCCCTGGAGGGTGATCGCATTCTGGACACCAGGAAGAAGAGTCTCAGACACATGGTTGCTCCACCACAACAACCCAAGGCCACCTTTACATCTGATTTGCAAATCTCTAGGCCTTACCCAGGGCTTCTGCTAGTTCCCGAGGTGGCATGGCCCAAAACGACCAGGCCTGCAGCTCTGGGGACCACGCAAACCCCAGTGGGCACCAAGGCACCCACCTCTGTAAGTGCTTCCTCCCTGCAAGTTCAAAGTCCAGAGTTGCAGCACTTGGCCACTGGAGGGAGGGGCAGGACACGTCTGCCCTGGGCGCCCATGGGAGGGAGAGCACAGGTGGGTGAGCCGGGGCTGTGGACTCCGGCCTGACACACGCAAGAGAAGCAGCCCCCAGCCCTGCCCTCCCAGCCACGCTCTAGGCCCTCAGCCTCAGCCCCCACCCTTAGATGCTGTCCGTCAACTTTACCAACGCCCAACCCCTCTGGGCTGGTTCCCTCCGGATCTTAAGAGAATACTGACTAATGATCAATACGTGGTAAGTCACCTGCTGTGTGTCAACCCTCCACCCCAAGAACTGCCAAGTTTGACACCTGCAGGTAAATATCTGACAGTACCAGCCCTGTAGACTACCCACCTCAGGCGTAAGTACTTGCCTTAAGCAAGGGCTACTTCTGAGCCGGGGTCAAAAGATACCTGTGGCCTCTTCTCTAAGGAGGGTCCTGCCTGGGCTGGCGGGCCACCAGGAGAGCCCCAACAAGTCACGCATGAGCTCACAGCAGAGCAGGAGCCGCTGGACACACAGACAGGCTGGACTTACCGCTCCCAGAGGTGATGTTCAGAAACGACCTGACACGTAGCTCCAGGAGCAGTGGCTGCCAGGGCACAGGCCTCACCCGGAGCACCTGCACGCTGCTGGCACCATTCAGTGTCATACAGTGGTAATGCTGGGAGGATTCTTCAGGGTCAGTTATTCCAACCTCTTTATTTTACAGGTGGGGAAACAGAGGTCCAGAGGGGAAAAAGCAGTGAGTCGACAGCAGAGCCAGGGCCAAAATGCAGATATCCTGTTCCTAGGCCCCGGCTCTTTTCTCGAACTTGCAAATTCTCACTTTCACTTGGGGTGGCTAAGCTACCACCGCTGAGAAAGGCCTACGCAGTCCCTCCCCTAAGAAGGAAGCCCTGACCTGGTCAATCACAGCTCCCACCCACGTTTCCCAGTGGCATCTTGGGAGTGGGGAGCAGCTACCTTTGCATCCCAAGAAGCCGGGGTCCGAAGTCCATTCCAACACACACCACAAGAGTTGCAGGACGCCCTTCTACAGGACGGGTCGACGTCGTAACAGCGGGAAAGGCAGGTGGGCTGGAGAGGGTCTTTGCCTTCACTCAGCGAGGTCTGTTTACCTACCAAAAGGAGAAAGGAAAACAGATTATTAGGCTACAACTGAGACCCACAGAGCTACTCAGAGAGAAGGACAATGGAGGGTAAGGTTCGGACACCTTGCCCGGCAACAGGCCAGCGAGGTAAGAGATTCTTGGACCTTGCCTACCAATCTGCAGATGGCATTGCCGTGGTACGTGCCATGCCTGACCCTACAACAAATGCACCCTTTGCACAATTATTAGCCAACTGCTATGCAGTCGTCGCACCTAATAAAAGAATCAAACAGGTAGAAACAAAAATAGGCCAATCAGGTGCCACCCCAGGTAAAAACAGAGCGATCACACCCTAGATTTGGCACCTGAGGTGAAAGGTCAGCCTGACAATGAATCAAGCTGACGCTGGAAACCAGATTAGACCCATGCAACCAAACTAACCCTTGGCCTCCCCAACCTCCTGCTCCCTCCAGACTTTCCCTCCACCAGCCCCCAGCTGCTCCCATGACCCCCTGATGGCCTTATGGGAAGTCTCTAAAAATGGAATCAACAGGTGTCCCTGCAGCTACCAGGATGGTGATTTTGGCTACTTCTCTTTCCTTCCCCCTCCCCATTCTGGTACTGTGCCCTTACATCTCATAAAAAAGAAAAGAGGGTGAGATTCCATTGTGATAGGTGTTGGGCCAAAAAAATGTGGCCAAAGAAAGTTGGTGCCCTGCTACCGGCAACCTTTGTGTCAATTTAAGCAAATATTGTGGTGTTTCCATGGTGATTCCTGTTTTGAATATCCACTACACTCACTTTTTAAAGGGCTTTTCCTGTTTGCGTTTCAACTTCAAACCTGTAAATATTTTCAGCCTTTTTAGAAAAATTCGCCCACGTGCGTGCAAACACAGACACACCGCCACCAACCTCAGCACACAACCTCCCAGGCCTGGAGTCCCAGCCTCACGGATGTGAGAGTGGGGTGCAGGAACCCCGAGGGCACTGTCCGTCTGCTCTCACACCCACCCTGCATACAAGGCTGGCATGAGGGAAGGTGGCGGCTGAGCCGCCAGTCCTTTCCTTCCCCCTCTGCTGGGGCACTGCAGTACCCACAGCGCCTGGCCTGTGTATTCCCAAAGCCTCTGAGTGGGCTCGGCCCTGATTCCACAGTGTGGCACGGTGTGGGCAGCTGCCTGGCAGGTTCTCCCACTTGGCCCAGCCCCTGGATCCCCTGGGGCCTCCCTGGAGTGCATGAACCCCTCCTCTTTTGCCTCCCAAGGTTGGGCCATGAGTGGAAGGGGGAGTTGGTGCTTCGAAGGCAGGAGCTTCCAGCACCAGCTCCACCCTACCTCTGCTCTGGGCAGTGCCACCGAGACCAGCTCCCTGGGAGAAGCATCGGGGAGGGCCTGCAACAGTGGTCCCGGGCTTGGAGCAGCCCAGGTCCCACCCCACCCTTTAGCACCATACAGGGTTAACAGCGGGTTTCCTGGTTTCCATGGATTCCCGCCAGGCCCCTAATGTGAGTTTCGTGTGATTTGGGGGAAGTGGATTTCCTTTGTTTTCCAGTTTGGGAATATTTTTTTCTTTAAAAAAGAGGAAAAAACACTTTAATGGGAACTTCAGGGCCACTGGGAGACTCATTCCTCTGGGCTGTGACACTCCCCTGACTGTTGGTCCAGAATCCCCAAAACCCAGGGCAGCCCACCCACCGACCAAACATCTCTGAGCTGGAGGAGGGGTGATCACCTACAGATCCCCACCCCCAGAACACACTTCTGCTGGGGGCGGGATGCTCCAATCCCACATCCCATCAGAATGACCGCTACCCTACCTGACAGCCAGCTGCTTATACAGCCGGCTGACACGCCTCCCCTTCCAGGCACACACGTTTCCCCAGAGAAAAGGCAAAGAGCTAGAAAGACCAGAGTGTGACCACATATAAATGGTGAGCATGAATGATACCAGGGCCTTACGTCCTGGCTCAGAAGGGGGTTCCAGTTACAGGGGAAGGGGGTCTTCCAGACCCTGGTGGGGCCCTCGTCCGGCCTCCGCCAGCTGACGAGGGGCCTGCCCGAGGCAGAGGGACCTTCTCAGCTTTGGCATCAAGGGCAGCTGAAGAAAGGGCGCGGCCAGGCCTCCTCTTCCTCCGTCCTCCTCACTCCTGCCACCCTCCGGCCCTGCCAGGGTGCGGCCTTGCTCCAGGACTGTCCCCAACCAAGCAGCCTGACCCAGTTACCAAACCAGGACGCAGGCCACAGGGCCTGTCGTGGACAGGGCCCTCCCACAGCACAGGCCCCAGGGCCACGGCGGCAGCAAGAATCCTGGTCAGCAGGTGCACAGCCCAAAGGACGGAGCTCTCTGGCCAGCAGCTCCGGGGTGAAGGGGTGAGAAGCCAGGTGCAGGCACGGAAGTAACACTGGGCCGAGAATCAGAAGATAGGGGTCTGAGTCCCAGTTCTGCCGCTTAAGTCACTGTAGGCCCTGGGACAAGCCATGTACTCTCCCCAGGGCCCATCTCCTCACCCGTCCAGTGGAGATAACACCTTCTTCCCTCCTACCTAGCAGACATGGGGGATCCACAAGAGATGTGAAAGGCGTTAAGAGTGCTCCAGAAATGCTCTCGACTGGCAGCGCCCTCTTCTTCCAAGTCTCTTCAAGGTAACCTTCCAGAATCTACCCCAAGCAGGCCCATATGCCCCTCAACTCCTCACGCAGCCTTCCCTGTGGCATTTAAATCCATACTGGACTAAAGTCATTTGTTCACAAGTCTGTCTCCACCATTGATTTTTAACTCCTCAAGGGCAGAGACCAGGTCTTAATTATCGTTGCGTCCCCGGCATTTAGCACAACAGCTGGCCCACGGTGTGCAGCGTAAGTGTTCGTGAAACTGAACTAGTTCCTGATTTTATGTCAGAATCAGATGGGCCTGGCTCAGCTTCATCCCCCTCCTCTGACAGAAAACTTCATCACCTATTTTCACGCTCCCTTCTGTTTAGTTTCCTTAAGCCCCAACCTGTGTCCTGGGCTCTCCCGTCTCCTCCATCAACACCATGAATTAATAACTTTCAGGTTCAAGGAGACCGCTTGGTTACTTGACCCTTCTCCAACTGATTCCAGTAAGAATTGACTGAGCACCTACTATGTGCCAGAGAACATGCTGGGAGTGGAGGGCACACCCTCTGCCAATAGGCCTATGTGAGAAGTAATGATATTCTTTTTCCGGACGCCTTCTGTTCGCCAAGCAGTGGGCTGAGTGCTGTATGATATCATTGAATCTTTACAACACGAAGTAGGAAGGATTATGATCCCTGTGGCTAGATTAGGGAGGGCAGGCACAGAGATACGAAGGGACTTGCCAAAGGTCACACAACTCGCAAGTGCTGGACCCAGGCCTGGACTCGGGCTGACGGACTCCAAGGCCCACCTCACTTGAAAGTTCCTCTTCGTCCCCACCCATGACCTCAGCACCCACCCACACCTCATGCTGTTTCCCCTCCTGAATCTCAGTTCTCCTGACCTCCAAACAGGTCTCCGTCAAATCCCCCAGAGCCAACCAAAAGCACTCAGAGATCACAACCAGAGGGAAGGCAAAGGCCAGGCTTAGGCGCTTCCTTCCGGCTGGGCGGCAGGTTGGAGGGAGGTGAGGCCTACGGTGACGCACCTGGTGAGCAGGAGGAACCCCTGGATCCACCTGGTAAACAGGGTCCCAGTTGTGGGCGTGACCTCCTGGCGCAAAAAGGGGCTGAGCCACCCAACGCTGTCACCTGATGGGATAAGGACAAGGCAGCCAGTTGGGAGAGGGCCACTCTAAGTCAGGAGGCCCTGTGGGCACGGGACAACTTCTATTTTTTCTCTCCAGACAAAGGGTAAGGGTAAGCTAAGGGGCTTTACCTGGGGGGTGGGTGGGTACACAGAGATTTCGGCTACCTCCCCCAAAGCGGTACCTCCTCCTGCAATGAACACCTGCCTCAGAGATGCAGGACTGAGAAGCAGGGCCACAAGATCCCCTGCTTTTCACTGGATGAATGTGCAATGGGGGGAGGGGGAGGGGCGGGGTGGCACCCATCATCTCCCCAAAGGCGAGAAGACACTGGGGGGGTGGCAGGAAAAGATCTACATCCGAGAGGATAAAGGGGTGGAAGATCAGGCTGGGCGGGGAGAGGACAGAGCCCTAATGAGCAGATTTCATAAACCACCTGGAGTGAAAACAAAAGTGCAGACGTGCACATTGCCCAACTTCAGGGCTGTATGGAAAAGGGAAAAAAAAAACAAAACAATAAAAAAATCCACATCTTAATACAAAAATCCTACATGATGTGTTGTGGCACGAAAGTGTTTTTCACTGCATTTTTCATCTGTGATCTCACACAGCCTACGATGGGTACGCCCAACGCGGCAGGTATTTGATGGTACACAAACAGGGCAAACACAAACACAATGAAAGCAAGGGCAGCAAATATTCAAATTGGTCCAAGCTGGCATCTCATGGCTTCAAGTGGCCTCTGGAGATGGCTACGGTGGCTCCGAGAATGGGCCCCTTTAGATTCCTGAGGGAGGAATAAATGGGGCAAGGACACAGCTCAAATGGAAAGAAACATGTGGAGTTGTGAATTCTCAGAACTCCACCAGCAGAACTCCGGGCCAGCTGGTTATGTGGCTTTCTGCACTTACGGTGCTGTTCTGCTGCCGACAGGGGCCAGAGAGGGAACCCACACACCAGAGGCCCCTCCTGTGTGTCACTCACCCCACAGTTACTGTCTGTCTCCTTTTTGCCCCACCCCTCCCCCTTTTTAATTGTTGGATGAGTTTACAGAGCTGTGTGCCAAAAACAATCAACTCTAGGGAACAGAGTTAGTTATACAAAAAAGGGCGTGTCACCAGAGGGAGAGGGATATCCATGGAAACCACCACCTTTTCACAGTAGCCTAGGTAAAGCCAGGGGGAGGGGGGCAGTGTGGGCGTGGGGTCATAAGCTCCACCCAGGACAGGGCCCCCTCAAATGCTGGGGTCACTGAGGAGCCGAGGGAGCCACGTCTAGTACAGAGGGTCAGGAAGTAGGGTCAGCCAGAGACCACCACCAGGGCAGGGCTGTCGGAACTCAAGTGTGCACACACGCACTCGTGTGCACACACATGCCACCCCACCAGATCACTGGGACAGCAGTGGTTTAGTGGTTTAGTGTACAAGCTTGGGAGCCAGGCTGCCAGGTATGAGCTGCCATTTACAAGCTGTGTGACCCTGGGCAGACAACTTTAACTTCTCTGTGCCTCAGTCTCCCCATCAATAAAATGGAGATAATAATAGTACCTCCTACATACGGTTATGAGGATAAAATAATGTATTATGTGTAGCATGCTGAGAAAAGTAACTGGCACATAGTACGTGCTATAAGTACTTAATAAATAAAATCAATCAAAAGGGCTAAAGGAAGAGAATGGGGGAAAGGTTTCCAGCCTCTGCCCCTGTAGAGGAGGAAAATAAGAATAGTTCACATTTATTAAGTACTATGTACCAAGGACCTTAATACATTAATGCATGTAATCATCACAAGAATCCAATGAGATAGTTTATTATCCCAATTGGACAGTTGAAGAACTAAGACTCAGAGAGGGATGTGACCCACCCAAGGTCACACACCGGGAAGTGATTTGAACCCAGGCCTGTCCGACACCTGTGCAACATGCTGCTTGGCAAGGAGAGGGAGAGGGAAGCGGGTGGGGAGGAAGCAAGGGAGGGAGGATGAGCTTCCAGGAGGTTCTCTTTCCAGAGTGGACTTAGACGCACAGCAAGTGCAACCCAGACGCGTTTTTCCCAAGCTTACAAAGGAAAACGAAAATCCTCCAAGCCAGTGACTGCCGATGGAAGGAACATGAAGTAGGGGAAAGCTGAGATGGCCAACAGGCTCAGGTATCCACATTCCTCAGGAGGTCCTGTCCCAGTCCTGACCCCAGGAGACAAAAGGTGCTCTCCAGAATCCGGAGGCCCTGGAGGGGAAGCAGCAGAGTTTGGGGCCCACCTCCCATCACTGAAGGCCCAGAGCCTGGGAAAGGTCCTATTTCTGGGTCAGAATCCTGTGAACATCCCAAGCGTCTGCCTTCTAAGAACTTAGGCAGATTCCTGGAGGGGACAGGGCACAGGCGAGGAGAGCCTAGGCCTCCCCTGTTGCAAGGCCGGGCCCACGGAGGCCCAGGAGGCCTGGGAGGCTGAGAGCTGCTGTCAGAGGCTGCCCACCCTGAGCTGTCTGGCTCTCACCCTGCTCGGAGACAGAGGCCACACAGGCTTGGTCTCAGCCCTTTCTGCCATCGACCACCCAAACTCATTCAGATATTTCCTCTCTCCCTTGCTTTTTTAAAAAAATTTAATGTTCCCTATAATTCATCCGTCCCAGAAGATAATCGATAGAGCCCGTAATGAAAATCTGAGCCATATTTTATGATCCACTGCAAGCAGAAAGGGCCACATCAGCAGGTCCGGTTTCGGCTCTCCCTATCTGTCTTGCCCACTGCCCCGGGGATTACTTATCCAGCCGGCCCTGCCCACAGCCCCTCACCCAGAGCTCTGCCCTTGGCCACCCAGGAGGGTGTGGACCGCCCAGCTGGAGGAGAGGCTTGGGCCACCACCCCGGCGGCACGCCGGCACCCCGACGCTCACTCCACGAACCCCAGTCACAGGATGGTCATCCGCCATTCCAGGGTCTTTCTGGAGCTGCCCCCAACCTGGGACCCTGGCACTCCCACCCTGGAATCTCACAACCCTCTTCAGTCAGGGCCCTTCCAGAAGCCTGAAGACCCTCACCAGGACCTGGAGGTCTGCGCTGGCCTCAGGGAGCCAGGCCAGCCCCGACCATGGCATTCGCTCCCCATCAAGAAAGGCCACCCGCTCCCAGGGGGTTCCCCGGGGGTGCTCCTAGGAACACCTGGGACCCTCGGGTCAGTGGCGGCGGATCATGATTGCTCATTATTACTACCTCGAGCACGTCCCTCCTCTCCCTGGTCTCTGCCCTGTGAGGTGAAGGGTGTGGATGAGCCTGAGGGGACGGACGCACGGGGGGCCGAGGGGGGCAGCCCCCTCCTGCTCTGACAGGGACCACTGGGGGGAAACAGAGCCCCGCCCCTTACCCTGGCACCACCACTGGGAGCCAATCAGCAGGTGAGGCCCTGCTCCTCCCAGAATGCCTTGCTGCCTGGCACCAATCAGAGAGCAGCACATCACCAGTGCTGGGAGGTGCGACCCCAGAGGGCCCAATCAGAGCCCAGAGGATGCTCCAACATCCCAGGAACAAAGACTGAAACCAGTAAGAAGTGTGACTTGGCCATATCGTGGACCACTATGCAGCCATTAACAGACATGTACAGAAAGCAGGAAACTGGGGAGACGGAACTCATATGACTCTATCGTTTAGAATGCTGTCCAGTAGAACTTTCGATGCTATCCAGTACGGTAGCCACTGGCCGTGTGTGGCTATGGAGCACTCGAAATGTGGCAGGTGTGACTGTGGAGCTGAATTTTTAATTTTCTTTAATCTTAGTTTAAGTTTAAATGGCCACATGTGCCTAGAGGCTACTGCATTGGACAGCACAGGTTTAGAGAGAGAATTTCATCGATGTAAAAAAAAAAATCTTAATAAAAAATCTAAAAGCCTATTATCCAAGGCAGTAGAACAATCATTATCAACTACAATAACAGAAATAGTTAATGTTCAAGTATGCTGTGTGTCAGGCTCAGTGCTCAATATTTCATACGGATCATCACACTGAATCCTCACCACCCTCCAAGATCCATACGATCGTTATCCCCACTTTATAGATGAGGAAACTGAGGTTGAGCAATGTTAAGTAAGTTACCCAGAGTCACAGCGCTGGGGGGGCAAAGCTGGGGCTCAAACCCAGGTCACTCTGTTCACCTAACCTGTACTTTTAACTACACTACATGTTTAAAAATTATTTTCTTCACAGTTTTTTGTATTTTCCAATGAGCCATGAGCATGACTTAACAATCAGGAAAAACATGTCTTTTTAAAAAAGACCTTAAGAAGAGGCAAATCCTTTTTCCCCAGGAGGGAAGTTTATGAAGAGATTACTGGGGCCCCTGGCCAGCTGGGCCTCCAGCTTTTGATCAGAGAAAGGAGAAGGCAGTGTGGTCGCAGGTTCTCTCTGTCCCTGACCCTCCTATTGCCCAGATGCCCGGTACTCAGGAGGTCTCGGGCCCACAGACAATGCTGGGCCTAGGATCCTCCAGCAGCCAGGCTGCCAGTGGGATCCAGTTTCCTCCCAGCCCCACCCTGGAGTCAGTTCCTGACAGGTTTCTCAGCAGTTTTGCAATCATCACCCAGGTCTGCATCTTAAAGAAGGCAGCAGGCCATGGGGCTGTCTGCAAAAGGCAACACACACCATTCTTACCATGGACCACCCTTTCCCACTGCCTTCTAGAACAGCCAGGAACTCGGCCAGCAACCAAGCCTGGGACATGCTGTCTGCCCCCTGTGGGCATGGAGAGGCTTGTTTTTCCCAAGGGGGGACAGTCATTGCCCCCATTCACCCACTCTTGGGACTGTATCTTGGTTCAGAACGAGGGGGATGAAGAAATTCCCCTTGGGACTTCCCTGGTGGCGCAGTGGTTAAGAATCCGCCTGCCAATGCAGGGGACATGGGTTCAAGCCCTGGTCCAGGAAGATCCCACATGCTGCGGAGCAACTAAGCCTGTGAGCCACAGCTACTGAGCCTGCGCTCTGGAGCCCACGAGCCACAACTACTGAGCCTGTGCACCACAACTACTGAAGCCTGCGCACCTAGAGCCCGTGCTCCGCAACAAGAGAAGCCACCGCAATGAGAAGCCCGCACACCGCAGCAAAGAGTAGCCCCCGCTCGCCGCAACCAGAGAAAGCCCGTGTGCAGCAACGAACACCCAACGCAGCCAAAAATAAATAAATAAATTTATAAATTTATTTAAAAAAAAAAAAAAGAAAAATTCCCCTTGAAAAGTCCATGATGAAAGAAAAAGGCCCAGCAAGTACTGAGCCCAGCTAGAAATGGAATCAGGGAGGATTCTGAGTTGTTTTTGCTTTTTTCCATAGCACTAACCTGGAGGGTGGGGGACAGGGAGCGATTACCCCACTTGATCTGGTTTCCATTTAAGCTTTTTATTTTCCCTGAGATGCACAGATTGTTCTGGTTTTGGGGTAGGCAGGATAAATGTCCTTACTTAGAAGGTTTTTATTATTATTATGGATTTTTGGTTCCATGCAGTCTGCAGTTCTCTGTCATTTCCAATCTACCTTAAGTTCCCCCAGATTTATATATTTATTTTGGGGGGTTGGTTTCAGGTGCTTCTGGTTTATCAAACAATCAGCCCTGTGAGGTACACTGGGTGTTTCCAGAAATTACATCACAAAAAATCATGCAGTTAAAGTGTAAGGGGAAAAAAAAACATAGCTGGTGCTTAATTTTGTATTTTAATTAGCGACTTATTGTAAACGTAGACTTTTAAAATGGAGGCGCCTGAGCAAAGCCAGTAAACACGTTTTCCTAATGAATTAATTTCACCTCTTCCCCTGCCCCTCCTCCTCCTTCTCATCCTCGTGGCAAATGTCATCTTCCAGAGTTTCTTTGCCCTCCTTTTTTTCTACTCCACTTCTTAGTCCTTGCCCAACACGTATTAGAAAAAGAATACCCTGAAATAACATCAGGAACCCTGGCACCCAGGACTCTTACAGGAGCCCCGGCTCGTATGAGCACGGAAGAAGCCTTGATAGTGAGGGTCCTGGCTGAGGACCCAGCGTGAAGTCTGCTGCTGTGCCCCTTGCTCTGGCCCCAGCCCTGCTTCACTGCTGCCAAACCCCTCTCTGCTGGGTCCCAGAGATCCCGCTGCTCCTGTCAGTGCCCTAAGCTCAGGAAGGGAGACGGAAGAAAGCCCAGTGCAGTGCTGAGCGCCAAGGCAACAGGAAGAGGGTGGAGTCCCCGGCCACCTGGAGCCTGAGCAGGAATGAGGTGAAGAGACCTGGAGAGAGAGGGAAGCTCCCGGTGTTGTGAAACCCAAGAGACCTCTGATTGCCTGGAGGAGAGGGGGCACGGGAGGGAAAAGGAAGAGGGAACACGAAGCCAGAGAAAAAGAAGCCGAAACTAGAAAGGTCTGTCCAGGTCACGTGGCAGCTCAGAGCAAGGACACATCCGTCAGTCCCAGGCACCCCCTGAAGGCTGCTCTACCCCTCACAGAAAGTTCCCAGTTTGGGGGATAGGGGGCAGTGAAGGAGGCTAATTTGCCTCCTTCGGTCTAGTTTCTGGGAGAGAAGGCTGAGGATGGGGACGGAGGTCCCTGCTCCATCCCAGGAAGGGTAGACAAGCCTCAGATGTCCTAGAGAAGGGAAGACCCCCGGAAGCTGCTTCTGCTTATCATCACAAGTGGATACCACAGGGCCCCTCGATGTCGCTGCTCACTGGAGCACATCTGAGCCCTCCTGTCACCCCAGAGGCCAGGCCAGCTTAATGAGGACAGGTGTCCACCCAGAGCACCGGACGGGAGCACGCCTCCTTCTTAGCGCTCCCAAAACAGCGCAGAGACACCGTGGAGAAACAGGTTTGCTTTGCAGACTCTCTTCTGGGGCAAGTCAGGGTGTTCAGTACC
This sequence comes from Mesoplodon densirostris, assembly GCF_025265405.1. Taxonomy (NCBI): domain Eukaryota; kingdom Metazoa; phylum Chordata; class Mammalia; order Artiodactyla; family Ziphiidae; genus Mesoplodon; species Mesoplodon densirostris. Next base: position 8,309,325 of record NC_082662.1, read on the forward strand.
GTGGGCAAAACCCCACCCTGGCTATTTTTATTTCGAGCAGGAAGAACTGTAATGCTGGGCTCGGGAAGGGCTGTCATTTACCTGCTCCTGCCTCATGACCACACTGGTAGGGGAGGGGGGCACTCAAGAAGGCTCTAGAACACCTGGTGGCAGAATCCTGACTCCTACTCCCTAAGATTCCCAAAGAAAGGAGGGAGGAGAGGAAGGAAGAACCTCCTTCCTCCAGGGAGGAAGGGGCTGGACCTCCATGTCATCCCGCCCCGGTGGGAACCCAGACCCAACCTCACGACAGATCCTGTTCGGTTCAGCTTCAATCGGAAAGGAAGGCCCCCATCAAACAGGGGCCAGGCAGGGATGTGGGCACTGAGATTAGGAATTTGGAAAACCATCTGAGGAACCTGGCCCTGGGAAGACAGCAACAGGATTTAATACCTTATCCCGGCTGTCTGGTAAACACCCTGAAGCATCCCCACACTCCGTTAGGCAGCCTCGGATTCTCAGGTGTGCCGGCGACGGGCAGGTAGAGACAGACGTGGGCAGAGACAGGAAGGGGGGCAGTGTAGGCCTGAGGGGTGGAGGGAGGGAGGAGCTGGCCTGGGAGGATAGGATGGGTGGCAGCCAAGCCAGACAGTCAATGAAACAGCTGACAGGTGCAAGGCAGGGGGGCAGGGAGAAGAGAAAGGTGAGCTGGGGGTTCACGATACTTGGGGATGCCACCGTCACACCCCAGGGGGCTCAGCGGGATGAGAGGCAGAATCAGAGGCTTGTGGGCCAAAGCCCTAAGAGTTCTGGCAGCCTTTTCTCCCATCTAAAGGAGAAACCCAGGCCACAGGCTCCTCCAAACCAAACAGGACAAAGCAGCAAGTGGGGGGCTGGCTTCCAGGGTTGACTGGCCACCCATGAGAGCAATCTGCTGGTATCCTTTACGGTCACCCTCTCCCCAACACAGGCATACATACACCCCATGCCAAAAAGAATGTCAAATCAACCAGAATGGAGCTTCCTTCTACTCCAGGCTGGAGCTGACACGTGACAACAGGCGTTGAGAAGAAGCAGGGAGGGTGGGGAGCAGCCCTGAGCTACTCAGAGGGGACCCGGCTCTCCAGAGATGGCTCAGGGAGAGTGAAGAGTAGACCAGAAGAGAAGAGGTAGCCGGGTTGTTCCCCGGGGTCGTCCGGGGCAAACCACCTTTGCTGTGATCCAAGCACAGAGGTCAAGCCTGCCACCTCTACCACCAGGCCCAAGCAGGCCACGCCACGAATCCTCTTTTCCCATTTCCATCTGCTCCTCAATGTAATTACAGTTTTGGATTGAAATCCACCCGAAGTGTGACCCCCCCTGCCTGAGGCACTCTCCCTGATCTCAGAGAATCGGGAACCATTTCCAAAGCTAAAAGACGCACCACTTTTCAATGTTTTCAACTCTGGTTTCTTTCAGCAACACTCTCAAAGCCGTCCTGGCCATCTCCACCAGCACTGGTCCTCCCTCTCGGCCCCCTCAGAACCACAGGGCCTCCCGTGTTCCCAGCAGTGGGAAGGAAGAGGTTCCTGGCCTGTTACGGGTCCAGGCTTGGAGTCCCTTGCCTTCTGAATATCCTCTAAACCCCACGATCCTAAGAAATCCCATCCATAGCCCCTTGATCCAAGAGCCCCAGATGGAGAACTTTCCTACTCCAAACATAATCACATGGAACGCTGGCCCTGCTGCTGGAGGCCGGCCTGACCCTCAGACATTTCCCACCACCCAAGTCAATGCAGACCTCTCTGCTCCAAATGCGAGCCTGCAGGCCCTCGAGGAGCCACCAGGAGAGGCTGGGAGCCTGTGCCCACCCTGCCCTGCCCCAGTGCCAAGTTCCCTGCAGTCCAAGAGCAAGATGCTAACACCCAGAGCTCACACCACCTGCAGTCAAGGGAAGCCTCAAGTGTCTTCTGCCGCCATTTCTGCTCCAGTTTTTCGACTCTGGCCTTGCCGGTATCAACAGTTTGAACCTTTGCATTAAACACACACGTGCGTGCGCACACACACACACACACATCACTCTCGAACAGGGAGCGAAAACACATAGAGAAAAACCCCACAAGACCTAGGGCTGGGGCTGGAAACCAGCGTCACTGGCTCACCGTTTCCCCCGCACCAGGCAGGCAGCCAGAGAACCCAGGGCAATACAAGCTACAGACCTCGCCAGACATTAGAACACTTGTTCGGATCCCTACCCTTTGGAAGCTGGTCCCCCAATGCAGTGCTTTGGGCCATTGCTGCTGATAATTTTTCAGAGATAAACAAACCGGTTTGGATAAAACAAGAACCAACCTGAATTCTCTACCCAAAACTCAAAATGAAACTCTCTCATCACCCCTTTCCCTCCCTTCTCCACCCTCCTGGGCTATTATCCAGTTCCCTAAAATTCAGACAACTTGGTTTTTTTAAAAAAAAATTCAGTCCTCTAGGCTTTTTTGTTCATGGACACTACCATTTGGTCCAACTTGAAGAAATGCTGGCTTATTGAAAACATCCTTTGTCCAGTTTCTCAAGTATGCCCGGGTCAGAAAGAAGAATGGAGAAGGGGATTGTGCCGGGGAGTCTCTGCCAGACTGATGTCTGGCCTGGGTCTCTTTCCCTGGCTCTTTTCAGGCTCAGTGTCTTTCTTTCACATTCCCGTGGCTCCCCTAAACCTGCAGCCCCTTTAAAAAGGGTGTTGTGTGGACTGGACACCTGGTCTACCCCTCCTTTTGAGTAGCAGAGGAAAGAAGTTGCTCAGTTCCCCTTGGGGGTTCACCAGGTTAGCTGAGGCTCAGTGTCAAGACAGGAAGGAGGCCAAAGGGCAGAGAGGAAAGACACAGCCCTGAGGTCTGAGGCCACGTGTATCTCCCTGCAGGCTCAGTGTGTGACGCGTCTGCTGACAACCATTGTCATTCATGCCTGACACACCCTCACCCACCACCCCGTCCCACCCAATCATACCCCCCATGTCCCCCCAGCCCCTCTGTGGGGATTCTGCTTTATGCCCTAAGCTAGTCTGGAACCTCTGCCAGGGCTCCCGCCTCCCAAGTCACCATCAGTGGGGTCTGCTCGGTCCCTGTAGCTAATTTACACCCATCAGGGTATAAAATAGCAGAGGCATAAATGAAAAGTCCAATTTCTTCAAATTTGCATTGTAAAACCATCCTTCAACTTCCTTGAAATAAATTTTACTATTTTATTAGTGCAAACAAAATGGTAATAAAACACTAATACAGCGCCTTGTATCCAGGGGAAGAGCTAAAATTAACATAGAGCGAGCAGTGTTTGCTATTACATTCAATTACCTTTTTACTTGAGATTTACATTCTCATCCCCTTAATCTCCATAGTAGTGGCTTCAAAATCATCCCTCCCAGGCTCTGCCCTTCCGGAGCCACCACAGCTGGAAGCCAGGCCTCCCACCCAGATGGTGCTCACCCCGGGCATGGCGCCTGCCCCTTTCACCACAGCCGCCTCTTGTCACAGGGCACCACTTCTCTCCCCTGCTCTTAATTTTCTCACGTCTCAGCCTCTGAGTACTCAAACCAAAGGGCTCTGACACGAGCCACATTCAGACATGCAGTTATCAGTAAGCAAGTGCACAGGGCATGGGCTGGGGGCATTGCTTGATGAGCCTGTAAAGGCTGTCCCCGGCACAAGAAAGGGGCAGGGAGCTAGCTCATGGGAGCCCTGGGAAAACTGGCATCTCTGGTTGGACAGGTTGTGGGAGACGGTTTGCTGCATGGCGCAGCTGGGGACTCTGGATTGTGGCAGGAAGCTCCGCCGTCCAAAAGTAGGAAGGGATGAGGAACCACTGGGTCCAGGCTCTTACTCTATCCATAGACAGAAAAGCTGAGGTCTTGGGAAGTAGCTGCTTGTGGGTGACAGAGGTGGGGCTAGAACCCCCTCATCCTGTCTCACCGTCCAGCACACGTTCCTCAGCAGAGACAGTCCCTGACACCAGAAGTCCAGTCACCCAACCACAGCCACAGAGCATCTGACCCACCAGGAGGGTCCCTTTGTTTCCTGTAAGTGGACGCAAGCAGGATTCCTTGTCCTTGGGGACTGGTCAGCCTTGCCCTGAGCCATCGGGAGAGATGACCATGTTTCCAAGTGGCACAAAGACTCAGTCCTGGTTCCAAATCTGTCACTGACTAGCTGTGTGATCTTAGACAAGGTACCTCCCCTCTCTGGGCCTCAGTTTCTTCATCTGTAGAACAAACACAATCATCCCTGTGCTGCCTTCTCAGGAATGGTCACAGTGACTGAAAGATCAGGAAGTCATATTAAAGCCCACATAGCCTCAGAGGTTTGACAGCAAATCCGCTTCCGAGATGGCCTCGGCAAGGGCGGACGGGAGCCCTGGAATAAGGCCGACAGCGCTGGGATCCTCATCAGTGTCTCACACTGGGGCATCTGAGTTCCAGGCCAGGCCACCTCAGACCGCTGTGACTCTGCCTTTAACCCACAAGCCTCCTTCTCTTACTGGTCACCCTATTGCCAAAGACCCTGGATTATTCCTACAAAATCCTTTGAACTGATTCTGAAGAAAGAATTGCCAATCGGGCTTCCCTGGTGGCACAGTGGTTGAGAGTCCACCTGCCAATGCAGGGGACACGGGTTCGTGCCCTGGTCCGGGAAGATCCCACATGCCGCGGAGCGGCTGGGCCCGTGAGCCATGGCTGCTGAGCCTGCGTGTCCAGAGCCTGTGCTCCGCAACGGGAGAGAACACAACAGTGAGAGGCCTGCGTACCGCAAAAAAAAAAAAAAAAAAATTGCCAATCAGCCCAGGGTCCGGGCTGCCTGACAGGTCCACTAGGAGAACTGGTTTGGGGAAAGGGGAAAAGGTAATACGGGAAAAAATAGATGTAAGCCCCCATAAATTTTACTTGGCCTGGCTATTACTACTGGGGGGAAAAAGTGATTAAGACTAAAGGGGACACACGTACACACAATCACCCACAGTCATATCACAATCACACAACCGCACATATACTTACACAATCATTCAATCTCTCTCACACACAATCACACAATCAATCTCACATACACAGTCACACACATTCATAAAATTTCACACAACCATTCACACAAATCACTCACACAATCTTACACACAACCATATACAATCACTCACACACAATTTTACACATGTACAACACATGCAGCCACACAACCATTCACACACACACAACTACACACACACACACACACACCCATTCCCAACTCTCTCCTCCCAAGGTCTTTCTTCCTAACTCTTATTCTTAAAATGTCTTCCAATGGACACTGGGAGGAACATTCTGGTCCAAACTGGTACAAGGCAAACTTGTCCTCACCCCTGATTCACATGAAATTCTGAACACTAGCACAGAGTTGCTTCTGGGACACCAGGAGGTCGGAACCTTCTTTAAACCCAACCGGAAGTGAGGGCAAAGGCTGTTGGCAGTTGGGCGGTACTGGCTAGAACAGCCAAGTGAAATGTTCATGTTCACCAGAGCCCAACCTGGCCGTCCTTGCTCCAGCCCTTTCTGCCTGGGTCCCTCCACTCCCACCCCCATCAAGTTCTAGCCCAGAGATGAGTGTCACAAAGTAGCTTTCATGTTCCACAAACAAAAGGCAAAACCCCCTGCAAGAGGCAACCTCACGCACAAAACGTGAGGCGTTTTATTCGGTTCAAACTGGTCCTCTGCATTTTTTCCTCCTTATTTTTTTCTCCCCACTGGGGAAACAAAAGAAAGTTTGTTGCTGAGGCTCAAACGTTTCTTGGGCCTTGTCCGAGTTCTACCTTGTTTTTCTTTTCCTTTTTGTCTGCCCCCCACCCCACCCCGCCTTCCCTGCCTCCCCACCTTGAATAAATAAAGCACCCGAAGCTGGCACAGGCTGGTAAGGAAAGTACAAACTATCTCATAATTTTATAATTTTTTTTTTAATACACTGGCCTAGGGTTTTGGGCAAAGGACAAAAGCTATTGTTGAACAGCATAACACGAAGGTCTGAGTCACCGATACGCCTCGGCTTCTGGAGATCTCATAGGTTTCTGTGGCTGGCACAGCCGTGGGTGCAGGCACCCTCTTGCCTGGCGCTGTCCCGCCCCCTCGCCCTCCCCAGGGCCCCCTACTGGGCCGACATGTTGGCTTTGTTGTTTTTTAATCATGGGGGGAATTTAAAGAAAATGTTGTGAAATAAAAAACAAATCTCCGTCGTCCCATCACCCTCACTCTATCATCGTCATTTCGGAGGATTACCTTGCAAGCTTTGTCCATACGCATTTGTGATTTTTCTATAGTTTCTATCATGGCGTTCACAATACTTGGCCTTCAGTGTGTTGTTTTGTTTTTTCACTCAGGTAATAAACATTTTTCCATGTTTCGAAATCATCTGCAGGATCATTACTTGCATAGGTGACAGTATTTCTTCTGCCGTGTTATTCTTGGGCTGACGCTATGAGGCGAGATGGGGAGAAGAGGGCCGGGGAAGACCTCTCCTTGAACTGGATCATTTATCAACATGATTCGAACCAAGGTGGGGGCTTTGCCTGAGTGATCCGGATCACCTTGACCGTGGGGGCCTGGACTTGGAGTGTGTACCTGGAGGAAGGTGGAGGGAGCTCCACTGAAACCCTGCCCATCCTGTGCGGGGGCCCCGAACACCCGGGCCCCCGGGCCCAGAGAGATGCTGCTTCTAGCAATGGCCTTCATCCCCATGCTGACCTTCACCCGCCCCCCCACAAACTGCTCTTCCTCTTTATAAAGCGCCCTGGCAGCAAAAGGCCCATGACAACACTCGGCTCTCCATTTTTATATCTGAATATCTCAAAGCACTTAGCAGAGACTTTCATTTTCTCATTACCCAGAGGAGAGGAGGTCATTCGGGAAAATGGTACAAATATTCCCATTTGTCAAAAGCAAGAAGGAAGTGAGTTAAAAGGAACATTCTACCACTTAACTGAGCAAAACCAACCCAGGAGGGAATACAGGGGTCTTTTTCACCACCCCATTCACCCAGTTTGCTTTCTCCAGTGCAACTTCAGGAAGCTCATTACCGAAAAGATGGCTCCGGGCCAAAACCAGGTTTCCATTTTGCCGAGAATCAATCACTCTCCAGCGGCCCCAGCTCAGGAGACCCTCCCATCTCATCCTGGGTCTCAACCCAAATGATATTCTCTTATGATTATAATTATGTAAAATGTATATTACACACACACACACACACACACACACACACACACACACATATACAGTCACCAAAGGAAAAAAACACAGGAAGGAAAAACACTAAATACTAAATGAAGTGGTGTTACCATAGTTCAATTATGGGTGAATTTTTTTCCTTTTATGTATTTTCAAAAACCATTTAAAATAATAGTTGTATTTTCCCAGTGTAAGGAGAAAAGCATGCGTGTCAGAGTCGCATCAACCTGCATTCAAGCTCCGATTCTCCTTTAACCAGCAGGGTGAACTCAGGTAAATTACTTAACCTCTCTGAGCCTTATTTCCTGATTGGGACAATGGGAATCGGACCACTAGCTGCCTGTGTCCTTCAATCCCACAGAAAGTCACAGCACAGCATCTGACACATAGTTGGTGCTCGGTAAATGTCTATTTCCTTCCTCTTTTAATAAAATGAAAATGTAAAACCAACTCAGCTTGCTTGCTGACCCTCGGAGACAAAAGCAGGACGCTTTACCTCCCGCCCGACTCCCTCCACATCCTTCATCCTTTCACGTGTCTCCCCTTGCCCCACCCCCCAGCAAGGTCCCAGCACACAGATCTGAGGATGCTGGTCCTGGTTCTCCTGTGACTCACCTGGAGGGTGAGGAAGGGGGCTCTGGGACGAGAGGACGAGCCCCTCTCTGACCCCCTCCCCCAGGACCGGCCCAGGCGAGTCCCTCTGGGAGCAAACAGGCCTCATGCAAAGGACCCAGAGGACACAGAAGGTGGTCCCCGGGTTTGAACCTTTGCTGGCAGCTGCCCTCCAGGAACAGGTGCCAGGCTGCAAAGGCCACCTGCACCTGGGGGAGAGCAGGGGCCACGCTCCCAACTCTGAGGAGAGGCCAAAGAGAAGCAAGATGGTGCCAGCATCTGGGAGGCAGTTCCTCTCTGGGCCAGGCAGGCCAGGCCAGACCAGGGGCTGCCACCTTGTGGATCCAAGAGTCCAGCCCTGGGCATGGCAAGCCTCCTCCCTGCTCCCTCCAGGGCTCCGTACTGGACCAACACGTTTGCTTTGCTGGTTTGGCAAGTATGCTTCAGCAAAATCCCAGGGGCCACAGCCACTGGGCCGTGGCTCCAGCCTGGCCTACGGTGTCCTGGAGCCCGAACACAGGGACAGGCCTGAGCCCTCCCGCTTCCTGCCTTCCTGATGACAGATGGGGAGCATGGAGTAGTAACAGTAATAGTAGCAATAATAGCTCCCTTTTGTTACCATGTGCCAGGCCTTGTGTCAATGCCTTACCAGCATTATTTCATTTAACCCTTGTAGCAACACCATACTGTAGGCACTAGACTTTAGGGAGGCACCTTAAGTCACAGCACTGATAAATGAGGGACTAGGGATCTGAACCTGTGTCTCTGACCACTGTTCTCGGTGCCTCCGCATGGGGGCCTCTCCCAGCACGGCTGCTAAAGTAACGACACTCCACCAGGCCTTTTCCAGAAGGGGGCTCCTGGGAGGCATCCCCAGCCATGGGGGGGATACATACACCCCAAAGAGCAGGCTGGAATTCTGCCAGAAGGAGTGCTTCTCCTTGCCTCTTGCTCCCCAGGAAGAGGAGAGATGCCACACCTCCACCGAGAGAGGACAGTCAGGCTAAAGAGATGCCATTTTACAAATATGGGGTGACTGGAGGAGCATTTGCGAGGTGGCGGTATTTTCCTCCCTGGCTCTCTTGGTAACGTTTAAGTGGCAGGGGGGTGGGGGTCTAGGGACATGGGACCATTGGCAAGAGCCAGGTAGAAATAAAGATCTGTCGGCTGATGTACCGGTGTGGACGTGGAAAATATGGGGGCGCAGGGCCCACGGCACATACGAACCCCTCAAAATCGCAAGCCTCCCTTGCAGACCAGGGATGATGCCAACTCCAAATGGTGCACCTTTTCTTTTCAAATTAAAACACGTCTCTGATGGGAGGCTGGCCGTGGGGAGGGCACCAGACAAGATCCCTGCAGCATGGGCCACCAGCTTCCCAGCTGCCAGCAGCAGGTCCATGGAAGCTGGTGGAGCCCAGCAGGGTGGGGGCCGGGTGGGCCACCCGAGGCAGACAGTCTCCAATCGTGCTGAGCACAGCACATCGCTTCATTCAGGAACCCAGAGTGAAATGTACAGCTGGGTCTAGAGTTGATTCAGCCCTTAACTCGTTCGGGATCGCTGGCGGAGCCACGGAGGCGAAGGGGAGTTTGGGGTGGGGTGGGGTTACAGCAACCTCGGGGAGGGGGCTAGGCCATCCCTGGAGAAGGGGGCAGGAGGCTGCGGCGGAACCCCGGCTGATGACGTTGAGACACACCAAAAGGAATCATAATTATTTTCAAACCCCCTCCCAAAACCAAACAAGACCTGGGAGTTTAGGGAGGGCAGGGCGAGTGTGTGTTAGGTGGGGGGCACGGGCGGGGGAGCTTGTTTTCTACCCACTGCCAGATTTTCATTTACTGTCAGCTCCAATCCATTCGGAACTCACTGACTCAATTGCCTTTTCACGGGGAAAGGAGCCTGCACAATGCAGGGGACTTTTCAGCTCCACATTAGCACACAGGGCACTGGGCAATGTCCAGGAATAAACACACACGTCCCTCCCAGAGGCCACCAACCCCACCTCCACCCGCAAACAACCCAGCTAGCCCTGTCAGGGCCACATCTGCTCTCCCCTCTTTTCCCCCCAAAACTATTTTTTTTTCATGTAGTTTGGCCCATGGAGAAGAGTGTGGGTGTGTATGTGTGCGTGTTCACACACATACACACACACACACACGGGCACGCTTATACATGTGTTGGAAGGGGCAGGGGGTCTAATTCACACGTATAACACAAAGGCCTGCAAGAGTTAATTCTGGGGCAGTTTCAGCTCTTCCTTGTGCTGGAAAAAGGAGGGATGGGGAGAGATGCAAAGAAGGAATCCAAACTGGGATCTCAGAAGAAAGGGGTCTGGGAGGGGGCTCATTTAAAGTGTTGATTATGGAGAGATCAGCATTTGGTCAAGCAGTGTCCCTAAGAACTTAGCAGCCACAAAAGCTATTCAGTAATCATTATGAAAATAATATCAACAACTATAATCATAATGATTCTAATAAGAGTGGTTCCCATTTCTCAAGCGCTCACTATGTGCCCAGCACTAGACTAAGTGCTGACACCCATCAGCTCAGTTAACGATCGCAAGGACCCAATGAGATGGGTACTATCCACCGTTAGCCCAATTCCACAGGGTCAGAGAGTTAAGACCCCTGCCCAGGGTCACAAAGACAGTACATGGGAGAAGGATTTTAACCCTGTTCTGCTGAACTCTAGCCCCACCTGCCCTGGGAGAGAGGAAACATGCATGGAATCTATACAGAAGGCAGCCCCAGCAAGACAGAGGCCTTGGCTCCACACAGGGAGGTCCCTTTGACATGTGGGTACATCCCAGCAGCCCATCACCAACCTCCATCGCTGTCCCTTGGGGGCTCATCTGTTTAGCCCAGGCTCTGAGGGAAGCACCCTTCTGTCCAATAGAACTTTATGAGATGGAAATGTTCCTTCTCTGTGCTGCATGCTATGGAGGACTTGAAATGTGGCTAGCTCATGGAAGAACTGAAGTTTTGCTTTTGGCTACGCCGCGTGCCTTGTGGGATTTTAGTTCCCCCGACCAGGGATGGAACATGGGACCTCAGCAGTGAGAGTCCGGAATCCTAACCACTGGACCGCCAGTGAATTCCCGAAGAACTGAATTTTTCATTTAATTTAATCTAAATTGCCACATGGGCTAGTGGCTACTGGAGTGAACTGTACAGATCCCGAATCCCTCTAGCTAGCCCTTTCCTTCCCAGCCCAAGAGCTATGTTGGAAATACATGAAAAGTAACCGAAGACAGAAACCTGGCCCACCAGGAAGACCCCCACCTTAGCCACCAAGCATCTCCTCCACTCTGTCATGGCCTTTCAAAAACCACTGGTCTGCCTCCAGTTGATCTGTCTCCCTCCCTCGTTTCCTTCTTTCTTTCTTATCTTTCCTTCCTTCCTTCCCTTCTTCCCTCCCTCTCTCATTCCTTCCTTCTGTTCCTCCATTTCTTTTTTTTTTTTTTTTTTTTTTGCGGTATGTGGGCCTCTCACTGTTGTGGCCTCTCCCGTTGCGGAGCACAGGCTCCGGATGCGCAGGCCCAGCGGCCATGGCTCACGGGCCCAGCCGCTCCGCGGCATATGGGATCCTCCCAGACCGGGGCACGAACCCGTATCCCCTGCATCGGCAGGCGGACTCTCAACCACTTGCGCCACCAGGGAGGCCCCCTCCATTTCTTTTCCCTCTCTCCTTTCCTCCCTCCCTCCCTTCCTTGCTTCCTTCCTATCTTTCTTTTCTCCCTCCCTCCCCTCCTTTCTTTCTTTCTTAGAAAAAAGCATCAGTTTAATTAGATAAATCCTCGGAGCACGTGGCCTGGAGTTCGTCATGGAAATTAACCTGCTCCCAGATCTCAGATAGTGAAACAAGAACCGGGGTGTTTGGGCATAGCACAGTGAAATGGGAGAGGCCCATGGAGTTTCATACACCTCATCTTCCATAAGTGCCCCTCGCCTCTCCAGTGCTCCCGGCTTCACAGCCCCCATGCCCTTGCCTCCTTAGGTCACTGCCGCCAGGCCTCCTCTGTTTCTGCTCCGGGCCCTTCCCTCCCCACCTCCACCCATGCCTGGGGAGTGGCCCCCCGGAGCAGGATCACCCAAGGGTGGGCTTAAACCTTGGCTCCATCCACATGAGGCCCCTGCCCAGCTACCCTGGCTAGGCCCTCTTGCACTCCAGTTAGCTCCAGGTCATCCAGGGACGCACCTGAGGCTTGGCCCGAGGCTGGTCTGTTAATCGTCTGGTCCTTATCCCGTGGTCCCTACTGTGTGCTGCTCGCTGGGCTAAGCTCGGTTCATGAAAGAAAACTTGACGACAACCCTCAGCACGTGGCAGCTACAATCACTATCCTCTCACCTAATTCTCACAAGGTAGGAACTCCAACTCCCATTTTACAGAGGTGGAAACAAAGAATTAAAGGAATTCATTTGCCCAGTTGGGAGAAACAAAATTCACACCGGGCTCAGCCCGACTGCAGCAGCAGCTCTTAACCCTCTGCCAGCCACATGTCTCCACCACAGCAGAGTCTCTGCACACTCGCGGACCCTGGGGACCCCCCGGCCTTCAGCACTAGGCTCCCGGGACACAGGAACACAGGTGGAGGCCACCGGCACCCGGACTGAGCTCCCAGGGTCTGCCCCCACCCTACCCCTCAAGCTCCAGGAACAGCCAATCTGGCCACAGTGGAAAAGAGAGACCAACGGCCCCTGCCCCACTTGGGCTCTGACTCTGAAAGTGGGCACAGTCTTACTTCTTATCCCCTTCTGATTCATCACCAAAAATACCAAGGCAGCCCAGAGAGGTAAAACACAAAATTCAGCATTTCCAACCAACACCATCGTGCACCACCCCCACCAGGGTCCCAGCCCCCAGATACATAGAGAGCGGCTGCCCCACGCTCCCATCCACAGCAGTCCCTGGAGGGCAGCAGATACGACCACACTCACCCCCACCTGGGTCTGGAAGACACTTTACACGTCGTACTGTATCTAATCCTCACACCAACCCCACGAGGTAGGTCCTGTTATCCCCATTTTACAGGTGAGAAAACTGAGGCACAGGCTAGTTAAGTAACCGATGTAAGGGCACGACTTTGACCCCCCAGCTAGCTGGCTCCAGAATGCATAATCTACAATATACACAGCTCCTCACTGAATCCATGGCTCAAAACAGCTAAGCACACCGCACATCCTGAATGGGCTCCCCCATACTGCCTGAAAAGCAACACCCACCCCCAACTCAGCCCCAAGCTCCCAGCGATTTCTGTGACTTGTTTTGGGGCTTAATATTGTGTTTTTGAGATTCATCCAGGTTGATACATTTAACTGTTCATTTTCTAAAGATTGAATTACACAACTTATTTACCACCCTCCCCCCCAAAAAAAGAACCAACCCACAACCTGGTACAAAAATGCAACCGCAGCACCACACAACATCCAGGCTCAAAGCTTTCTGGAATGGAATTCATAGGCAGCCCCTTTGAGACTAATACCATATTATATAAAACGGGCTCATCTGACATTGGGGGCACCCTGCACTTGACAACGCGACCATGATAAATTCTTCATCACGCGTGATTATTTCAAAGGACTTTCACAGCTACAAGCCCAGCCAACGGTCAGGGCAACCCTGTGAAGGCAATAGTGTCAGAGGCCATTTGATAAGAGAAGAAACTGAGGCTCAGAGAGGTCGAATGACTTGCCCAAGGCCACACGATGATTTACTGCAGTATCAGAACTGGAATGGGGTCTCCTGATGCTTACAAGTAGACCTCAGGGGAGCTCTGGACCACCTAAGTCTTACCCTGTCCCCTCATGCCAGACCAGGGATGCTGGGGCTTGGCCCATGGTCACCCCACCCACCAAGGATCAGATTTCCCTGAAATTCCCAAAGAAGCCTCCAGGACTAGTGGGCCCGGAAATGGCCCTCACATAGCGAGCTGCACAGCTGAGCTCCCCGGGGGCGAGGGGGGCGGGCAGAGCTGGAGACGCTGGCACAACCCCCGTGGGTACTCTGCCAGCAATTAGTGCTGGGGAAGGGTGCCAGCCTGGCAGAGCTAATTCCCCCACCCCGTCTTCTCATTTACACACACACACACACACACACACACACAGGCTTACCCACCCCGAGACCAGCAGCAGGGAGGCAGCGCAGCTTCCTTTCAGTAAATCTCGTCAGCAAGGCACACGCAGGGCACGCAATTTGGTCATTACTGCTTTTAAACAGCAGAAAAGCAGAATCCACCCGCCATTAACCCGTCCTGCTCTCCCTCCGGGCTTCACCAGCTCAGTCATCAGCCTTCATCTCTAACTCCCACGCACCCCCTTTTGCATGCTCCCCAGAAGTTACTCTCCAAAAGAAAGAGTTTAAAAACACACACACAAAACCTGACTACAGTAAGTCAAACCTGAATTGTGTCTCCCTGCCCACCACTGTCCCTAGAGAAAACAATCAGTGGTTCTGACATGACCTTGGCTAAGACCCTTCAAACACCCCAGGAACCCGAGACAATGCCAGCCGGATGAGGGGGAGGTGGCCTTTGGCCCAGAGAAGGGCAACTACCTATCAGGTGTGGTGCTTCAGATGGGCGCCTGAGCGTTGGCCCTGATCCACCTGCGGGGGCCCAGTGGGTGTCACAGTTTGACATGGTTCTGCTCTCCAGGTACTGAGGCCGGCAGGGGTGGGAGTGGCCGTGAGAACTGATTTTGCCTCATCACTGCCCCCCTCCCCCCTATAGTCCTGGAGAATTGGAAAGAAGTCCACCAGAGCAAGGGACCCGAGAGGGTCCTTGGTTGGGTTTATAAGATCTGTGAAACCCCTCCAAGTATGAGCAGTATTTATGCTTATGAGATTTTTTTATTAAGAGGATTCTCCAAGGGGGCACATGAACTCAAAAGGGGAAGAAGCAGAGACTGCCCCCCCCCACCATGGGCTCAGCAGTGCCTCATGCCCAAGTGGCAGAGAACACAGGGCTGAGCTCCTACTGGCCCCTCCTGTAAGTGGCCCTGACCGGCTGCCTTCCCCCCACGGAAGCTGCCCCTGGCCTCCTCCTCGCCTTGCCTGGAAGCTGCTCATTGGAAGCGCCGGCCGCAGGAGCCATGCCATGGCCCCTGGGCCCGTGCCCACTCGCCCTCCTGCCAGTCAGCCAGGGCTGCCCGGACCCGGCAGAGGACGGGCACAGCAGAGCCCACCAGCGGGGAGGAGAGAGGAAGCCAGTGGCTGCTCGTCCTGGAAAACCTCGAAGATCCTCTCAGCCACCTAGTGTCCGGAGCTGAGCAGACAATGCAAGGGAGCCAGAACGAGCAGGACAAGACCCGGGGGCCTCCTCCGGGAACCGAGGCCAGGGGGCAGGGGCTGAGCTGGCTGGGGAGACCGTGCCCAGTGGGGAGCAAAGGCCCTGCGGCCCCTGGCCTCCACCCCAACCCAAAGCAGGGCAGGCCCAGGGTAGAGGTTCCCATCACCCCTGCTCCTTGTCCCAGCAAGTCACCCTCTCCTGGAGGTCCCCAGTGTCTCTGACACCATCTCACTGGGGCTCCTCTGGGTGTCCCCACCCCAGCTTCCAGGCCTCCTGCAGAGCCCCCCAGACCCTGGGCCTGCCACTCCCCAAGGGCTGCTTGGCCCCCTCCCACCCCCTCCTCTGCTCTCTCTTTTCTCTGTGTCCTCAAGACTCCTCTCACCTTGAGAAGTGTTAGGATTACCCAGCATTTACACTCAATGCTCTCCTTTATTCCTTAAGACTTATTAAGAATGATAATGAGTTCCGAAGGAGCCACCGTCTCCCTCTCTCTCTCTCTCTTCTCCATCCTCCCCTCTCTTTCTCTCTCTCTCTCTCTCCCCCCCATCCCCCTCCTTTGCTCTCTTTCTCTACGTATCTTTTCCACCAAAGACACACAGGACAAATCCAGACCAAAAGGAAAAAAAAAATTCCAACAATATGGCACTTGAGGATTTATATTCAACAAATCCCTCTCTTCTTCCCTCTCTCCAGTTGTTCTCAATTATTCAGATAAAAAAACAAAAACAAAACACAAACTCCCCCTTCCCTTCCCACCGTCCCGGCCACCCTGGCTCTGCTGGACTTTGAACAGGGGGAACAGGAGAAGGCCCGGCCTGCCTGTACACCCTTGTTAACCTGCAGCTCTTAAACGGTTGATTAATTTTTGCAGAATTTACGACAGGCTTTAGCTTCCCCCCGGCTCCCCTGATACTGTGGCCTCCGAACCACAGCAACTTAACTTGGTGAAGTTGAAGGGGGCAGAGATGGGGGTGCCCACCCTCTCCAGTGGTCTCACGTGGCTGGAACCACGGGCCACCTGGCAACAGAAGGAAGACGCACTGATGCCAAAGGCCAGGCAGCAGACAGACACGCTCATGGAGCGGCGTGGCACCCACAGGGGAGACCACCAGGCAGCCAGAAGCCACGGCTAACTTTTGGCGATTTGGGATTTTTAAATTCCAAAATGAGGAAGCCGGCAGAAAGTAGGCAGAAGGGAAACACACGCTCCCTCGGAACTGAAAAGGATGCCCATGCTCGCGCCCACCCACACACCACGCATCCCGGCAGAGGGACGGGCCTTATCGGTCTGCCGGGCTGCCCTTCAGAGAAGGGGAAGAACAGATCCTAATGAAATTACGGTTTTTAAAATGTCTATAAATTAAATCTCTCTCTCCCTCTCTCTGTGAATCTCCCCCTGAGCTCCCTCCTCTACAAGGCTTGTTTGCCTCTCCTCCGTTCCCTCTGCTCGTGTCTGTTTTTCTGATATAGACATCAAGAGGTTACAGGCTCAATTACAAGTCCGCTGGAGTCTCAGCATCAGACTTGCCTGGCCTTCTCTTCTCCTCTTCAGAAACCAGATACCAAATAAATCTCTCTTCTGCTTTATATTTTTATTTTTAATGCCAAAAGCCTAAAGATTCATTCAGTTGAGTCACAGCCTTTTTTAACTTACTTCAGATGGGGGAACTATCCTTTTTCATTGTGTCCAGGTATAAATATAATATAAATGCTTTTCTCTTTATTTCATTCCCCTTTCTTAAGGACGCACACAAACCCTTGGTTACACCTGAAATTTCAAAAAGAGGGGTAACAGCATATAAATGTGCCTGATTAATGCATGTCTGTTGCGGGGCTGCTGGAGAATATCAGTTGGACACATAGGATATTTCTAAAGTTACTGGGTGACATCATAAGGCTTATTAGCAAAAGGTCCATTTGAAAAGGGTGGAACATAAATGGTGATTTTTTTTTTAAGGAAAACATTGCTTCTACCCTCCCCGATACGGAAGAGAGATGGTCCATCTATATCATTTTACATCCTCAAAAGCTGCCCATCCACCCCCCCCCAAAAAGAAAAAAGTTTAAAAATCCAAGTCATAATCAATCATCATAGCTGTTGATTCCTGAGAAGCAGAAACCAGCTCTGAGTTGTAGGTCTAAGGGGAAAAAACAAAAACAAACCCCCGCTATAATGCTGGAAATACTAACCAGAAGGGATTCCAAAAGGTACTTTTCTAGGAAAAAGCACTTGAAACAAAGGCTGGAGAAAGCTGAAGTTCAAGGTGAATTGAAAAGAAAAACTTTGTCTTTCCAATTAACCAGACTGGGAAAAGGGGGTGGGGAGGTGGGGACGACGACGACGACGACGACGACATTACTACCGACTCATTAATTCCTTCCTGTACACAATTTAATTAAATTCCGCTAAATACAGGAGAAATACTCATTTTGGAGTGCCTCCCCCCCACCTCAAAAACAAATTCCTTCAGGTTACTCCCCCCATGCCAGCACTTCCCCTGCTGTACAACCTTCAAATGGATTTCCTACCCACGCGTGGACTGCACTGCTCTAGGCTGCAAGAATGACAGCCTCATATGTCTGAAAGCTGACACTTTAGCTTTTAAAAGAAATGGGGGAAAATAAGCTGTTGACTTCTTGGTTAAAGTATTTTCTTGTTCTAACTCATGTTCTTATGTCATTGGGCTAAAAAAGAGAGAGAGAGAAAGAGAGAGAGAGAGAAGAGAGAAGAGAGATATGACTTTCCTTGAATGATCTGTTTAACCTAAGCCAGAGGAAAAAAAAGAAAGTCATTAATTACTTATGTGAGCTATTGCTTCAGAAAGACAATAAACCTGCCCGGTCGCCATGGATATGACATATTTGCTCTGAAAACAACACAATAATTAGCAAAGGGGAAAGATACAAGGAGAATATGCAAACTCGTGAGTTTAAAGCCACAGTGCTCTTTTCTACCGGTAAGCCTGTTCTGTTTGCAATCCAAATCAAACACATTTTTAGAATATAGCAGAGAGGGAAATAACAGGAATGGGTCCTCTCTCCTCTGAGCTGAGAAGTAACAACCACTCCACCCTCTTCCAAAATAAAATAATATAAAAGAGAACCAGGATGGCAGAAGGAGAAAAAAAAGTCAAGTATTGCCTCTGTTTTATTTCCTATAGCAGGGGTGGAGTCGGAGGTTTGTTTTTTTCTTTTCTTTTTTTTTTTTTTAAGTGTGTTCTTATTTAGCACTGGATCTTCTAGCCAGATACAAATTTATTTATAAAAGCCAAATGCCCTGTGTGCGGCTCATCCCTCCCCAGAGTAAGTGGAAATGTGAAGGGGTGGGAGGTGGTGGGCTCTAGCTGAAAAAGCAAAACAGTACACTCAGAAAGCATCAGCTCCAGAGAGGGACATCCACTCCCCCACCTCCAAGAAAATGGAACCCAGGCCTTACTTTAATATTAAAAATGCATTAAATGGTTTTACCTACAACTCAGTCCCAGAGGATCATTAGGAAATGCAATCGCTTTGTATCATATCTGTCATCGTGATAAATATCTGAGTTCAGAGTGGGTTTGCAATTTTTCAGAGTGTCACAAACCAAGATAATTTTTTTTTTGCCTTACTTTCTTAAGTCACTGTACCCACCCCCTCAAAGTCACAAGTCTACAGAAAAATACCTGAGGAGAGGAGAAGAGGGAAAAGGAGGAAAAGTTGATATGCTCTCATACACCAGAGGTTACTGATATTCCCCTAAAAAGTAGAAAAATTGAGACTTTAAAATATTTGGGTGAGAATATTTTTTAAAAATTTAAAGCACTCCATTAGGTTTGAGTAAAAACTCCTTTTCCCCTCTTCCCAGAGGCTAATTTTCCAAAAACAGATGGTCAGGATCTAAAAGAGAAGCAAATATACCTCAACCCCCGCAGGCAGAGAAATCTAACTTTGAACTTCTTTTTAAATTAAAAAAAGTGTGGGGGGGCAAGATAAACTATTAATAAGTATGAAAAATTAGCTGAGCTACAAGTTTTGTTTTTCTTATGCAAAAAATTCTTTAAACACAAGGGGAGCAGATATATAGGAGAGGTTCACATTTGACTGACTTCCTTTTTTTTCACAACAGTTTGTTTTTTTTTTTTTTTTTAGATTGAACTCTTTGATCTTGAAAGAATTTTGCTCTTATATTATGGGGGAGAAGGGGGTGGTGGTGAAATGATCTGTTTTAAATGATGATGCAACTTAGGGATCAAAGCCTTGGCTTTCTTCTAGCCATAATAAGCTGTACTTGCCACAAAGCGTGAGTCTCCGGGCTTCTCTCCTTCGTAAGAAGGAAATAAAATGCACCGAGACTCAGAGAAAGACGCAAAGTGCCTGCAAGGTGCAAAGTCTAGAAAACAAAACAAAACAAAACAAAATTCAGGGAAAAAGAAAAAGGAGAGAGATACTGCCCCTTTAAACGTTTTAGTGCATATGGAGTTTGATTTCTGAAAGAGATCAGTTTAACATCTCCATAGAAACCAGCAACAGATTATCATCAACAGAATAAATAACTAGTCTAATAAATTAAACAGGAGGCATAAGATCGCTGGAAACCTGATTACTGAAGTTCAACAATATTCCCCATAAACTCTCGTTAACCGCCTCTAAGGTGGCTAACAAGATGGAGCGGGGGGAGTCAATCTCTCCAATTCGCCGGATTCCGGGCAGAGAGGCCGTGGCCGCTGCTGGGAAGGGAAAAGTTCCCCACCCTGCCCTGGAGAGGGTCTCAGAGCTCGAGTGAGGTGAAAACCATAATGCCGAAGTTTGGGAAGTGGGAAAGCAGCTGGGCGTCAGCGGAGGCAGTGCGAGACGCCGGAGGTGGCGCGGGACGCGACGCCCGCCCGGGACGCACCGCCTCGCCGCCACCAGGGCGCAAACCCGGAGCTTTGCGCTCGGGCGCCGAACGGCCCAGCGCCCCCTCTGGGCACGTGGAGCGCAGCCCGGGCGCAGCCCCCGGGGACCAACTACCCCCCTCACCACGCCCGGCGCAGCTGCTCCTGCTCAGCCCGGACAGCTCCCTTTAGGACGGCGACGTGTGTGTGTGTGTGTATGTGTGGCGTGTGTGTGTGTGTGCGAGCGCGCGCGCGCGCCGTGGGGTGGGTAGGCGGGCAGGCGCACCAATTTACCCGGTGATCTGTTTTCCAGTCTCCTCGCGCGCTCTCATCGCGCGTCTCTACCAGCTTAGAGACGCCCTAAATTTACCAACTTTGCCCGGCGATTATCCTGGCCTTTTCCCCCTCGCCGCCCCCATCTCTTTGAGAGTACGGGGTGTTGGCGGGACAACCACACGCTCTGAGGGTCGTGGCCCCAGGCTCCGCCCGGGCAGCGACGCATAACCCCGGGTTGCCCCTTGATCCAGCCAGGTTTGGGGGAGCTCCAGGCACGATGGAGGGGTGTTTTTGCTGCTTTGCTGGTGGACAAATCATACACACCGCACACGCGCCCGCCCCCTCCCCAGCGTGACTGGAAGGAGGTCCTCGCCGCACCCAGGGCCCGCTTCCCAAGCTGAAGCCGGGTCAGGAGAAAGAAACTTGTGTGGAAGGGTGAAGCGTCCCCCTGCCTCCCTCGGCACTCCATTCCTTCCCCAACTCCGGACCCGGGTCGGGGATGACTTGTAGGAAGAATCTGCGCCCACCCCCTAGAGAAAAATCTATTATTATTATCTTAATCTACGCCCCCAAAGTGTCCCTCCCGCCGTGATTGACGGCGCATACACCTGTTCCCCTCGCCGAGGAGCTTCCAACGCTGGGGACAGACATTCGCCCAAAAGCTCTGCAGCGGCCCAGAGCCCGCCCGCAGCCCTCGCCCGGCCAGCCCCCGCCCGCCGCCCCAGAGCGCCCCTGCCCGTACCTTGCCAACCCAGGGCCGCCCCCTCCCCTCCCAGGCCCTGCTCCCCAGCCCGTCCGCTGCCGGCCGCACTGGCTTCGGAAAGAGAGAAAGAACAGAAAGCAAAACTTCCTGGCGGCCGACGGCCATCAGCTGCACATTCTGCAAATGCCACCGAGTAAAAATAAACCGGCCGCCGCTCCGCCCGGCCGGCTCACCCCGGGCGCACAACTCGGCCCCCTGCCCCGGGACTGTCGGTCCGGCCGATCCCCCATTTCCGTGCGCCCCCTGGAGCCCCGCTCCCCGACACTCCTCCACCAGCCACCACGCGCTCCTTTGCCCAGAAACTCGACCCCAAGTGACCGGGGAGCCCGGCCCTCTCCCCTTCGGTGCCCCTCCGTGTTCCCACAAGCTTCCATTCTCTGTCCTCCGCCTGGTGCCTATTTTAGCCGTGCGCCCTGGATTCAGGGCTCCCTTTCCCCAACTGTTGAGCCCCGGGGTCACTCTCAGCCCACCCTTGGGGGCACAGACCCCACCAGACCCTCGCCCACCTCGGCCGAGCCCCCTGAGAGTGCACGGCTCCACCCGCCCACCGGCCCGCCAGCCGGGCATCCCACGTCCCCGGGCGCAACTTCTCTCCCAGAGCACACGACAACCGCGGCAACTCCCCCGAACTTTTCCCGGGACCCAGGCAGGCTCCGGCCGACAGTCACACGGCCCTGAGCCGGCATCCCGGCTCCCTGTGCCCAGCACTGCCAGCCCTGCCAGCCCTGCACCCGGAGAGGCTGGGGTGGGGGTGGGGGGGCAGTGAGGAGCTCCACTTGCCGCGCCCGGAGCAGCGCACTTGAGACAAACTTCCCAGGCACAAATGAAAAAGGGGGCGCCGCTCCCCCCAGCCAAGCAACCTTTGCCTTCGTTTTCCCACCAGGAGGCACCCCCTGACACCCCGCGCCTAAGTGAACACTGCCTACCTCTGCCGGTAGCACCTACACCCTGGTACTGGGGCACAAGGGTCGGCTGGAGGGGTTCCCCACCCACCCCCTTCCCTTGAGCAAAGTCTTGCAAAGTCACCCCAGGCGCCCCTCACCCCTGCCTCCTTCTCTGCCCTGGAGAGCGCACGAACCCCTGCAGCTCGGGAGGTTGAGGGGGGGAGCGTAGGGGGAAGGAGTGATTACTGGGTATTGGCGAGCACCTGCCCCCCCCGGAGCCCGCAGCGCGGGGGGCGCCCCCACCCTATTTGCAAAGTCCTGCACTCGCGCCTGGCACCTCCCCCTCTTCTCCCTTACCCCGCCGCCCCTCAGTTGGAGTAAGTGACCCCCAGGAGCAGCAGCCCTCCCCTTCCCCGGAGCCGCGCGCTGGGCATTCCCTGGCCGCGGCGGGCGACGCGCCGCCCCGCTCCCGGGTGCCAGCCCTCCGTGCCCCCTGCCTCCCGCACGGCCGGAGTTGGGTGGCAGCCGCCGCTCGCAGGCTGGCTGGCTGGCTGGCTGGCTCTCTCGCTCGCTCGCTCGCCGGCTCCCGGCTGCAAGCGGCAGCCCCGGGGGTGGGGGGCTGCACCCGGACAGGGGGCGAGGCGGGGAAGCACCCCCGGAGGCCCGCGGAGCTGAGGGGCGTGGGGGGGGCCGCGGCGGAGGGAGCGCCGAGTCTCTTACCTGCACTTGGGGCGGCTTTGGGTGACTTTCCAAGTCCGGGGGAAAAATGTGTGTGTGTTTGGGATGGAGCGCCGCGGGCGCGCATGCGCTGCCCAAAGTTGCCGGATCCCGGATTTTTCGCTCCCAGTCTCTGCTCTCGCCCGCTGTGATTAAGGAATTCTCCGCGGCCGAGCGGGCGAGTGGGTGGCAAGCAAAACCCGGGCCGGATCGCGGGGCCGGGCTCCGCTCCACCCTCACACCCCCAGACCTTCCCCTCCCGGTTTCTTCCCACCCACCGCCCCGCGGAGCTCGGCGGGCGCGCGCGGCGAGACGCGGCCTGCGGAGCAGATCTGAGCGCGCGGCTCCCTTTTGCAGCTGGAGAAGCTTTCTCCACCCCGGACTGAGTGGAGCAAAGGCGGGGGGACAAGAGAGGAGAGACGGGAGTGGGTTACTTTTCACCTGTTCTGAACCCCGGGAGCCAGTCTGCTTCCCACTTTTCCTCTGAAGAACTAGCTCTTTCCTGCAAGTTAGAATGTTAGAACTGTCGAACCCAAAAGAACGTGATGTCCTCACTGTTTTGATATCCGCTTTGCACTTATTCTTTGCAAGGGAGTTTTTCATTCAGTCCATTGTGCAAGAAATAAATCCTTAAGTGAACAAGATAAGCCATGAAGAATGAACCTGGGGCCGGGCCGTGGGGCGGGGGGGTGTGGGGGGGTACAGATAATGAACATTAAAACAAAAGAATAATATTATTTCAGAGAGTGAAAGGATCATGAAGAAAATAAAACAAGGCAGTAGGATAAAGGGTATCTTGGGAGAGCTGATTTCCCCTGCCCCGGGTGATAAAGAAGGCCTCTTTGAGGGGGGACCTCCATACTCCATTGGAGATCAACCTCCCTTTTCTCCCTTTGCCCACCCTGCCCACCTCCCAGGAGGTTTGAGGTGGCCACGCCAGGCTGAGCCTGGAAGTCAGCAGCGATGGCTCTGGTCCTGGCTTTCTCAGCCTGGCCAGTGCCCATCCCAGGACTGACCAATCACTGTACCTGTTTTCCCTTCTGAACAAGGACAGAATGGAAATAGACTTGAAAGAAAGGAGGAAACACTCTGATGATGAGATAAGGAGAAATTGACCACAATAGTAAACAAATAGCTAAATGACTAGTTGAATAAATGAATAAAAATTGAAAGTATGACCAGCAGCTTTGAGAAGTGTTCAACAGAATGCATTAAACTAGGAGGAAATGCCACAGGCTGGTAAGCACTGTTGCAGGCTGGTAGACTTTGGGGCCTAATCTGCAAGGTTTCAGCAAAGCCTCTCAGGACTAGTGAGGGGTAATGACCTGAGAAGTGGTGTTCTAACTTTTTTTTTTTTTTTGCATTACGCGGGCCTCTCACTGCTGTGGCCTCTCCTGATGCGGAGCACAGGCTGCGGACGCACAGGCTCAGCGGCCATGGCTCACGGGCCCAGCCGCTCCACGGCATGTGGGATCTTCCCGGACCGGGGCACGAACCCGCGTCCCCTGCATAGGCAGGAGGACTCTCAACCACTGCGCCACCAGGGAAGCCGCGGTGTTCTAACTTTTGATTCTGGGCTCATTCCACTCCTGGGACAGTGTAAAGACGTGGTTAACAGCTTGGGCTTTGGGGTCAGACCCCAGCCACTTACCAGCTGGGTAACCTTGAGTAAGGCATTTGACCCCTCTGTGCGTCGGTTGCCTCAACAGTAAAATGGGGATAATAATTGTACTACTGCCTGTGTGTGTTGAGAGGCTAAAATGAGTTAATGCAGGAAAAGTGCCTGGGCCAAGACAGTGATCGATAAATGCCAGTAATTGTCGTCGCTCCTTGGGACATCCAGTGTTCCCTCTCCTCATTTCTTCCTGCCCTCTCTCCCTTCCTTCTCTTCTGTCCGTTTTTTCTCCAGCAACAGTGCTGTACTCATTCATTCATTCCCCAGGCATTTGCCGAGCCCCAGTGAAGAGCACATCCTCACCGGGGCTGGGGAGACAAAAAATGAACCAACAGGGACTTCCCTGGTGGCGCAGTGGTTAAGAATCCACCTGCCAACTCAGGGGACACGGGTTCGAGCCCTGGTCCGGGAAGATCCCACATGCCGTGGAGCAACTAAGCCCGTGCGCCACAACTACTGGGCCTGTGCTCTAGAGCCCGTGCTCTGCAACAAGAGAAGCCACTGCAGTGAGAAGCCCGCGCACCACAACGAAGAGCAGCCCCCGCTCGCTGCAACTAGAGAAAGCCCGCATGCAGCAACGAAGACCCAACACAGCCAAAAATAAATAAAATTAAATCTTAAAAAAAAAAAAAAAAAGAACCAATAGGCCTTGCCTCTGAGAAGCTGGTTGAGGAGTTTGCTGGTCTCTCCCCTCCCGCCTTTCCCACTATAAGGCTCTGCCCCCCCCCCACACACCCCAACAACTGCATCTCACCCATCACACTTTTATTAAAACATTTATTCTTCCCTCCATTTTTTCTCAGATGCTTCACAATCCTTCCCCGACCCCCGCCAAGGAGACTTTCTACCTCCTGTGAAGAAAACGCATCTGGGGTGGGGGAAGCTGGAAACAGTGGCAAGCCTGGGAGGACATTGGCATGAGGTGAGAAGGGAGGCCTCCTCTTCCTTTCCCAACCATTACCCCCCACTCAAAAAAAAGAAACTAAAACAAAGCAAAAGGCTGGGAGAAAGCACCACACCCAAAAAGTAGCCCCGGCCTCGAAAGCCTCTAGTGCCTTGTTCCTCACACTCAACTCGCTTTGCAGGGACTGAAATCAGATGGTCTTTTCCTCATTTGCTTCATTTTAGCATTTCCTGAGCTTTCCCTAAAATAAAATACACACTCTTTCCCATGGTCAGCAAGATCTGACCACTGCCTGCCCTTGGACCTCACCTCCCTCCACCCTCCCCTAGGTCACATTGTCCCGACACACTAGCTTCTTGCTGCCCTGGAAATCACCAAGCCTGTCCCTACCTCAGGGCCTTTGCACTTGTCCCCTCTGCCCAGAATGCCCTTCTTTCGGCTGCTTCCTTGCATCATTCAGGCCTCTGCTCGCATGTCACCTCCTCAGGGAGGCTTTCTCTCTAAAGTAGCTCCCCAGCTTTTCTCTCTCACTTTACCCTGTTTGAGTGTCTACAAAGATTTTGCTTATTCATTTGTTTCCGTATTTCCTGTCCAGCTGCCCCTGCTAGAATGGGAGCTCCTTGGAGACAGGGACTTTGTTCTGTGTCCCCTCGTGTCCTCCACACCTCAGCCTGGCACCTAGTAAGCCCTCGCTCTCTGGGGTGAACCAAGATAAGCCTCTGCGGTCCCTGCCCTTGAGGGACGTAAGCTGTAGGAGAATGAGTAGAAAGTGTCTAGGACAAAGTTTGGGGGAGGGAGGAGGAGCTGGTACAACCTGGGAGTCGCCAAGAGTTGCCAAGTTGAAATGGTGGCTTTGCCGAGTTTTCCACTCCCTGGCTTTTGGCCAGGGGTTGACAGTGGGGAAGTAGATGGCTCTGGTGACTTGTGCCTCAACAGAGGAGGCTGCACAGGCAGGCGGGGAGGTGGGGTCAACTAAGGACCCTATGGAGGCCATCCTTCTAGCCCCCTCCCTGCGGGTGGGCTGCATGTGATTAAGAGCCTCTCCCATTTCTAAGACTCCAGGGAAGTCCCTCCCCACTAGACTGTGAGCCTTAGGGTCTGTGTCTTTGTCACAGGAGCCGAGGAGCCAGGCACAGTGCCTGGCACCCAGGAGCCTCTCAATGATTGATTTTGAACAAATAAATTTAAGTCTGTCTCAGTCTGTGTGACTGGGACAGCCTTGAAAGTAATCACAGCTCGGCTTCCTGGTCACAGTTTTTTGGTTTCTGGTCCTCTACAGTGATGGAAAGCAACACCTAATCGTACGTCAATAGCTGTTATTTACCGAGTGGTTATTATGTGCCAGGCAGCACGCTAAACACTTGTACGTATTATCTTATTAGATCGTCACAACAACTGTACCAGGTGGTTACTATTATGAATATACCCATTATACGGATGAGGAAACCAAGGCACAGAGAATAACTTTCCCAAGGCTGAACTAGGCTGTCTGACTCCAGAGCTGATGCTTTTTACCCCCAGGACCAGCTGCAGGGATGGGGAGATGACCAAAGCCTCACTTCCCGATTTACCCGAGTGCAACAGGCATTTTTACCTTTACTCTGAGATGAAACTTGAATGTGAGTGGGTTGGGAGAGGAGGAGGAAGGAAGTAGAACAAATCTGCTTTTTAACCATAAATCTTATTTCAATCTAATAAAAGACAAAAGGAATCAAAGAAATCACAGAACCAAGCACCAGGCTTTATACACATGAAGCACTCAATCAGTGTTGGCAAACAATCACAATTTTTAAATTTAAAAATTACAGACTATGTACGTGTTTCCCTTTTTCCTGAGCTGCTCCTGGGTTTGATGTCCTCCTTGGGTGAGGTCTGTGTTTTTCGAGTTCACTGGGCCTCTCATGGTTCTGGCATCACAGTGACTATTAGTGACTGAATAATTAAACAAATGCCCAAGATAAGTGATTATGGTGATTACTGGGCAAGTTGTAATTAAAAATAAAAAAAGCTGAGTGCATTTTTTTTTTTTTTTTTTTAGGAATGTCTCCCTTGGGAGTCCTGGGAAGGGAGTATGGGAGAGGGGCTTTTTCCCAAATCCCATCCAAGTTGACAGATTTGACAAGCCCTTCCACCCCCAAATTCCCTCATTCTTTTTGCAGAGTACATGATTATTTGTTTCTGACAATATATATAATATGTGTTTATTGTAAAAAATTTCAGAAAATACAGATGCACAGGAAGAAAAAATTTTAATCGTCTGTAATCCCACCACCCATGGATAATCACTGTTGATATTTTGTTGTACTTCCTGCCAGTCTAGGGTCTTTGTTTGTTTTTTGCTTTGTTTTATAAAGTCAGCACACTGAACATTCTGGGGTTTTTTTAAGCCGGCTGGCTATGTGTACGTAGCATGGTTTTCTCACGTCATTAAACACTCTTCTACAACGTGATGTTTTGTGGACCCACGGTAGAGCTTGATCACAATTTACTTAACCAGTCCCCCACCATTGGAAATTTTGAACATCGAACTCATTTCCAATTCACTTCATTATGATAAAGAACGCTAATGAATATCCTTGTCCCTAAATAATCACACACATTCCTTAAAGTGGAATTGTGAGTCAAAGAGTGAGCGTGCATTTCAGAGCTTTGACTCCCGTTGCCAGAGTGCCCCCTCCCCAGAAGGTGTATGAACTTGCCCTCTGACCAGCTGTGTGTGAGTCAGCCCCATCTCTCCAGTCTTCGGTATTCTCACTCTTTTTTTTTTAAACCCCTGTTAATTTAATGGGTGAAAGAGTCTGTGATTCCAGTAATGAATCCTTATTAGAACTGTGCTGGCCACAAGCAGGGGCTGTTTCAAGGTTTGAGCGGCCTTGTTCAGACCTACCACCTCGGGCAGAGATGAGAAGGACAGATGCCTAGGGGCCGGGAGCTGGAGTGGAGAGCAGAGCCCTGTTACAGATTCTGGGGGGGCTTCTAGAACGTCTACCTGAGCCCAGGCTTCTAGGGCATCTGCTCAGCTCCTGGGGGCAGAGGGGTGGGGTCTATCTTCGTCTTTCAGCCTCAACCGCCGATGAGCTCCTGCCCCCTCCTACCTCTCCGCCCACACCTTCCAGAAACCTCTGTGGACAGAGGAGCCTTAGGGATTTCTATGCCATAAATACTACCTGTTTTCCGAGTTCAGGATCCACACTTTGTACCTCCTTTCATTTCCCTGTCTGAGCTCTCACCCAGCTCCAGTCAAGGGACAGGCTGTTTTACTCTCTGGTTCAACCTTTTCCTTTATCGAGTTGGTTCTAATTAATTCACTTTTTTGGTATGTATGTTTACCCCTACCTGGTAACAAGAAAGAATTGCAGGTGACTAATTTTTTCCTTTTAGGGAATGTTCCCTAATCCCAGAGTCTCTGACCTCTCTATCCCTTTCAGCTTTAATATCCTCTGAACATCTCTATTTCTTAAATAGCTTTAGGTTTCTGGGGGAAAAAAGGGTAATTCGCATTCAATGCTAACAGTTTAGGAAACACAGCAACATACAAATATAAATAGAATGCAGAAAATTTCAAAACACCCACAATCTGAGAGTGCTGTATTTGGGTTTGAGTTGGACTTGAAAAATTAAAAGAATGAATGTAAGTGAAATCCACCAGGCACATCTTTTTGAGCCCATCCCAGAAGTCTGCCTGGGAGATTTAAGGATGTGTTTGGATAGGAGTGTCTTTCATGGCAAGTGGTGAGGTATGTGTCTGATTTTATCTGTATGGGAGTGTGTGTGTGTGTGTGCTCGTGTGCACGCGCGCGCACATTTGTGGGACACGTATCCCTTTAAAGGAGGGTTTGGGTCTATGCAGGTATAGCTGCGCTCTATTTGCACACTGGAAGATTATGCCCATGCTGTCAGCAGACACCTGAATACAGAGAAGTACAGCCAGGTGAGGGGCAGGGCTGACTGCTGACATCATCTCTTTAAAAAAAAGATCCATGGGCGATACCTACCCCCTCCCATGCCTGTCAGGGAGGGGCAGGCCTGGCACCAGAGCCCTGTGGAACAAGGGAAACCAAGTGATGGAGAAGTCAACGGGACCACCTGTCCTCAGAGCACAAGCCACACTCCCGGGGCCTGGTGGTTCCTGCCACGTACCGCTTGGGGCCATATCTCAGCCCTAGCCCCTTCCTCCTTCCTCCCACGTCTCCCAGATCTGAAATCAGCACAGACCTCCGAGGGCAGAAGCAAAATGGACTAGTCATGGCCGTGCTGCTCTGTCCCAGGCTGCAATCCCGCCTGAGGTTGGCGTGGCCAGGCCACGGGCAGAAGGAACCCGCCGTGAGACTCCGGAAGTGGCCATGCTGGCTCCCGACCGGCACCTGCGCAGGTGCTGGCCGCCGCCCATGGCACCGTGTCTCACAGAGGGCGGGGCTGGCCGGGGAGGCAGGAAAGAGCTGTTTTGCTGATGAGGGGCCCTCGTGTCACACGGACAGGTGTGCCAGGTAGCTGACTGTGGGTGGGGGAGGGCTGTCCCGCTGTGCCAACCTGGCCCGGATGAGAGCGACAGCCCTGCCCAGCTCTCCAGCCTCACCTCTCAACGCTCCCTCTGTCACACCTTTACACACCCTCTGCCCCAGCCACACGGAGCTGCTTAGAGCTCCAGACATACCCTGCTGGGTCTCACCTCCAGGCCTTCATCCAAGCTGTTCCCAGAAGGCCTTTCTTCCCCTTCTTTACTTGTCCTCCTCCCACTCACCCATTAAGACCAAAGCAAGTATCATCTCCTCCAGGGAGCCTTCCCTGAAGTCCTTCTGACCCAAACTGGGTTAGATGCTTCCATGTGGGTTCCCGCAGCCCCCTTGTTTCCTCTGTCACAGCACTAATCACACTCTTTTATATGTATCTTAGTAGACTATGTGTGTGTGTGGTTTTTAAATCTATGTTTAAATAATTGGCATATTGGAGCCTGGATTTCTAATTGCGTCACATGGGTTCGAGTCCCAGCTCTGGTACTTACTAGCTGTATGACCTTGGGCAGGTTCCTGACCTCCCTCAGCCTCAGTGTCTCTGTCTCTAAAATGGCAACAAGATAAGTATCTACCTCACAGTGAAGAATTAATTGAGATCATTTACGCAAAGCACTTAGCCTGGATTCACACATAATAACCATTGTTATTATTAGTCCCAGCATCTAGCGGAATGCTTAGAAAATGTCAAGCCAATGAGCAGTATCTATGTGTGTGATGTGCATGTGTGTGTGGATGTGTGGTATGTACCAGAGGGAGACCCAGCCTATACAGGGAGGCAGGTCCTGTGTAGGTGTGTGTGTCCACTCCTAAGGGTAATGCACTGGTTATTTATGGTCATGGCTTAAAAAAAAAAAAAAAAAAGAAAAGACAAACCAATGTTCAGTAATGAAAAAGTTATTACCTTTTTATTATTTTTTCAATAAGATTCAGAGGGAGTGTAAGGCTTGGCCATGGCCAGAATAACCAGCCAGGCTTTGAGAATATCCTGATGCTTTGAGCTACCCCCATTTCAACTGTCCCACCAGGGAAAAGGCCGGAGAGGGCTGAGCAGTGCTCCTAAACATGGAAGGGCTTAGGGACAGAGGGAGAGGGGCTGCCCAGACTACAAAACAGGATCTCCAGAGGTAGAGCTCTTCCAAGCTCTGGCTGAGTCCTCCACAGAGCCCAGAACATTTAACAGAGAACATTTCAGAGTGGGAAATTGAGGCCCAGAGAGAGAAAGTCTCTTACTCACCCATGACCATGCAGCAAATTAGTGGCAGAGTGGGAGCAGAGCCTGGGTCCCCTGACCCCAGGCCAATGCTCTTTACCACCACATGACTCACTTGACAATGGGGGTCTGGGCTTCCCTGGTGGTGCAGTGGTTGACAGTCCGCCTGCCGATGCAGGGGACACGGGTTCATGTCCCGGTCCGGGAAGATCCCACATGCTGCGGAGCGGCTGGGCCCATGAGCCATGACCACTGAGCCTGCACGTCCGGAGCCTGTGCTCCGCAACGGGAGAGGCCACAACAGTGAGAGGCCCGTGTACCGCAAAAAAAAAAAAAAAAAAAGAAAGAAAGAAAATGGGGGTCTGCCTGGCCCTTGAGCTTTGTCTCAAATTTCTACCTGAAAGGGCTCTGACTTGTTAGAAGGTGATTTTTTTCCCTGGGTCCTTCAGGGGACTGTTGGAGACATAAGTTCAAGGCATCAGGACCCCGGATATTAACTAGACTACACTATGATAAGCATTATCTATCTAGTGAGAGCTAAGGGCCAATGAGGGCACCAAATCAGCTTTAGCCTCTTATTTGTTCATCTATCCATCCATCCAATCATCTATCCCTCCAAATTTCTGTCCATCCATCCAAACTTCCATCCACCCATCCATCCACCCACCCACCCATCCATCCAACCATCCATCCATCCAGTCATCCATCCATCCTCTCATACATCCATATATCCAACAAACATCTGAATGAGTGCCCCATGTGCCAGGCACCTTGCTAGAACCTGACAGTCTTGAGATGCTGAGATGCGTGCAACAAAATATTGGGAACAGCCCATGAAGAAAATTTTCGTAACATTGGAGACTTCTCAAAGACACCTAGAGATAAGTGCAGGTAGATGAGGGTGACCTGACAGGGAGTCAAGCTCCTGGAGTTCCAGGTCCAGCTCTGTCACTAGCTTACTGGAAGGTCTTAGGTATGTCCCTTCTATTCTCTCTTTGCTATGGTTTCTTCCTCTGTCAATTGAGAGGGTCGGACTAGCTCAGAGGGCAGGTGGACACTGTACAGAGAAGATTCCCTGGATGGGTAGCCTTTTGAATGGAAGGTTGTAAAGTTCCAGGGGGGCAGGGGACAGGAGTTCCCGTGGTTTACAACAAGAGGATGAGGTCCAGAAGATTCAGGAGGAATAAGGACAAAGAGATGAAGGACGGGGAGTCTGTCCTACCTCCACTCCACCGTGAGGATCTTCAAACCATTGATCTGCTTTTTTTTTTTTTTTTTTAATATTTTTGACTGCGTTGGGTCTTCGTTGCTGCATGCGGGCTTTCTCTAGTTGCAGTGAGCGGGGGGCTACTCTTTGTTGTGGTGCACAGGCTTCTCACTGTGGTGGCTTCTCTTGTTGCAGAGCACGGGCTCTAGGTGCGCAGGCTTCAGTAGTTGTGGTACGCGGGCTCAGTAGTTGTGGCTCACGGGCTCTAGAGTGCAGGCTCAGTAGTTGTGGCACACGGGCTGAGTTGCTCCGCGGCATGTGGGATCTTCCCAGACCAGGGCTCGAACCCGTGTCCCCTGCATTGGCAGGCAGATTCTTAACCACTGCGCCACCAGGGAAGCCCCTGATCTGCTTTCCTTAACCTGCTGTGGGTCCCCTAGACCTGGATCTCTGATTCCAGGTAACTGACAAGGCCCCTGTCCCTTTGTCATCCCTTCCCCACCTCTGAGCTCTTGTCTCCCGAAGCTGTGATTACCCACACGTAGCACTCTGCCCTCTGGAATTTATTTTAAGGTCTTAGCTTGTTTATTTATTTTATTTAGAGATTTCTCGGTGCTTTGTGGGGAGGAAAATTTGAATGGGGTGATTGTGGAATACTATTTCACCTCGCTGTTCATTCACAACAAACAAAGAGAAATGATTGGTGATTAAAAATGCATTCTCTCTGCTTGTTTTCTTTTGTTTTACCATTATGGAAATATTATAAATACTGAATACTAATCTGGACCTGCGGGGACCTCACAGACCTTCCAGAAACCAAGGCTCCTGTTGTTCCCTCTGGCAACCTCATGCTGTCTTCTCAGGCCCCAAACTATGGCTCAAACCCTCCCAAGAGGGTCCTAGGCCAGAAGGCCCCATCACTCAGTCCTTGCTGGATGGAGGTAGAAGTCTGCCCACTTCCTCGTCCTGGTTCCCTGCTTCAGCAGATGGAGTCAAGGAGAGCAGAGCCATGAACGTGGAGAGCGCTTGATTAGCCCAAAAGTCACAATCACACAGCTTCACTCCCAGAGTGAGGCTGCCTGCGACTCCCTGTTCTACCACTTCCTGGCTGTGTGACCTTGGGCACATTGCTTTGTTTCTCTGAGCATCCGTTTCTTCCTCTGTAAGATGGGGATGAAAATGGTACCACCTCATAGGGTTACCTTGAGGATCAAATGGGATCCTAACATCTTATCACAGGGCCCAGCAAACAGAAGTGCTCCATAAGTGTTGACTCCTGTATCGATGAATACTCCCTCTCCCTCTTCCGGGTCTCGATTTCTCCCTTTGGAAGGTGAGAGAGCTACACTAGCCGCCCTCTAAGTTCCCCCCAGCTCTGGTGGGCGAGGCTTCTGCCTGCAGGACGGGGTGCAGTGGGGGCAATCCTCACCCACCTTGACTCTCTTGGAGACCTTGGCTCCTTTCCGGGAACGCAGCCTGTGGCTGCTTGGGGCCTCCTAATCAGAGCCTGCTTTCCATGGGCTCTTTTTGAGCCATAAACCCTGCACTTCCCCATTTATTTCAATCACAAACAAATAAGTAGGAGCCAAAGGGCCCGATCCAATTCCAAAGTGTTACACCAAGTCCAGATAAACAGCAAGTTCCGTGGCATCTGCGTTCCTCTTATCTTTCACTTTATTTAACCAAATTAACTGCTCTCATGTCCCCTGCGTGTGAGTGTCTCTCTGTCACATAAAATACAATCACGCTTGCTTGCTACATGTTTCAGATACTTTATCATTAACATCAATTCCAGCCAAATTAGGAGTTTCTCCCAACATAATTGCCCTTCCCATTATCCAGCACTTTATTTTTTCAAAGCACTTTCCGACCATTAATTAGTTAACCCTTAGGACGCCCCAGAGCCCGCGTTCAATGTCACCCTCCCTGTCTCCCAGCTGGGAAGGGGGAGGTAGTGAGGGGTCAAGTGCTTTGTTGGAAGTCACCCTGGATGTGGGGCTGGGGGCTATGCTAGGACCTTGGTAACCCCCCCTCCAGCCTCAGACCCTCTGTCTGGGCTGGGTCCAGGCCTGGGCTGGTGGGGAGGCAGGGGTGGTCCCCAACACTTTTAAATCCCCTCACCCCTGATCCTCTCTTTGGCTCACCAAAGGAAGAAGGAAGTGGAATAAAAGATGGGCTGGGTGATGGAACCTTCTTTGTCATGGGGAACCAGGGCAAAGGGAAGCGGACAAAACACCCATCGGACAAAGGGACAAGCAGGTGCCATGCTTATGGCCCAAACCATTTACTTGTTCCCGCCACTAATAAGCACCCACTGAGTGCCAGGTAGGTGCCAAAGTAACAGATTTACCACCAGAATGTCTAGTAAGTGAGGTGCTTTTGGTGTATGGTCATGACAGCTGCCAAGCAAAGTAAGGGAAGACTTGGGGGTGGATCTCTTGGGCACCCATTCCGGCTACCAACTGGGACCCAGTCCCCTCCATAACTCTGCCAGTACTTTGTCCTTTCCTGGCTAGGTGCGGCCACAGTCTTGGTCGGTCCCAAGCTAGGTGGGCAACTTAAAACTTTGGAGTAGACATCCTAAGGATTCAGGGAGAGCCATCTGGGGAAAACAGAATGATTTACTTCTTGGACAGGGTTCTGGCTCGTCCAGAGGAACTCTGCTTGCAGCTGTTAAGGATACACTGTCGAACCACCAATATTTTTCATTTATGGCCTCTCCACAGTCCTAACTTCTTTAATGATTTTTTTTTCTTAAAATACATGAGCTGGCTCCCACAGGGACATTGCCAGGAACCTTCAGAGCGGTTTTCCAAGCTGTCGTACACTTGGAGCACAGCGAGTTTCCCAAGCTCTTCTTTTAGCCTCTCTCCTTCCTTCCAGTTGCCTCAAGGATGGGGCCACCCGTGCTAAGGCAGCCTTGCAGATAGAACGCCAGCTACCAGCCTGGGAACTTTCCCCTGCCTTCTCCCTACTTGTCCCATGCCACCACTCTGTATGATGTCAGACTGCAGGGAGCTTTTGCAAACCCAAGGCATAGGCTCACCTGGGGAAGTAGAGCTCACACTGGCCATTTACCCTCTGCAGTCACACACCCTGGGGTCTGAGTCCCAACTCTGCTACTTACTAGCAAGTTTGACCTTGGGCAAGGTGACCTCTCTGAGCCTCAGCTTTTCAATTATTGAGTGTTTTTGCGAGGATCAAGTGAGATAACATAGTGGAAGGTCTCAGCACAGTTCCCAGCTCCTGGTGGGTGCTCACTGGACATGAGCTCTCATTTTGGTCCAGGAGCAGATTGTAGACTTTAGTATGACTTTCATTCTTCCAACCTCCTGCTTTTTATTGTCTCCATCTCATTTCTTTCAGGCTGTGGGTCTCAATATGTAAGCAAGGCGAGATGATTAGACAACACCCTAGTTCTCAAGCTCTTCATGTCACAGAGGAGAATAGGCTTAGAAAGGTGGTGAGACCTAGTTTGTCCCCAAGCCCCCCATCTGCTGTCCCAGTTGTGTTATCTTCCACATGGCCCTCAAGTCTGGCTCCATTGCCAGTTGCCATAAGAACCATGAGGGCAGGACAATGTCTGGTCCCTCCAGGGTTGCATCCTTAGTTCCTATCCAAGTCCCTGGCATGTAGCTGCCGCTCCACAGAGACCAGTGAATACTCAAGTTGTCCTTAGAACTACGCTCTTCCTTCTGGGCTGGGATTTTTTTTTTTTTTCCATCTCTTTTATACTTCCGGGGCTCTGTGCAGTAATAGGTAATAGCTCAAGACAGACAAAAGCCATGGGGGACTCTTTCCTCACTGCCCCTGCCTTTATAGCTTCACTAAAAAGGAAGATCCTACTCATTCTCCCCTAAGCAACTATTATCCTGTAAACATGCATGCATTCGTTCATTTGTTGACTCAACAAATGTTTGCTGACTGCCAAGTGCAGCTGACTTGGGTTTGAATCTTGGCTTTACCACTTACTAGCTGGGAGATCTTAGGCAAGTGACTTAACCAAGCTGATCCTCAGATCCCTCATCTGTAAGAAAGGGTAAGAGCGCCCAGCCTGTGGGTCTATTGTGAGGAGTTGATGAGACTTAAGGAATGCCCACACTTAGCACAGAGCCTGGCACATCGTAGGCCCTGCATAAATGGCACGTATTTTTATTACAGGCAAAACTCGGTATGAGGACCATAGATGGTGCGGCTGAATTTGAGGGTCTGCCTGTAAAGGTTTCCGCCGTGGACAAAGGTCTCTGTAGAACCATTAGCCAATTCTGGTACCTAAATAACACAATCCCTGAAGTCTTATGACATGATGTCAATTCACAGAGCAATCAGCTGGAGATACTGTCTCCTGCAGGATTGTTATCCTCATGTCACATGAGAAAATCAAAACTCAGAGAGGTTGTGTGGCTTTCTTCAGGTCACAGAGCAGAGCACGTTTTAGACTGTGGCCAGTCTAAAAACCTCAGGCTCAATGTTTAGCACTTTCTTTTTTTTTTTTTTTTGCGGTACGCGGGCCTCTCGCTGTTGTGGCCTCTCCCGTTGTGAAGCACAGGCTCCGGACGCCCAGGCTCAGCAGCCATGGCTCACGGGCCCAGCCGCTCTGCGGCACGTGGGATCCCCCTGGCGGGGCACGAACCCGTGTCCCCTGCATCAGCAGGCGGACTCTCAACCACTGCGCCACCAGGGAAGCCCAATTTTTAGCACTTTCTTCTACCATTCCTCTACTCTGCCTTACCCCCCACCCCTTGAAGATAACTTGTACTTACACAAGTGTGGCCTGGGGCCTCCTCCGGCACACTTGAATGGTCAACTGGCACTCTGCGGGGCTGAGATGCCCCATGCAGGCCCATCATTAGAGGGGCCTTACGCCGGAGACCCCGCCAATGCAACTTCTGTGACAGCAACAGTGGAAACCACCCATTTCTGGGGCCCCGCTTTTCCAGGTGAGGCTGAGGGAGTGTGAACAGGCCAAAAGCGTTAGAAAAAGAAGGGTCACATTTGGTCTTGCCTGCCCTGTGGCTCCCCCTTTAAGGACCCATTCAGACCCTCACCTGGTGTCCCTGAGTCCTAGCACTGAATGGGGGAGCCCTCCATTCAGGTATGACCTGGGCAGCCAAGGGGTGGAGCCACATTTCCAGGTGGGTCCTGTGAGCGATGCTGGGCCATGAGCCAAGGAGGGGGCGCCATCCTGTGTGCTCTGTGGTCCCCAGTCCGGTTCTGCTGGGGCTGCTGCTGCTGCTCCCACTAATAACCAGAGGTCGGTGGGGCTCAGCCTTTGACCTTCAGCATCTCATTTAAGCCTCACAGACAGAGTCTGTCATCATCCCCATGGCATAGGTGGTCAGACTAAGGTCAGACATCATCCCCATGTCATAGGTGGTCAGAAAGGTGGAAAGACAGCTCTGTGCCCCCCAGCACCTGGACCTGTGCCCGACAGGTACATAGTAGACACTTGATAAATGTTTGTGGGATGAACAAAAACATGACTAAGAGAGTGAATAAATGAAAGAAAATAGCTCCTATTAATGGTGGGTGGGGCCCTACCACTTGCCAGCCATGTTCTTCAGAATTTCAGTTAGCTTGTTTACTGTCTGCAGCAATCTGATGGGTAGTCACCACCTTCATCACCTTTATACATGCAAACCAAGACTCAAGGGGATTAAGTCACTCCCTCAGGAGCACACACGTAGCAGGCAGGGGGGCTGGGAGTTGAACCCAAGCAGCGTGGCTGCAGGGTCTGTGTTTGTTACCCCTCTATGCCGCGGTGGATAAGGTGAGGGGGTGGATGAAGGTATGGGGGTCCAGGAGCTCTGCCCCCGTGGGTGTCTTTTCCCTCTGCATCACTAGTGCTCCCAGCCAGCATCCAAGCCAGGGGAAGCGTTTCCTCTAAGTCCTGACCGCTCTCCCTGACACATTCCCACCGTTACCTACACAGGGAATTAAGACTCAAATCCTCGTTTGACACGATGCAGGAGGATGCTAAGTACTTAAGCGCTAATTAATTAATGAGCTGTACCCGCTGCCACCAGCCGCTGGAGGAAACCTCAAACAGACCCCCAGAGCGCCGGTGCCCTCCCTGCCACCGAGGCCAAGGCACCAGCCAAGCACAGGGGGACAGAGAGGAGGGGGCTGCCCAGGAAGTCCCAGGCCCAGCCTCTGGTGAGAATGAAGTCCAGTCAAGCTCTGACCCCTGCCTTCCAGTCCTCAGAAACCTGCAGGGGCTGGAGTTCTGGGACCCTGACTCAGCCAGGGCTCTGGAAGAGACTGTCCCATGGTGAGCAAGCCTGGGTTTGTCCGATGCAGCAATAGACTCTCAAGACAAGGCCAAGTTCCAGGGGCGGCGCTGACCTCCTCTGTTGGGGGCAGTTTCTGGGGCCCTTGAGACAAGAATGGGGCATCTTCTTCCCCCCAAGCCCAGCTGTAATATGTTTTCCCGGGCTAGGCCAAGGGGCAAATGGGTCTTCCGATACTGATGGGCAGAGGCACCCTAAAGCTGGCTTCACTGAGGGAACACCAGCTTGAGGTTGGGCTCTCCCCACCTCTCTTGACCTTGGTCTTACCATCTGTGGCTGGCCAAGGTCAATCTACCTCATGGGGCAGAGGGTAACTGAAAGCCAGGGCTTTGGAATCAGGCTGGGTTTGACTCCCTATTCTGCCACTTCACAGCTGCGTGACCTCCTGCACCTCAGTTTCTGAGCCTCAGTTTTCTCATCTGTACAATGGGACTCACAGACCCACAGGTCTGTTTGTGGAGGTATGTGAAGTGATACACGTCAAGCACCTTGTGTGGGGTGTCCGGCACATAGTAATCACTCAGTAAATGGTGGGAGAAGTCTTAGCAGATATTGTTAGCATCATCGTCGTTTAAGGAATCTGCCCACTTGACTCTCAATTCGTTGACCCTGTAGTGTGACCGCTCATCCTGGTTCACTCGAGACTGTCTCAGTTTTAGCACTCAAAGCCCCTGGTCACGAGAAACCCCACAGTCCAGAGTAAACTGGGACAGCCAGTCAAATCCCCTGTGCCCTACAGAGGTCGGAGAGGGGGAGGGGAGAACTGGCAGTGCTGGGCAGAACTGCTCTCCATAAAGCCTTCTCTCTAGTCAGGACGCCCTCGGACCCCAGACCCTGAAGCCCCCTCCTCAGAGGTGGCTAGGCTCGGGAAGGGCCAAAAGTGGCACCTGGAGTCCTAGGCAGAATCTGTGGGTGTCAGGGCCCTGGGCCCTGGGGCTGTAGCTCTGATAATATCCCAGCCTGCGTCAGCTCTGGGGCCCGCCTCCTGCAATATTTGCTTAACAATCAGAAACGGCAGAAACGGCATTGTTCAGGACAAAAATGAAAAACAGTGGCCTGGGACTTGTTGTTTTTTCTTTGCCTTCCAAATTCCTCTGGGCCCTTGGGAGGGGAGATGGTATCTCGGCACTGCCACCTCAAGGACAGGCAGAAGCAAGAGTTGGGACACCTGGCTTCTGTTCCCCATTTCCACCCCCCAGGAACTTGGGGGTAGGTCTTCAGTGTCTCCAGGTGCTCAAAAGGGGAGACTTCGGGCTGGAAGCTGAATGAGACAGGAGAATATTTGGTTAGGTTAAAATAGCTATCACGTTACGGTGCTTTTATTGAAGCCTCCCAACTCTCCAGGAAGGAAGTCTCATCCCCATTTTACAGATGGGGAAGTTGAGGTTCAGAGCACTCACCTGAACCAACATCAAAACCAAGGCCAATCAGAGGAGGTGAGAGAGAGAATTTCTATTTAGCATCTCGGGGGAACCAGATTCTTCCCAGAAATGAGCCTTCTCTTCAAACATGTGTTTGCTCATTAAACACCTTTATCAAGGGCTGAGGAAGTGGGCTGGAGAAATGAGGGCAGGGCGGCTTTGCCCCTTTCTCCAGAACTCTTGGGCCCTCAGAGAGTGTGGCTGCCTTTTGTGCAGGTACTTCCTTTCCCCCAACCCCATCCAGGAGGAGGCCAGCCCCCACCAGGGCAGCCCCACAGGAGGGGCCCAGCTCTTTCCCCACGATGCGCAGGAGGAGAAGGGCAGGAGGCAGGCCCGGCTTGCCTGCCAAGGCTGGCAGCTTGGCACGCAGATGGGCGTGGGGCAGAGACTGAATGTGCCTGGGGAGGGGTGCAGGCAACCAACAGAGGCCAGGCAGGGCGAGGGCTGGTGCTCCCCGAGCCCACTCTGTGTTTCAGGCACTTTAAATGCGACACCTCCTGTGTCCTCACGGCAACCACTTGAGGTCTTCTCGTCCTCATCCTCAGGTCCTGGGAAGTGAGGAAAGGAAACTGAGATTCGGAGAGGCGGGTTCAGTGGCTCAAGGTCACATAATGGCAGTCTTGAACCCAGTCCTGACTCTCAACTGGGCATAACCAGGGCTGGCCCTCCAACGTTAAGAGATGATTCTGGGGTCAGGCCTCTTGGATTCAAATCCTCAATCTCTGACTCACAGCTGTCACATGAATGACATCACTGGTCTGTGCCTCTGTTTCTTCATCTGTAAGATGGGACAATAACACAACCTCCTCACAAGTTATCGTGAGGGCTCAATGAAATAATGCCAGGCACATAGGAGCTGTTGGACAGAGGGTGGTCACTGCTGTTACCACCTGCAGTTAGAGGAATAACCTTCTTACTTTATGACTCAGGCAGGGGTTCCCCCAGGACTGGGGGCTCTGTAGGCTCAGGATCCTGTATCATACTAGAACCTGGTCCTCCAGCTGCTGCCTAACCCCTGCCGCTTGGAAGGATTCGTTTCATCCTCAGCCCTCAGTTCTGGACCATTCTAAATGCCCTGGTCTTGCCAGGACCACTCAAGACTGTCTGCCTGTGACCTGAGCAGGTATCTCCCAGTGGACCCTTGCCTTCTTAGGTGCCTCACCCTTCCCTGCTCCATGGTGGGGAGGGGCCTCTCTGGCTTGAGACCCGGGCCCTGGATTCTCACCCCAGCTTGTTCTCAAACTCAGGCAAGGCTCTCCCCAGCTCTGGGCCTCAGTGTTCCTAACTGAAGATAAGACCGAATGAACCCCAAGGGTCCCCAGAGGCTAAGATCTGGGAGCCCCAGACTCCCTGAGCTGAGGAAGGAGGAACAGTAAATCTGGGCACCCTCAGCCTCCCCTGGAATTCTGCAACCGCCTCCTAAAAGGGCACTGGCCCCAGGCTGGTCCTGCCCACCTGCTGTCCACGTAGCAGTGGATTTGAGGCCATCAGGGGTCCAGACTCCTTCCTATGACTCACAAGGTCCCTCCAGGTGTGACCCTGCCACCGTCTTCGACTCTCCCTGCCCCAACACACCAGCCTTCTGCTTTCCCTCAAAAGTGCCATGTGGTCTTGGCTCTGGCCTTTGCTTGTGGCATATGGCATTTTCAGGAATGCTCTTCTTGCCTGGTCCCCGCCCCTACCCCTCTGTTGTCAGGTCTCAAATGAGACAGCATTTTCCTGACCACCTGCCATAGTCTTGGTCACATGTCCCTCCTCTAAGCTTCCAGAAACCCTTGTTTTTCCTGAGTGTGA
Source organism: Mesoplodon densirostris (assembly GCF_025265405.1). Taxonomy (NCBI): domain Eukaryota; kingdom Metazoa; phylum Chordata; class Mammalia; order Artiodactyla; family Ziphiidae; genus Mesoplodon; species Mesoplodon densirostris. Next base: position 8,350,920 of record NC_082662.1, read on the forward strand.
GACCACCTGGTCCCTGCCCTCAAGCAGCTTAGCATCCAGGGGAGGAAATGAGGTAAGCCCACAGGTACTGGCTCATTCATTCATCCATTCATTCAATTCATTCTTTATCCAACCAGTATTTATTGGGCACCTACTCTGGGCTGCTGACAGGGCTGAGCTTGGAGAGCCTGCACCCCTGGGGACTAGAGAACTGGGGACCTGGGGGGCATGGGCAGGGAGATCATGCTATTTAGCAAAGTGCTAAAGGAATGTATGATGTGATCCCCCCTGCCACAGGCCTGAGCGCACCCACAAGGCCAGGACTGTGTGTTAACAATTTTTTCTCTCCCTGCACCCAGTCAAGTATAGCACAGGGCTTGGTGCACAGTAGGGGCTCAGTCGGTGTGGGTTGAAGAGAACTGAAGGCTGGTGTGTGTCCTACATAAGGGCTTTGTGAATTCCAGGTGGGAAAGGGAGATTACTGTGAGCTGAAGCAGTCAGAGAGGACTTCCTGGGGGAGGTGTCAGGAGCAGGGCCTTGAAGACTGTGGAGGCTCAAAAGTTGGCAGGGAGGCGGGGGGATACTTTCCAGGCATGTTGGGGGCTAGGATAGAGGTGGGAGGAACAGGGGTGTGGAGTTGAAAACAGGGTGGGGGCAGATGGGGCATCCACACAAACCTGGGGGGTGAGGGTCTATGAATTTCATTTCGGAAAGATCCAGGCTGCCCATCTGGTAACCACCTTTCCTGGGACCCCCCTAAGTCCTGCTCTGGCTGGTGGTGACTGGGAGTCCCGGTTCTTGTGCTCAGGGAAACTAATGCCTGTAGTCAAAGATGTGGGTGCCCTGCCCCCAGCCCCAGAACGTGGGGAGTGCCCTGGGCAGGGCTTGCCCAAGCTGGCACTCAGAATGCACTCTCCACCCTGGGACGTCCTGTACCAAGGAGGACCTATTAAAGGGACAAAGGTCCTCATGGGGTGCAGGCACCCCAGCTCAGCCCTGGCAGCTGGCCCAGGCTGGCTACACAGGAACCCCTACTCTCAGCCCTGCCAGCTGAGACCTCAGGGCAGAGAGGAAAGGAGCAGGGTCCTGGGTCTGTTTCTCTTGGGGCAGGGACCCCCAAGTTGTGTGAGGACAGGATGCTGCTTGGCAGGTGCTCTCCACCTGGCAGGGCACAGACAGGAGGCAGGAGGCAAGGCACTTGATAGTGTGGACCCTGGAGTACAGTAATCTTGAGTTTGAATCTTGACTCAGCCCCTAACCCGCTGTGTGACCTGGGGCAAGCGACTTGACCTCTCTGAGCCTCAGTTTGCTCACAGCTGAGTAAAACAGGGTTAAGGATAATACCTATCATTCATGATTCCTTGAGAAAATGCCTGAAAACACTACCACAGAACCTAGCACAAAGTAGGTGCTCAATAAGGGTAGCTGTTACGTGCTGTGCTTTGGAAAGAGGGATGAACAGATGGACACCGCAGGTTGGTCTAGAGTCTGCTCTGCAGGTCCTGGTGAAAAGGAAGCAGCTTTGAGATTCTTGGAGAGATGGGAGGCTGCATCCTCTCTCCAGAAGATACCCAGGGAGTCGGCCAGCAGCAGGAGTGATCAAAGTGCCCTGTAGACGTCGTATGGGTTAGGGGCAGGGTGGTTGCTTCATGGAGGTCTCCTTGGGCCAGCGCAAGACACAGGCTCCTATCGCTGGATCAGGGCGTGGGGGCAATCAGCTGTTAGGAAGTGGACCTGGGTTTTATTATTGGTGAATGTTATCATCCTTGATAAGAACCAGATTAAAAGGAAGGAGGGGGAGGCAGAGGCGGGGGTGAGGGGGTGGGGGAGAAGCAAAGGGCAGCGTTGGTCTTGCTGAGCAAGCCCTCAGCTGCTCTTGGGGCATTGGCCAGGACCCCGCAGCCAAGCCCCTTCCTCGGTGAGGGGGGCCTGGGAGAGGCGGGGATGCAGAGACTGGAGAGGAGCTACCTGGGGGAGCAAGGGGGCAGGAACTCTGCAAGCTGAGGGCTCCCACACGGGGACATGGTCCTGCATCTGGTCCTCTCTGTGGCCAGCTGTCACCGGGGGCGGCCTGCTGAAGTGACCAAAGGGAGGGACAGATGTGAGTGCGGATCCACCTCTGCCACTTATAAGCCAGGTGACCTTGGGCCAATGACTTCAGCCGTGCCAGCCTCACTTTTCCCATGTGTAATACTGATCGCTGTGCCCCCTCCAAGGCTCAGGCTTCCATGCGGTGAAGGAGGCGGAGTGCCTGCCACCAAATCCCTCCTCCATCCTCGCGCCAGCGCCTTTGAAACGGTAACTGTTTTGCCTCCCTTTCCCCTGGTCTCTTTGCCTCTCCCTCCTGCCCTCACAGGGCCCTGGGCCTGGGACCTGCTGACCCTCTGCCCTATTCTCCCCAAAGCTTTCCCACCCTTCACCACCATGGGAGGCACGCAAGGCCCGATAGTCCCATTTTACAGGTGGGGAAAGTGAATTTTAGAGCCAGATAGTGGCCTGCCAGAGTTGGAATCAGGGAGTCCTGGCTCTCTGTTCAGGGCATTTCCACCTTCTTGGCCAGCATCCCTGTCCCTGTGACCTGGCAGGGGTGGGGGCCTGGACTAGAAGGGCTTCAGAGCACTGGGGTGTCAGGCCGGCATGGCTGCGGGGGCCCAGCCCCCGGAGGTAGCTCGGCCCAGGAACCAGGACTCCCCAGGATGGGCCCCACTGGCATTCCTTGCCATCAGGGAAGGCTATAAAAAGCAACACTTTTCAGCCCCAGAGTGTGACCTGTGCGACTTCGCAGAATCCAGAGAAAAACAGAGATAACCTTGGGGAGGCCCGACCTTCAGACGGGGCAGGGGTGAGAAGGGGGCACCCCACCAAGCTGTAGCTTGGCCTGGGTTTGAGGTGGGGCGTGGGGCATGGTGTAAAATGAAAAACAGAGCTTCTTGGTGGTAGTTGGAATTATTATTATTATTAATTATTAATTTAATTTTAAATTATTATTGTTAGAGCCACTGAGGATTCAGGCCTGGCCATGGGCTGGCCTTGTGCATGGATCCCTGGGTCCTCCCAAGTCCCGATGAGGTAGCTCCTTTTATTATCCCATTTGACAGGTCAGGGAACTGAGGCTCAGAGAGGACCAACAGCTTGTGCAAGGTCACAGCTAGAAAGGAGAGGGACTGGGCTGAACAGCCTCCACCTCACTGCGTCCCACTCAGCACACTCCAGCCACATTGGCATCATCTCTGCTCTTCAAAAACTCTGGGCTCTTCGCTCAAGACCTTCACACATGCTGACCCGAGGGCTTGTCTCTTTTCTCTCCACCTCCTCAGATTTCAGCTGGAACGTAACTGCCTCCGGCAGGCCTCCCCGGACAGCCTCGCTTATTCATTCAGGTAACACCTATTTATTGAGCACCTACTATGTGCCAAGCACTGTTGTGGGTGCTGGCGACACAGCAGTGAACAGAACTGACAAAATCCTCTGTCCTCAAGGGGCTGGCGGCCAGAGTGGATCAGTGAACCCTGAGTTTCTCTAGCTGGGGGAGATATTGCCCCGTGTTGGGGGGAGGTGAAGCCGCAGGATAAACCTGGCACGTCTTCTCAATATGTCAATTTCTTTCTTAAATTTGGCGGGAGCGGGGTGGGGAGAGAATTATCTTTTATTTAAGCAACACAGATCCATTATGGGATAGCACATCACACTTCTGTAAACTGAGGGGGGCCCCCAGGGTTCACCACCAGGCCACCTTGGTGAGGGGCTGCCCTTAGCAGCACTTTGGGGGAGAAGGTTTGAGACTTCGTGCCCCACGATGGAGCTATCCCAGCCTGAGAAAGCCAGGTGTCCAAAGGACTGGGGCTAAGTTCCTCCTGTCAAGCCCAGAGCCAGGGAGGCCAGGTTCAAGGCAGGCTCTGATCCTGCCTGCTGTGCAAGCCTCCTCCCCAATCTGGGTCTTCGTTTCCTTGTGGGTAAAATGATGGGCTTGTGTTAGAGCTTCTCTAGGGTCCCAGGAGCCCCGAAAACCTGTCAGACTCTAAGGCCAGATTTGGTTGACCAGCTTCATCTGGTCCCATCCCATCTTCCCACAGCCTTCCCTGACACCCCCCCTCCCCTGTCCCCTTCCCCACCCTCAGCATCTGTCCTAGTGGTGCCTCCAGCCTGAGACCCAGCTGAAGGCAAAGACCCTGCCCCACCTTACCCCCAGGTTCAGAGGGAAGAGAAAGGGGAGGCAGGAGGAAGGTCACGTTTCTTACTTGGCCCGCTGCCTGGTTTTCATTGGGCCTGCTGCCTAATTTTCCTGGGAGGCACTTGCTGTCTTGGCGAGTCTCTCTTTCTTAACCATTTTGGAGGAAACAGACGTCACGCCCCGTCCCCCTCGCTGCTGGTATCATGGCCTGAAGTTCCTCCTGTTGTGTCACCTGGGTGCCTCTTGCTGCCGTGTCAGCCCATATCCCCTTTTCCTGGAATCCCCAGGGACAGAGAGCAGCAGCTCAGATGTACCCAGACTTGATTAATAATCACACTAATTATGACCATTAGCATTTATCGAGCACTTACCATGTGCCAGGCCCTGTGAACCCAGTAACTTCCCCCCAACAACCTTATGAGGTATGGACTATTATGATCACCCCCATTTTATAGATGAGGAAATCGTGGCTCAGAGAAGGCAGGTTGTGGGACTGGGACCCCAAAATCAATGCTTCTAACCACTCTTCCATTTGGACTCAAAGAGCCTATGAATGCCCTTCTCCTGGCTAAATGCATGCCCCACCACACACACACCCTTGTCTTCTAGACCTCTCCCTGTCACTTCCAGAATGGTGTTTTTTCCTCAAGTGCAAGGAACCAAAGCCCCAAACACAATGCCCTTGGGGTAGTGGGCGCTGAAGGATCCAACCCATTTTAAAGGTGCGGGAGGTGAGGCTGCCACAGCAGGACTTCTGGGCCCAATAGCTGGTTTCTGGGGGCCTCAAGGGCTGGGCCTCTTTCTGGGATCAAGATCAATTAATGATGGGGTCAAGGAGAAACTGAGCCATCTGGGAGAGGGTGAGGAGAGGCAGGGTCTGCATGGGGACCCAAGCCCCTGCCCCCCACCCCTGAATCTGGGATAAGCAGAGCCAGAGAGCTGATGCTGAAAGCAAATTAGCCCCCCACCCTGTGGACTGAATTCTCCTGTGGGCAGAAACAAGTGGAGGGAAGTCAGGGAAAGACTACTTGGAAGTCTAGTTGGTGCCCTAGCTAGACGGGGGAAGCACGGGCCCTTTCCAGTCTGAAGGGGGAGGGAGCGTGCTGCTACCACCAACCATGCCACCGTATGCCCTGGAAGCCAGCCACCCACTCCAGGAAGAGATAACCAACTTTGCCTCAGACCCGGAGCTCAGCTGGTACTAGTGGGCTGCCCAGCTCCTTGGGGCCAGGCCGGCAATAAAAATCCTGCAGTGGTGATTGCAGTGATCAGAGTCAAAGAGAGAGAGGGAGAGAGAGAGAGGAGGGGGGAAAAAAACCTCTAGTGCCTGACATTCTTTTTAGGATGCCCATTAAAGATAATGTGACCTGTAAAATCTGCAAGCTGCTTCCTAGCCTGTGGTGCCTGGGACCCACGCCCCACTCCCACCCCCAGCTCCACTCTCCTGCCCTCAGGCCGAGGGCACTGCCCTGGGTGTCCCTTGGGGCTCAGGCCCTCAGAGCATCAGGGACCCTTGGGCTGAAGGAAGCAGCCGGCCTAAGCCCCTACGGTCTGGTCTGCCAAGGTGGGTGGAAGTGGTGTGGCCTCCTCCTCCCCCTCTTCCTCTGAGCCCCCATTTCCCGGGCCCCCAGGTCAGCAGGGCTGCTGCTGCCAGGTCAGGGGGCAGAAATGTGCTGGGGCAGATCCCGGCTCTCCTCTCCCAAGTGAGTCACCCCTGTGGGAGTGTGTTGATGAGTCTGAATCCCTGCTCTTTGTTTTCAGTTCCTGGTAATTCACACATTGGGGCAGATACCGTATGCCCTGGAAGCCTGGGTTCTAGTCCCAATATTACCACCGACCAGCTGCTTGAAATCATGTATGTTCTGAGCCACTTTGGGCCTCAGTTTCTCTACCTTTAAAATGGGCATAAAAATCCTGCCCTTTGTCATTTTGCAAGAAGGTGATAAAGCAAAAGAGAGGGTCACAGCGTGGGATGATGACAATAACCATCATTTATTGACCGCCTACTATGCGCCAGGTGCCCAACTAAGAGGTTTATAATCTTCTAACCACCTTATGAAGTCTGTGAGATTATTATCCCTTTTTTTTTAAGGCAGAAACTGAGGCTCAGAGAGTTTAAGCAACTCTCCTGAGGCCACATGACTTATACACCCAACCATCAGGCTCCCTGGCTACCCACAGTGGGAGTTAAGGACATCCCTGCAAATGCCAGGTGCAGTGACCACTGTGCTGACTGGGCCTTCCCCCGCCCCCCAGGTGGGGGCCAGTCCTAGGTGCTCCCCTCACCGGCTTCGTCTCCAGAGGGCCCACCCCTGCCATGGGTCCTGATGGAACTACCAGCACCCTCCCGTGGGCGGATGGGGTTGAACTCTGTGTCCCCAAACTGAAAGGTACACTCGTCACAGCCAGGAAGCCTTCCAGATCTGTAGATCTGCCTTGGGCAGGCACCGCCGGCTGGGTTTCTCAATTTCCCAGACTCCACATCTTCACCCCAGCCTGGGGAGCAGGCAGCTCCTTGGGACCCCAAGGCCTCCTGAGAACAGTCCCTGAGATCAGACTTCCTTTGTAGGGTGCAAAAATTTGAGTTCCAGTCTAACCTCCTCTCAGCCCCTTTCCTGGGGTTCATCTGACATTTCTAAATGCGTCAGTTGGGCAATGGGGTAAGGCAGGAAATACTCCCTCCCCAGGCCAAAGCCCTTGGCCCGGTGCTTTTGTCCCCCCTTCACATTTCTCTAAATCCTCTCATTCGCATTTCCCAATTCCCTCCGTGCCTTAGGAAAGCCACTGTCTCTCTCTGTGTCCTCATAGTGACACAACAACAATGGCAACAGGCGTCGTGTGTCAAGCATGTGCTGTGTGTTAGGTGCTCTCCATACGGTCACTCATTTCACCCCCTTTTTACAGATGAGGGAATTGAGACTCAGAGAGGTCCAGTGACTTGCCCAAGGTCACACAGCTAGTCAGCGTTAGAGCCAGGATTCAAAACCCACATCTCCTGGACACAAAGGCCCTGGTTCTCAGCCATCAAGATTCTTCCGGCTCTGCCAGCTTGTGAGGCTTTTGCTGATTCTGTCCACTCTCAGAGCGGCCTGGTACATAGCAGGTGTCCAATGAGTGCTTCTACAGTGGATGAACTTTCTGAGTGATTTTTTTTTTTTTTTTTTTTTTTTTTTTTGCGGTACGCGGGCCTCTCACTGCTGTGGCCTCTCCCGTTGCGGAGCACAGGCTCCGGACGCGCAGGCTCAGCGGCCATGGCTCACGGGCCCAGCCGCTCCGCGGCATGTGGGATCCTCCCGGACCGGGGCACGAACCCGCGTCCCCTGCATCGGCAGGCGGACTCTCAACCACTGCGCCACCAGGGAAGCCCCTGAGTGACTTTGAATGTGTGAAAGCACAAGTGAGAGAATAATCAGCAAACAAATGAATGAATGAATGACCTCCACCCTCCCCATAACCATGAAAGATGGGCAGCATTATCCTCATGTATCAGATGAAGAAACTGAGGCTCAGAGAGGGAACGCAACATGCTTGAGGTCACACAGCGCGTTGAGGGCAGAGATGAAAATGCAAGCCTCTTGACTCCTATCCCAGGACACTTCGCCCTCGACACCAGCCAGCCACAGGCCCTTCCCACCTCCTTTATCCCCTCATCATCCCAGCCACACTCTGGGCCCCACTCTGCCTCGCATCTCTGAGGGTAGCTGCGGGCGCAGCACCTTTAAGCTGCCCTTTGAGGGACGAGCCAAGGAGGGGGCTGGGGAGGGGGGGCCCCACCCAGCACGCAGGGCAGGGAGCCCAATCCCGTCCGTCTGAGATGGGGTCAGTGCAGGGGGTCTTTCTCTGCAAGCACTTACGGCACAATTGATGGGAGAAGCGCCCATCAAACGAGGGACAAATCATAAAGTTCGGGAGATGGAAATTAGGCACCGACAAACGATCCAGGTGCAGGGGAGATTTATGGGGGAGGCTGTATTCTAGCTAATGATTTCTGCTAATGATTCTCCGAAGTGTACAGTGGCACGGAGCCCGCGCTCCATGGGGTGACATGAATCCTGCGGGCCGGATGAAGGACGTTCCTGGGGAGAGAGTGACGGCAAGGGGCTGATGAAGAATGACGGACGGAGGGGGGCCCCAGATCCCCGGCCCCCTGGGGGTGGCTGGAGGAGACGGGGCTCTCGGGGCGTGAGTAGGTTCTGCAGAGATTTCTCGCTCAGCCCGGCTATTTGGCCCTTTCTCCACTCGCCCTGAAAGCGCCTCCCTGCCTGGCAGCTCTAAGTGTTGGTGGGGTCTGCCCACTGCTGACACACACATTTTCAGAGCCCACCACCATCTTTCATTCCACCAGCCCTGCTCGCAGACACAGGCTTCTGGCTGCAAACGGTCCCTCCCCGCCCCCTTTCTTCTCTCCTCCCTGGTCCTCCCCTCTGTAAGAGTCTCTCCTCCCAGATGCTGCTGCCCAACTCCGCGACTGTTCTCTTCCCCTCTCAAGTTTCAGTGACCCCAAGAATGCCACTTCCGAGGACCCCAGCCAGGGACTCCCCCAGCATCTGGCCCCGGAGCACCCAGTTCCCCCCTGCTCCCCTCCGTCACCTGGCTCAGGGATGCTGACCCTCTCAGCTGGGACAGTCCCTCCTGAATCTACCCTAAATTCTACTTACTGTGGACCAAGTCCAGCCTCCTGGCTCTGTAGTGGAGGACCCTTGCAGGACGGGAAGGCCCTGCCTTTCAAATCCACGACCAGAAAATGTTCTCAGTAGTTAATTCACAAGGGTCGAATGGCCAGGGAATTACATTTGCTTCTTAGAATCTTTATGTGTTGTCTGATTTCTCCACAATGAGCGTGTGTGTGTGTAGTGTGTGTGATTTTTTAAATTAATTTTTATTAGAGTATAGTTGCTTTACAGTGTTGTGTTAGTTTCTGCTGTACAGCAAAGTGAATCAGCTATACATATACATATATCCCCTCTCTCCTTTTTTTTTTTTTTTTTAATTTCCTTCCCATTTAGGTCACCACAGAGCACTGAGTAGAGTTCCCTGTGCTATACAGTAGGTTCTCATTAGTTATCTATTTTACACATAATAGTGTATATATGTCAGTCCCATTCTCCCAATTCATCCCCCCCTTCCGCCCTTGGTATCTATAGGAATTGGTTAAATACACCATAGAGTAAGGAATTTTATGGAGTCAGTGAATGTAGCTTTCAATAGGTACTGACATGGAGAAATGTTCAAAAGACATTGGAAGTAAACAAGGCAGTTTCCAAAACAGTTTGAGGCGTAGCATCCTGTTTTTCCTAGTGGAGAAAGATCTTTGTGTGGATACATGCATAGAAACAGCTGAGTTTCCCCCCAGTGTCTGCAATGGGGAGGGACGATCTGGGAACTTCTCTTCCATATTGTCTGAGCCTTATAGAGCAAACATATGTGCCTTTAATAGTGAGGGGCGGGGGGAAGACAGCAAAGCTATTTTCATTTAGAAAACAAAAAAGGAGCAGCTTCAAGAGCAGGCCAGAAGCAACGCCCAGGTGGGAACCTTGCTGTCGGAGCGCCAGCTTCAGGCCGCTTGTCATGTATCCTCAGAGCATCACTTCTGACAGCAGATACTGGTACATGTCCAGGGAGGGGGTGTTGCCTTGGAATCCACTCTCCTCTCCACTCCTCAAGGCCCCTACCCCCACCCCTCCCTGGCCCACCCACCACCCCCTCTGGGTGTGATCAAAGGCCAAAGTGAAAACGAGATCTGAAACTTCAGCCTGGAAAAGCAGCGACGCACTGATGCCGGGATAAGGAGGATCACCGCTCACCAGCTGGGTGCGCATCCCCCCCCCCCCACCGGCTCCGCCCCTTCCCTCTCATCACCTCCCGCTTGCATCCCAGGCCCTGTCCAGGGACAAGGCCCTAGGTGTCCCTTACCCCAGCCACTGCCCTAGAGCAGATTGAGGAGCCTGCTAGAGACACCCCTTACACTGGTCTCGTTCCTTTGCCCTTAGGCAGCATCTCTAGAAGGCTCCTCTGATAGAGTTAGCAAGTTCCTGGAGAGGCGACCTGTGAAACTGGCTGGACGAAGTGATTGGAGCAGCCGCTGGGAGAACAGAGCCCTGGTGGACTGGGATTGGGACAAGTCCGTTTCATGGGAACCAGTTGGAGGCTCCTGGGGCTCTGAGAAGAGGGAGGACCACTAGAGAGTTAGAAGAGATGCAATAAAGACAAACTGCACAAAGCATCATGGAAAGATCGTGAGCTCCGGCATCAGAGACACCCAGTGAAAATCCCAGCCTGGCCATTTCTAGCTCTGTGGCCTTGGGCAAGCCACTCACTTCTCTTGAGCCTCCTTTTCATCATCTGTAAAATGGGGATAATAGTAATAACTCCACCTGGCAAATGGAGGGATTAGGTTTAATCTATGGAAAGTACTTCATAACTGCTACTGCTCAGCTATTACTATTGTCATTGAACTTACTTAGAGAAGAAGAGACAGTATGCCTAGGAGGACCATAGACCTTGTCTAGCATAGGAGAGATTTGGGGCTGAGTGGCCCCAGTGTCAGTCTAGTTCACCCAATGACTAGACAAGGGGAGGAGAACAGGAAGCAGAAGGGGAAGGGGAGGCACTGGAGATGATCTGGGTCATCAGCTGCACCCCAGGAGTCATGATTCAGCTGGTGAGAAGTCCCCACCCAGAGACTGGTCCCACAGGCTGTGGCCCAGGCCCACGGGCACAGCAGGCAGACACTGGGAAGTCCCGTGGAGCAATGCCCAGACTCACCCATTAGCCCAAGGGCTCAGGCACCCCTTGGCCTCTTTACAACGCAGCCCAGGATGAGGACCCAGAGCCAGCAAAGGGACTCCCCCAAGGCAGGGCAGGCCCAAGGAGATCAGGGAATTTGCTGGGACCACACAGCAAGTCCTGTGAGGTTCATCTCCTCCAAACCCAGAGAGGTCAGGTCACTTGCCCAGGGTTACACAACTCAGACACGATAGAGCCAGGAAGCCTAAAGTTGGCCCATGACAGCAGGCTGCCCAGAGTCTGGCTGGAGTTGGTGCTACTGTGAGGTTCAAGCCTTTTAGTCCTAAAGCCCCAGAGCTGTGGAATGCTCATGAGGAGGGGTTCTGTGGGCCTGGGTGCTCGGGGGGCTTCCCTGAGTCTCCTGAGGACCATATGTGTGGGACATTTTCACAGCAGACCTTACCCCCAGGAGTGAGAGATGGACAATCCCACTTGCCCACGTGCCCTTAGGGACTCGCCTTGTCCTTGAGCCTCCCCAAGTACCTCTCCTTCCACTGGGTACGCCTCACCTGCATCCCAATTTAAAGCTCTGTGGCCTCCTCCAGGCAGACCCGCTGCCCCCTGTGTCTCCCTGTGCCATCTGGCCCTCTGCCCCGGGGCCCTGGAATCAGCATGCCTGACTCTGGGGGGCTGGGTAACTTCTCCAGTCTGTTTTTTCTTTCTCTTTGGAGTGCATCTATATGTGTGTATCCCCTTGTTTGTTACTTCATGGCATTTGTCACGTGTGTGCTTGTCTTCTCCCCCAGCTAGGCTCCAAGCTGCCCAAGGTGGGAAGCACATCATCACTGCCCTCCGTTCCCACCCCCACTACCTAGAACAGGGCCCTAGGTAGTGGGGGAGGAGGGTCAGAGTGTTCCAGCACAGGTCAGGGCAGCCTGGCTGTAAACAAAAGTAACTCTTTTGACTTACTATCCCATGCCCAAGGCGAGTCATTTACTTTACAGAAAGTCTTTGCTTTGGAAAAGGATGTTCAGCAGGGTCCCTCAAACAGCCAGCTTTCCTGGTACCTAAAAAATAGATTTGTCCACAGAGATCCAACTTGTCTGCCCTGCTCTGAGCATCACGGGCTGGGTCCACCGGCAGCCTGAGAAGCCCACATACCTGTCTGTTCTCTCTCCCTTTTTGGTGTGGCAGTCAAGGCCATTCCCAATCTAGCTCCAACTTGCCTTTCATAATAGAAATAAAAGCTATGGTTAAAAAACAAGCACAAACAAAGAAACAAAACCAATGGTGAGATGGTAATTGACATTCACCCAGTGCCTACTGCCTGAGGACACCTGACATGGTTGTCACTTCATTCATTCCTTGGATGACTCTGAGATGAGGTGTCAATTGTCATCCTCACTGTAAAGAGGACAACAGAGAAAATCTGAAATGTCCCAGAAAGGAGCTGGGACTTGAGCCCAGGTTAGCTAGTGCCCTAGGGCACAGCCCTAACCAACGAGCCACACTGTCCCATTTGTGGCAGCCTCTCCTGCTGGGTAAGCTAGTCAGCCCTGCCATTGCTGACCACCAGCCTCTACATACAAAGTTCTTCTGCCCAAAAGTTCTCACTCTGTTTGTCCTTGGGTCCAACTCCTACTTACCTTTTCAGACACAGATTTAATGTTACCTCCTCAACCCCACCACGCAGAATTAGTTCTGGTGGCCCTGCATTCAGATCTCTGTGTGACACCAATGATGTGATCTTAGGATTGTTGATACCTGTCACCCTGGCTGAACCAGAAGTCCAGCCACTCAGTTGGGATGTATTAGAATCATTCGCCTAGTCAACCAATATTTAATGAACACCTACTATGTGCCAGGACTCATGGTAAATGAGAAAAATGAGGTCCCGAGCTTATGGAGCACAAATCCGAGACGGGGAGAGAAATAATATATGTGTTGACAGACACGTGAACAAGATAATCTCAGATGGTGACAATCCTATGAAGAAGCAAACAAGGTGATATTCTGTAGAGACCCTGAGCAGATGTGATTCTGGTCTTCACCAAAGTGAGTCTTCTCGTAGCCTGACCTGGCTCTATCTAATGATCTCTATCTGTCCCTCCCTCCCTCATTCATTCATTCATTCATTCAATCACTCATTTGCTAAGCACAGACCATGCTGGGTTCATTCTCCAAAGCCCTGGGGTCCCTTGGGGAGGTGAAACCAGGGAGACTTAGGCCAGGGCGGGGAGGGGGCAAGGTGGGGACTACATGGTATAGAACATTTCCACTCCCTCTGATCAGTCATGCTTCCTAATTCAATAAGGTGAGAAGGAGCATAATTTGATCATATTTGTTTTGCATCACTGCAAAAACAGAAAATGAAGGGCTGCAGAACCGCACCAGTTTACTTCATCCGACCTTGATTAAAAGAAAATTAATTGTCGCATCTCTCAGGATATCACAGGCAGCAGCCAATGGCTCTCCAGGATACCACAAAGAGAGGGAAACAGAGCAAGAGATGCTTCATGCCCTTTTCTCTAACACTTCCAGTCCAGCTGGCAGCAGAGACAGCCGCGCTGGGGAAGGGTCTCTCTGCACAGGAGGCTGTTGGCAGATAGGAGGGGGCCCTGAGTCCTTCCTCTTCTCTCCTACCCACTCTGGGTTTTGTGCCCCTTCAACCCCACACCCCGCCCACGGCCCAGAGAAGATTCTCTGGGCTGGGACCCCATCCCAGAGCCGTCCGCGGGCTCCTCAGGGGTTCCCCTCCCCTCCCCAGGGCTGGCAGATGCCTCGTGGAGGAGCCCCGGGGAAGATGTCCCCCAAAGAGCCAGGCCCCCTCGAGCTTGCCCCACCCCCAGCCCAGGCTGCCCAGCCCAGAGGGAAGGAAGGAAGGAGGGGGCTTGGCGCTGCCCGGGTGAGCCAGGGCAGGGGGGTGGGGTGTCAGTGGGGAGAGCATCTCATGAAAAGTTAATGCCCCCTTGCAGGTTGTTGATTTTTGTTTGTTTTTCTCTTTTTGCCAGAAGAGAAGCCTCTTTCATTAGCCCAGACTGTCATTACCCGGCATTAAATTTTCATAGAGCGGGCGGGAGGCCAGGCAAGGGGAGGCATGCAGCGGGGCGGGCTGGGGGCTCCTTGAGCTGGGCCTGCTGGGGGCTGAGACTGGCTCCCCTGGGTTCCCGAATGCACACTGCTAGGTCTTAGTAATAACACTTGCTTTTCTCTGTCACCCACAATATGTTAAGGATGGCCCATGGACTACAGTCTATGATCTTCCCAATGCTCCTATGTGGTGGGCTCTAACTATCCCCATTCTACAGATAAGAGAAACTGAGGCTCAGAGAACTTGTGTCTCTTGCCCGTTACAGACAGTAAGAAGTCGCCTCACTGACTCCCCCCACCCCACTCCAGGATGTGCTCCCACGGGGCTGAGAGGCAAAGAGAGGAGTAGAGAGGTGGAGGGGGTGGAGAAGCGGGAAGACAGACACGAGCAGGGTGGCGACTCGGGTGTCGTGGGTGCTCTACCGTGGGGGGAGCGGCAGAAGCCTGGCCCCCAGCCCCATCCTGGGAGGCGGGGGTGTGGCTCCTCTCAGCCAGGCAGGGCCTGCGCCCCGCCAGGCAGGTGTCAGGGCCTTCACAATGGTGCACCTGGCATGGGCACCAGGCCTGGCCATTCAGCCCCGAACAATCACTGCTCCACAGCCGCTGGCCCAGCAGCCTCCAGGGGCAGGAGGACAGGAGGGCAGCAGATGGGCCTCGGGTGTCAGATTTCCAGCCTGGGGCTGGGGGAGCAGGCAGCCCTGGAGGGGGAAGGGGAATGATCAGGGTCCTCCCCGCCCCCCTATGGCCCCTCCCAGCCTCTGGTCCCTGAAGGAGGGTAGGAGGGACAGGGTGGGGGTGGAGGGGACTCTCTGCCCACCACCACTGCCACCTAGAGCAGAGCGGAGGGGAAACAGTCCCCAGGCCAGGACTGAACTTGTGGGCTTCTCATTGGGCTGGGGAGCCCTGAGAAGGCTGCACTCTGGCCCTACCACCCATTGGAACAGCTCACAGAACCTCTCTGGGCCTCAGTTTCCTCATCTGTAAAATGGGTGTCTACTTGCTAAATATTTACTGAGCATTTGCTATGTGCTGAGCGTGCCAGAAAAGCAGCAGTGAACAAAAGAGATGCAAATCCCTGCACCTTGAAGCTCACATCCTCGTGTAAGAGACAGACAACAATCAAGATAAAAGAATTAAATACTTAGTGGGATATGGAGGGAAGTATAGGAAGTAAGCAAGGGGGTTACAACTTGAGACAAGAGGTCAATCCCCAAAAGAGGTTATCAGCCAGGCAGATGTGGGGGAAAAGCATTCCAGGCAGAGGGAACAGCAGATGGATGTTAAGAGTACCTGCCCTGTAGGATTCTTCTGGGGCTGGAGGAGGGGGCAGGTGAAGGGCTCAGAACAGGGCCCGGCTCACAGTCTGGGCTCACAAAGGATGCACTAAGAGCAGAGCTGACAGTGGCACTTATCACACTTCTGTGCCAGTTTATTTGTCTACCCCGTAGCCTCTGAGCTCCTAGAAGGTAGCATCATTGTCCTCATTTTACACATGAAAACACTGAGGCTTGTGAAGGGAAGGGAAATAAGTCACACCTTGTGTGCTGGGTGCCAAGCTCTCCTGTTCCAGGTCAGAGGTGAGACGTGGTACAGTCAGGACGCCATCCTGGCTGGGACTGCTGCCCATGTGATACCAGACAGGTGGAGAGTAGGATGGTGAAGTCAGGGAAGGAACAAATGCCCCACAACCGGGTCATACTTGGTCCATATTTGCAGGGTCTGGGGGAGAGTTTAGTGCCCCTGTGCTTCGGGAAAACTTCCTTGTCACTCTGAACTTGGCTTTGAGGCACCAGATGCGTATGAGGGTGAAGACAGGAGGCTCTGAGAAGGGAGGGTGGAAAGTTCAAACCCCTGATGTTACAGAAGTGGAAACCAAGGCTCAGAGAAGGTTTTCGGAAAAGCCTCTGCCCATCCCTGACCTCAGTGATTGCATCTGTGCAATGGGACTGGGGCTGTAATGGATATAAAATACCAACTGCCCCAGGGGTGGAAGGTACTCCCTCCATCCAAGGCCGGGAAGGGATAGCCTAAGAGATCAAGTGGGAAGACTCTTCTGAAGGGGCGTTCTGGCTCCGGACACTGGCACACACAGGAGGGCCCTTGGGACAAGGAAGCTCTCATAAGTGTGTGAGTATGCCTGCAGGCCTGGAGGCAAACGGCGGTGCACCTGGCGGTGATGCAGATGGGGATCAAGGAGAAGCTGGAAAAGGTGGCCCGCCCACTCCTAAACTCCAGTGTGACTGCCTCATTTCCTTGGGTGATGCTCTTCAAGCAAAGTCTCCTTGGATGGGTGTCGAGAAGACTGTGGGGCTCTTCCCTGGACCAGGAGGGGAGATGCAGGCAGACAAGGGGTGACAGGCTGCTGGAGGTGGAACTCATGGGCCCTGGAGTCACAGACACCTGGGCTCAAACCTAGGTTCTGCCACTTACTAATGTGTGACCCCAGACAATCATACGGCCTCCCCATGCCTCAGTTTCCCCATCTATAGAATGGGAACTGGCCTCATGGGGTTCGGGGGAGGATTCAATGAAACTGCATGCAAGGTCCTCCTCGCAGCCTGGGCACAGGGTCAGCGCTGAGTGTGGGTACTGCCCTTAGTGCCCGGGGAGCCTGGAAGGAGAATCGTACCTGCAGGTACGGAGAAGCAGCTGAAGCCTGAAGAGTTTAGGGACTCACCAAGCTTACACATCTAATAAGTGAAAGAGTCAGGATTTGGACTCAGGTCTACCTGGTTCCTGGGCTCTCTCTGGTGCACAGTGGTGGATTGGAAGGCCCAGGGGAAGTCAGGGATGGGGCTCGGGTGCGATGAAATGAGGTGGTTCCCAGCTGGCTCCCCAGGGACGCCCCCACTGTGGGCTCGGGGACTGACAGGGCTGCCTTACTCTTAGCAGCTAGTGGCACCTACCGTGCAGCAGATGAGGGATGAGGGCGCCGTGCCCCCCCTCCCAGCCACCCCCAAGCTTGGCTGGGTTCCTTCCCACCCATCCCCGGCTCCGCTCATTCTAAGAAGAAAGGCAACGCAGGCACAGCCCCACTTCCTGGCGATGCTGATGATCTAATTCTCTACCCCACAATTACCGCTTCCTGAGGGAGACATTATCCCAGGAGATCCTGCCCTCCTGCCTGTCCCAGGGGCTCTTGGGGGTGTTTATGGTAGGGGTCCCCATTCATACAGGGAAGCCCGCAGGAGGCCAGGCTGGGCCCTTGACCTTGCCTTCAGGAATTGGGCCCTCCAGCGGGGGCGCTTGGCCCGCCCTACGGCCCCAACCCCCTACCTCTCCCAGGATCCTGGGCTCTGGGCCTGGATGGGACCCAGATCCATGGGCTCTCAAGAGGTCAAGGAGAGGTGTGTGCAGGCATACGTAGGGGTGTATGTTAACACGTGTAAGTGATGTGCACGTGTGTGAACAAGTGTACTAAGGTCTAAGTGCATAAGAACGTACAAATATAAAGATATGAATGTGTATGTGTATACATCACATTTATATTTATACAAGTGAGAATGTGCAAAGATGAGTGTGTACAATGAGTCTGTGAGCACATATGTGAGCCGGTAACACAAATGATTGTATAAATGAGTGTGCAGATGTGTATAGATGTATATACATTAGTGTGCATTTGTGCATGGCTGAGTTTGTGTTGGACTAAAAACAGGTGTGAGAGGGTGTGACTGAGTGTGAACAGGGCCACCCGAGGCTGGGACAGGAGAAGGGGGGACCCCCACGCCCAAGCAGGGGAGCTAGCTGGGCCTGGCAGTGGTGAGGGGGAGGGGAAGGAGGGGCTGGCCCCCAGGCCAGCAGGCGGGGACCTCAGACCTCCAGCCAGAGGCCTGCTTCCTGCTGCCGCTGGAACTCCCGTCCTTCCTGTCAACGGGAAGGAAGTGCTCACCTAGGGCAGGTGGAGCAGGTTGCAGATGCAAAACGACTCAGTGTTGATTTGCATCTTTCATTTGCATACATTTCCACAGGACGCACTGATTGGTTATTTGAAAGCCCCCATCCTTCCCAACTCCTGTCAGCTTGCAAGGGCCCTTCCTGGAAAAAAAATCAAGGTTAGGTTCTGCTTGACCCAGGGCTGAAGCTAAGTAACCCATGGGCCTGGCCTGGGTGGGACTTGGTGCTCACTGAGATACTGGCCCTTAGGGATCGCTCACTAGCACATAGCAAATAGCATTCCTCAGGTCTTGCCTGACACTGTGAAGGTGCTTACTGGCTATTCCATCAATGAATAAGCAAAGTTGTGGATGGGGACAAAGCAGGTGCTAGCTACCTGGGCTTCTCAAATCTTCAGGTGGAGTCTTAGCCATGGTGTCCCCAGAACCTGAGGTGGGGCCTGGTCCCCTGGGCCAGCGGGGCCAGCCCTTAGGATGGATGTCGGGGAATCTGAAGGCTGCTAGTCAGAATCCTGACTCCAGAGTTTTGCCTCTCCGTCCCAATCATTCCTCCCCTGCCTGCCCCTGCCTCCCCACCACCTAAGATGGGATCCGGAGGCATGACCTCCTCTCTCCTCATCACGGCCAGATGCCCGGTCAAGCATTTTTGGAAACACCCCTGTTTCCCCAGGCCTCTGAGTCTCCCAGCAGCACAAAGTGCACGCAGCAAGAGGCTGCGTGAGTTCTCAGAGACAAGGAAAGAATTGAGATGCCCAGCAGAGGGGTGAGTGTGTGTGCGTGTGTGTGTGTCACTCACCACTGTGAGTGTGCATGGTATAGTCTCTGAACAGGGGAGAAGGCGTACATCCTGGGCCCGGAACGGATGTGGACCTGCAGGCCTGTGTGCACAGGTGTGAGTTTATGTGCTGTGTGCACATGCTCAATAATGTGTCAAGGAAAATAGAAGTTTCCAGTGTGAAAGGCCCATATGCTCCACTTCCATTTGTCTTTTCACCTAAAGTACCTCATTTTCCCCTGCAGTACGGCTTGACAATGACAGGGCCTTTAAACTCTCCTTTTATCAGAAACACATCACACATACATACGTGTAGATACATACATGTGGGTGACTATATTATAGGGTACATGCACATAGGTGTGAGTACATGTTATAAATGCATTGTACATGAACATCCACACACAGCGACAGTAAACACACTCCTGTTAACACCCACAGCTCCTGTATCCATGTCTGGCACATGGTTGTCCACATGTCCTTTTTGCCAGTGTGCTTATACATGGCTCCTGTGTGCAGGCATGATGTGTGAACACAGCACTGCCCTGGCAGATCCCTTGGTTTGGGTGCGCCTCGGGCCCCAAGGGGACACGTGTGCCCAGGGCTGTGCCCGCACCCATGTGGGAGCACCTGGGGTGTGCGTGACCGTGTGAGGAGGTGTGTGTACAGGACAGCCTGTGTTTGCATATCGGGAATTGGGGATGTTTAGTAATTAAATCCCTTTTCAGCCTTCTGCACCTGTCTCCTTCTGAAAGCTGAGAGAACAGACGTCAAACGGGACGAGGGCTGGATTGAATACAGCCAATTCTGAAATATTTATTAGCTTGTGACTCCACTCAATGGAGGAGAAGGAATGCCAGCTAATCCACCCAGCAGTGCTCACAGCAGGGACATTTTTCAACAGGGACTTCTCGTATTTCAACGACAGCCCACTCTGTCCAAAAATGGCAGAGTTTTCATCTGGGCCCACGCAGGGTTCTCCAGAGCTCTGGTTAAGGACCTATATAGGGCAGAGATCAAACATGAGCTCCTGTTCCTGGGTTCCCCTGTCCCCTGCTCACCACTTCCTGGGGCCCCTCCTCAGGCAAAGTACCAGTGAACTGGTAGATAATCATGCTGGCCTGTGCCAGCCACCCTTTATGGGGCCCTTACTCTGTTGCAGGGACTGTGTGTAGGGTTTTTTATACATTCTCTTATCAAACCTTCACAAAAATTGAATAAGTGCTAAGTAGTACCCACTTAATATACTAAGAAACTAGGAAATTCAGAAACATTTAACAAATAAGGAAACTGAGACTCAGAGTAATGAAGTAATTTGCCCAAAGTCATCAGTGATTTAGTGGTGGAGGCAGGATTTGAAGCCAGGGAACAAGGCCCCCAAACTCAAACTCTCAATGGCTACACCCAGTGCCTCCTAAGTGAACTAATAAGGGCCTACTCCATGCGCTATGTGGAGAAGATCCATGAGAAAGAGTGCAGTGATCCATTAGTGATGTCTGCCACTGTGATAGGAGGAGATGGCCATATATCCGCTGTCCCTGATCCTCACCCCAAGCCAAACCTGCTCGTCACCAAGTCTTCCCTTCTTAAAAATGGCAACACAATTCCTCTAACCGCCCAGGCCAAACACTTTACAGTCTTCCTGTACTTCCCTTTCTCTCTAACCCACACCCAAACCCTTGGCAAATTCTGGTGTCTCTAACCACTTCTCACCATCTGCATGGATACTTCCCAGTCTGAATCACCATCACTTTCCTTTGGATTATTGCAGTGGCCTCCTAAACAGTCTCTTACTTCCAATCTTGCCCCCTATGGTGCTGTTCTCCTGCCTGGGACCTCCATCCCCAGATATCCACGCAACTTGCTCCATCACCTCCTTCAGGCTCTGCTCAAATGTCACATTATTCGAACCACACTATAGAAACCAGCGTAACTCCTTCCTCTGGGTCTGGTACTCCCATTTCCCCTTATCCTGGTTTATTGTTCTCCATAACTTTTATTTGACATTCTATGTATGTGTTATTTTCATTCATTTCAATAATGACCAATATTTATGGAATATTTGTGCCAGGCACTGTTCTTTCATCACTGGTTCTCAGTAAGTTGACTGTGACGTTCCTAGGTGTGGTTTTCTTCAGGTTTCTTCTGTTTGGGGTTCATGAAGCTTTTCGGATTTGTGGGTTTATAATTTTCATCAAATTTTGTAAAAATGTAGTCATTATTTCTTCAAATACCTTTTCCATCCCCACAGCTCCTTCTAGAACTCAATTATACATATGTTAGACCTCTTGATGTTTTCCCACAGGTCACTGAGGCTGTGTTGGGTTTCCCCCGACCAGTCATATTTTCCCTCTCTATATTTCATTTTTGATCATTTCTATTGCATTGCTGTGACTTTAAGGTCACTGACATTTTCTTCAGCAATGCAATGTCTAAACTGCTGTTAATTGCATCCAGTGTATTTTTCACTTCCGATATTGCATTTTCATCTCTAGAAGTTTAATTTGGGCACTTCTTATATATATTTTTAATTGGAGTATAGTTGCTTTACAATGTTGTGTTAGTTTCTGCTGTACAGTGAAGTGAATCAGCTGTATGTATACATATATCCCCTCCCTCTTGGATCTCCCTTCCACCCCCCAACCCACCCATCTAGGTCACCACAGAGCACCGAGCTGAGCTCCCTGAG
Source organism: Mesoplodon densirostris (assembly GCF_025265405.1). Classification (NCBI taxonomy): domain Eukaryota; kingdom Metazoa; phylum Chordata; class Mammalia; order Artiodactyla; family Ziphiidae; genus Mesoplodon; species Mesoplodon densirostris. The sequence continues at coordinate 8,372,243 of NC_082662.1, forward strand.
CTATACAACATGTTCCCACTAGCTGTCTGTTTTAAACATGGTAGTGTATATATGTCAGTCCCATTCTCCCATTTCATCCCACCCGCTGCTCCCACACCATGTCCACATGTCCTTTCTCTATGTCTGTGTCTCTATTCCTGCCCTGCAAAATAGGTTCATCTGTACCATTTTTCTAGATCCCACATGTATGCGTTGATATATGGTATTTGTTTTTCTCTTTCTGACTTACTTCACTCTGTATGACAGTCTCTAGGTCCATCCACATCTCTACAAATGACCCAATTTCATTCCTTTTTATGGCTGAGTAATAGTCCATTGTATATATGTACCACATCTTCTTTATCCATTCATCTGTTGATGGACATTTAAGTTGCTTCCATGTCCTGGCTATTGTAAATAGTGCTGCAATGAACATTGGGGTGCATGTGTTTTTTTTTTTTTTTTGGTGGTACACAGGCCTCTCACTGTTGCGGCCCCTCCCATTGCAGAGCACAGGCTCTGGATGCGCAGGCTCAGCAGCCATGGCTCACGGGCCCAGCCGCTCCGCGGCATGCGGGATCTTCCCGGACCGGGGCACAAACCCGTGTCCCCTGCATCAGGAGGTGGACTCTGAACCACTGCGCCACCAGGGAAGCCCCATGTGTCTTTTGAATTACGATTTTCTCAGGGTATATGCCCAATAGTGGGATTGCTGGGTCCTATGGTAGTTCTACTTTTAGTTTTTTAAGGAACTCCATATTGTTCTCCATAGTGGCTGTATCAATTTACATCCCACCAACAGTGCAAGAGAGTTCCCTTTTCTCCACACTCTCTCCAGCATTTATTGTTTGTAGACTTTTGGATGATGGCCATTCTGACTGGTGTGAGATGATACTTCATTGTATTTTTGATCTGCATTTCTCTAATAATTAGTGATGTTGAGCATCTTTTCATGTGCCTCTTGGCCATCTGTATGTCTTCTTCGGAGAAATGTCTATTTAGGTCTTCTGCCCATTTTTTCATTAGATAGTTTGTTTTTTTGATATTGATGAGCACTTATATTTTTTATTTCTCTCATTGTGTACATGCTTTCCTCTACCTTCTTAAACATGAAGAGTATATTAATAATCGTTCTAAAGCCCTTGTCGGCCAGTTGTATCATCTGGGTCTATCTCTATTGAGTGATTTTTCTCCTGGTTATGGGTCATATTTTTCACCTTTTTTGTTGCCTGGTAATTTTTTTTTTTTTTTTTTTTTTTTTTTTTTTTGCGGTATGCGGGCCTCTCACTGTTGTGGCCTCCCCCGTTGCGGAGCACAGGCTCCGGACGCGCAGGCTCCGGACGCGCAGGCTCAGCGGCCATGGCTCACGGGCCCAGCCGCCCCGCGGCATATGGGATCCTCCCAGACCGGGGCACGAACCCGCATCCCCTGCATCGGCAGGCGGACTCTCAACCACTTGCGCCACCAGGGAGGCCCTGCCTGGTAATTTTTATTGGATACTGGACATTTAAAAAATAAACCTAAAAAAATTTTATTTATTTATTTATTTATTTATTTATTTATTTATTTATTTATGGCTGTGTTGGGTCTTTGTTTCTGTGCGAGGGCTTTCTCTAGTTGCGGCAAGTGGGGGCCACTCTTCATCACGGTGCGCAGGCCTCTCACGATCGCGGCCTCTCTTGTTGTGGAGCGCAGCCTCCAGATGCGCAGGCTCAGTAATTGTGGCTCAGGGGCCTAGTTGCTCGGCGGCATGTGGGATCTTCCCAGACCAGGACTTGAACCCGTGTCCCCTGCATTGGCAGGCAGATTCTCAACCACTGCGCCACCAGGGAAGCCCTAAAAATAAACTTTAAACTTTGGAATAATTTTAGATTTACCAAAAAAGTTGCAAAGATAGTACAGAGAGTTCTTATACACCTCATACTCATTTTCCCCCATTGCCAGCATCTTCCATTGCCATGATATATTTGTCAAAACTAAGAAACTGACATTGACATATTACTATTAACTAAACTTCAGACTACATTTTGGATTCACCAGCTTTTTCATTAATGTCCTCTTTCTATTCCAGGATCTAATCCAGAGTATTACGTTGAATTTAATTGTCTTGTCTCCACAGTATTCTCTGGTCTGTGACAATTTCTTAATCTCTTATTTTCTGACCTTGATGGTATTGAGGAGTACTTGCCAGGTATCCTAGAGAATACCTGGATTTTTAAATTGTTTTTCTCATGATTAGATTGGAGTTTGGGGAAAGAATACCACCAAAGTGAAGTGCCCTTCTCATCACATCATATTAGGAGTTAGATGATATCCACATGATACCACCAGTGATGTTAAGCTTCTTTACTTGGTTAAGGTGGTGTTCGCCAGGTTTCTCCACTGTGAAGTTACTATTTTTTCCTTTCCCTACTCTGTTCTCTGAAAACAAATCACTAAGTCTAACCCACCCTCAAAAGGATGGGAACTAACTCCTGTAGGAAGAATATCTACATATATTATTGGAATTCTTCTGTAAGACAGATTTACCTGTTCTCCCCCTTTATTTATTTATTCAATCACGTGATTACATCAGTATGGACTCATTTATATTTATTTTATACTTTGAATTACAGTTCAGTACTACACTATTTTATTGTCCAAATTGATCCAGCTTTGGCCATTGGGAGTTCTTTCAGGTTAGTTCCTGTGTCCCTGTGATATGCCCCATACTTTTGTTTTTGGAGCTCTTCCTTACTTTATGGTACTGAAAGATGGTCTCGCTCATCTTAAATTTTCCCCACTCTGGTCCTAGATTTCCATTCCCTTTTTTAAATTGGAGAATGGTATTAAAAACCAAGGTCCAACTGGGACCTTGCTTGCTGTTACTAGCCTATCATTGCTTCTAGGCCCTCTCAGCAGACATAACCCATGGATACACGCATGTCTATAATTGGTTCTGCATCTATCCATCTGTATCTACATTACAGTAAACATGACTTCATACTGATGTCTCCAACTCTAATCCACAGAGTTCATTCTAACTTCCCCACCTTGCTTATCTGTACCCTCCCTCTCCAACCACAAGAAAACTGGCTTCCACCATCCACCTTCCATGTACTTATTTGTTCAACCAACATTTAAAATTGTACACTGTTGAGGACTGGATTTGGTTGTATTCCTTTAAATATTGCTGTCTTAGTTCCAAGAGGCAGCTAGGTTACATGGAATTGGCTGGATACCATCGAAGAAGGCTTGGTTTTTAACTTTATTAGCAATAGTTTAGAGCAGCCTTAGTCTAGAGCTCACTTGGCCCCTCTGCTAAGGCAATGCCTTTCCAAGTACTCTACCTAATGCCCCATGTAGTGGGAGGTCTTTCCAACTCTGGCTGGTGTTGGAGGGGATCCCTTCTCACATCTCTGCATGCATTCTCTGTGTAGCAACTTCCTCTTCTTTATTTTGCCCCACAAGTTCTGGTCACTTGGCCTCCCTGACCTCTAGTTGTGTCTCCTCAATTCAGTGAGTCCACCAGGCTCCACTTGCCTTCCTCTTTGCCTTCCCTTTGCTCTGGCCCAGTACCTTTCTCTAATTGGTAAGCTGGGAGCAACCGTAGGACTCACCTTATGTTTTCCTTCTCTTAGGGATCACTGTTCTCTCCTGCCTGTTGCCCAACATTGAAAACCATTGTTTCATAGATTTTTGTCCAGTTTTCTAGTACTTTAAGGTGGGAGGGTAAATCTGGTCCTGTTGCTCCATCACGTCCAGCAGCAGACGTCCAAGCACTGTTCTAGATGCAGGGACCACAGTAGTGAGTAAATAGACAAAAAGCCGCTGCCCTTGAAGCTTGCATTCTAATGCGGGGCTCAGCAAATTTCTGTACAAGGCTAGATAGTAAATATTTAGGCTTTGTGGGCCAAGAGGAAAAATCAAGTCATAACCACATTGCCACCACTTGCAGTAAGCTGGGCACACAAGCAGTGGGCTGCAAGGAGAACATCACATACAGTCTCTGTGCTCACTGCTCAACTTTGCCCTTATAGCATGACAGCAGCATAGACACACATAAATGAAGGAGCATGGCCATGTTCCAATGAAACTTTATTTAGGACATTGAAATTTGGGTTTCATATCATTCTCACATGTCATGAGATACTATTCTTTTTTTTAAACCATTTAAGAATGTAAAAACCATTTAGTTCACCAGCCATCCATAAATAGCAGCGGGCCAGATTTGATGGGCCGTAGTTTGCTAACTCCTGATCCAGTGGGAGAGATGGAAAATAATCAAGATAAATAAATTAAGAACATGGTATTTTAAATAAGTGCCAAGGAGAAAAACAACAACGACAACAACAAAGCCAAAAAGGGGAGGCAGGTGAAGCCTTAGATAAGGTGTCTGTCCAGGTAAGTCTCACTGAGAAGGTAACTTTTGTGTCAAAACCTTGTGAGAATGAGCTACCTGGTGCTTACAGTAAGGGAGAGGTTGATTTGCTCTTGGTCTAGCATCTGCCGCCTGACCAGACTGAGCTCCTCCAGAGACGAGACTGTGCCCCTGGCACTGAGCCGTGCTTAGTCAAATAAGCGTGTGTTTGTGTGTGTGTGTGTGACATCAACAGACCTGAGTTCGAATTCCAGCTCAGCCACCTTCCCACGGTGGAAACTGGGGAAAGCTCCTTCGCGTCTCTGAGCCTTGGTTTCCTCATCTGTGAAATGGATGGTGTCCCACTAGGAGGTTGTGGGATTTATATGAGATGGCACATGGCTTGTCCTGATGCTGACTTACAGGCTGCTGTTTTATTGGAAAGAGACAGAAGCTCTGCCCTGGAGTAGCCTCTGGGTTGGCTCTGTGAAGCCAGGGATCTGGACTCTCCATCCCATGTCCATCACCTCTGTCCCAGGAGGCCTTGGACTCCCCACAGCTGAGCCCAGAGCAAAGGGACCCCACCACCACCACTTGCCATAGGGTCATGGGCAGAGGACGGAGCACTGTGCCAAGAGCCCCGAGTTCCATTTCTGGCTGCATCACTGCCTCCCTTGAAACCCTGGGCAGGTCACACCCTTTGACTGGACAGTGATCCCAAAGAGAAGGAAAACAAACAAGCTGGGCCCTACAACAGCCCCAGCTGACGGCCTGGAGAGTTTCCAGTCTGCAAAATGAGGAAGGAAAAAACTCGTAAGCAGTGGAGACAAGATTCAAAACCAAGCCTCAGTCTTAACCAGCACGCGGATCCACTTCCCACAGGGCCCAGCCAGCTTTGGCCCAGTGACTCCCTAGAAAGGGATGGGAGCCCCCAGACACAGGTTCAAGTCTTACCATTGTCACTTCCTGGCCGCATGACCTCAGATGGTCAGAGTTGGAGGTTGATGCTGCCTGTAGGCAGGTCTCCTCCTTTGCTCTTGTCATTCAGACTAATGTCACCTCCCAGAAAGCCCTGACCACACCCCCATGGAAGCCCCTGGTTACTGTCACTGTCCCCTGTCCTATCAGCCTCACAGGGCTGATCACCACCTGGTTTCCCTTTCCTTGTTGCCTCACGTCTTCCCTACAGACTGTGATGTCCATGAAGTCAGCGTTCGTGTGGTTGTCTTCCATCGCTGTGTCTCCAGCACCTAGGGCAGTGCCTGGCAGGGTCTTTGTGCTCAGAAGATACTAGTTAACTGGATGAAGCCAGAGAACCCTCTACAATCATTCAGTCAAGTGCCCTGCCTAGCCCATTACACAGATGGTGGGGAGCGGCTGAGGACCACAAAGGGGAGGGGTTTGCCAAGGATCCCCTGGGGAGTTTGAGGCAGAGCAGGGCTTGAACCCCAGACTTGTTTCCCTGCCACACACTCCTCCCCCCGAGCCTCAGTTTCCGCATCAGGACAATGGGTTTTGTTTTGGTGGGCTGAGTGTTGGAGCACATCAACCGGCTCTAGTGAGATGAGGCTGGGAGGTTGTGGGGATGACCTCTTCAGAGCCACTGAGCAGGAGACCTGCCAAGAGGAGGGTGTCCGAGCCTCAGAAGACACCCATGTGTCTCCATGTGCCAGGATAAAGCACTCAGCACAGTGCTGCAGCCAGTGGAGCGATTATTATTACTATTATTATTTCCCTGTCTACCCTCAGGGTTGTTCTAAGGCTCGGATGTGACAACGTGTGTGAAAGTGCATTGTTCTTTGTGAATCTACAGCACGGTGGAAAAGGTGAGGGGCCCTATTTTACTGTCACTACCAATAATAATGACATTATGAACTTGTACTTTTCATGGACTTCCTTCCAAAGGGTATAAATAGGATGGTTAAAATCCATCCACACTGACAGACAACGCTGAGAAATAGGAGAGCAGGGAGGACTCTATCTGACCTTCAAGGACCTAGAGAGGTAAAGCCGCTTGTCCGTCCTAAGGCTCATGGCCATGGCCCAGATAGACCCACCCTCAGGGCCCAGGGAGCCCTCCCTCTCATGCCCCCCAGGTCTCCTGGCCAAAATCCAACGCAAGCTGCCCAGAGCTTGGCTGATTCTTCCAAGGCAGGCCCCCGTGGAGCCCCCAGTCCCTGGGGTGAGGGACGATTCAAGGGCAGACATGGCTGGTTTGGGTCTGATGCTGTTAAATTCATGGTGCCAGCCCCTCAGGACAGAAAGTCGGAGCATGGAAAGGGGCTCAGCCCACAGGAGCTGCCCAGCTGTTCCATTCCTAGTCCCAGATCCTCTGTCTGCAGGCCCTAGACTGGCAGCTGAGCCAGGCCTGCCCACGTTCTGTACTCCCTCCTGAGGCCCAGCAGGTGCCCATGTGAGAGTTGAGTGGGGGTGCCAACTCTGGGGAGCTCTGGGGGGCAGCAGAGGGGCCTTGAGTCAGCTGGTGATCAAGGTCAATAAATCCGACATTTCCTGAGCACCCTCTGAGCCAGGCCCTATGCTGGGCCCCTGGGACTGGAGGTAAAAGGCGGGTTGCTGCCCTCAGTGAGCCCATAATTAGTCTAATTGTAGAGGGAGACAGAGGACCAGGCCACTACAACATGGTGCGCTCATCCCAGAGGAGATGGCCAACTATCTGAGGCCGGTCAGGGAAGCTTCCGGAGGAGGTGACCTACTGTGCTGGCCAGAAGGACAAGTGGAGTTACTAAGGGTAAAGCAGAAGAAAAAGGAGATCTCAGGGAAAGCGGCTTCCTGGTCTATAAAATGAATAACAGCACCCATCTCAAAGGGTGTTGTGTTTTACAAGAAGGAAGGGGAAAGTTCTTTGAAACTGGGAATCACAGGACACATGCGAGGAAGTATTCTTTAGGCCCTTATAGAGGTAGGGGTCTGAGGTCCCCAGGTTTCTCCATTAGACCACCCCCAGGCCTGAGTCCCTGGGTACACCCAGGACCCACATTGCCATGGCTCACGCCATTGTCCACCCGAGGGTCCAGGCCCTTCAGGAGTCCCCTAGGTCACCAGGCCCACCCCGGACCCACACTGGGTACTGGGCAAAAGACAATGTCCACCAAGCCCCCTGTCGACACCCTTGTATCTGGGCCCTAAGGTCCTCGCCTAGTCCAGCACCCAGTCCTCCTGGTTCGAGGCCTTTTGCTTCTTGCTATGTTTCCATCTTTACCTTGATCATCACTCTTGACACGTAGAACAAATTGTGACCTTGACGGCCCCTCACAGGTACGGTTAGGATCTACCACCTTCCTGCCTTGGTCTACATTGAGGGAAATACTCCTCGTGGTTTGATTCAGACATCACCAAGACAACCATCAATAGCATCACCACCCTTGATCAACATGACCACCGTCATCGCCATCCTCACCCCAGGCTCGTTTGCCTCTGTGTCCCTGCCCTGTCAGTTTCCTCTGCTTGGCGTGTTTTTCCCCTTGACACCTCCATGGGGATGACTTGGCTCAAAAACCAGCCCCCACTCCCAGGAAGCGTATCAGCCCCAAGTCTGGGTTGGGGTCCCCGTCGCTGCTCCCAGGCCCTGTTCTGCTCCCTTAGATGGGGAAACTCGGCACCCTGTGCTGCCCCTGTCTTCCTGCTCTCCCATCTGCCCCCTCGACGGTGAGCTCCCTGGGGGCAGGGCCGAGCCTTCTGCAGCTTTATGTTCCTGGCGCAGAGCCTGGCTCAGAGTGGAAGCTCCAGAAATATTTGTTGAATAGATGAATGCTTGTTAAATAAACAAATGAAATGTTGCAAATCATGAATCAGAGAGCTTTTGGCAGGAGAGAAGAGGGGGAAATGTTCTACTCCTCCAAGGAGGGGAGAAAATGGGGGATCAGACTGTGGAGGGGAATGGGGGTGCTGCTGGGTAAAACGTCCCTGGTGGGGGAAGGCCTGACTCAGATACGCTCTGTCAGCTGAGACGCCCTCTCAGACCATCGCCTCCAGCTGGATGTTTGGGGAAGTGGGGTCAGGGGTTCAACTGCCCACCAGCCTGGCCCTCTCCTTGAAGACCCTCAGCCTGGGGGAAGCGGAGGGGGAGGAGGCAGGCCAGCCCCCCTCACAGCCACACGCACCGTGGCCTCCACTCAACCCCTTTAAGACAGCCCGGGCGGCCTCCCTTTGCTGGTTGAAACTGTTCAGTTTTCGGACAGGACAGAGGAGGGGGGCGGGGGGGAGGTCACACCTGTTGTGGAACTTGAGAGAAGGCTTATTTATAAATGTTCAGGGCTCGGGATTCTTGCGGAGCTGATGTCCGGAGGGGAAGGTCACCAAAATGCTTGTTTATAAAAGCAACAGCAACTGGGAACACCATAAACGGGCTAAACGATGAAATTAACAAGCTACCCGAGGCGGGGCACGGCGGGGCATGGCGGGGCCTCCACTGGCCTGGCACCACTGCTGGGCAGAGCCCCAGGCCTGCCTCCAAGCCAGGTCCCTCCCCTGCCCCAGCAGCCCTGCCCGCCCCCCAAGGTCCAGCCTCCCTCCATGACACCCCTACCCCACGCCTGCCCTTGACCCGTCCCCACCCAGGGACGCAGAGCCTGTGTGACAGCTCCTCCAGGGCACAGTCCTTGCTAAGCCACCCCATCAAGGGCCGTTCCTTCATCACCCCAAGGTGAGCACTTCTGGGCCCCCCAAACGTGCCACGTTGGTGCCAAGTTGGGAGTGGTGGGCTGTTTGTTTGGTTTTTCTGGCTCTCTGAGGCCGGATGCCACCCGCCAGCCTACCCCGCCCGACCCTACCTAGGGGTGAGCCTGGGGGCCCCCTGGAAGTGGCAGAGGGCAGTCATTTCCCCCATGCTCACCCCCTCCCGGGACTGTCTGTCCAATTCCCGGTTTCAGGAAAGCTGTGTTTTCCTTGGGTGACTGATGGTTGAACAGGTGGCTTCTGGGTTGGAGAGTGTCAAGTGAACAGCGGCCGGGAGAAGTGGCCCTTTTATGGCTCACTTTCGCTGCCCGCCGCTTCTTGGCTGCTGACAGCTCTCTGCCCTCCTCCCCCCGCACCCCGTGAGGGCATGTGTCAAGCTGCCCACCCACCCTGGCCCTGCAGCCCACCAGCCGGGGCCGACAACACATGGAATCCTCACCAAGGGGGCGTGGGGACAGCTGAGGGGGGAATGGAACCCTGCCCTCCTGCATGTCATCACACACTTACACGCGTGCACAGGCCGCACGTGTGATCACAGGCACTCAGGAATAGTCCCATGAGGAGGGCACGCGTTCTCTTGGATGCAAAACACCTGCCTCCCCTAACACTCCATTTTCCATCAAATCCAGCAAGGATCGTCCAAACGACCCCGTGCCTGGCAGCGTGCTCAGACAGTACTAGACCCCACATGCACAGGCCCAGACACGCTGGGCCCCACGCTCACTCCATCTCCCAGCCTGCCTTGCGCACACACAGGCTCCCCGCTGGCCTCCCCCTCCTGCTCTGTGCCTCGGTTTCCTCAAGCGTGTGTCTCTGAATCTGAGTGACTCCTAGTCTCTCTCTCTTTCCTCCCTGCCATCTCTCAGAGTGTGTCTGTTTCTGTTTCCCTTGTTTTCTCTTTGCTCTCTCTCTCTCCCTATCCTGGTCTAGATAGATCTGCCTCTTTTTGTCTCTCTTGCCCTCTCTCCTCTCCCTGTCTCGCCCCACTCCCTCTGGCTCTTTCTCGGGCACAGAACCCCCAGCCTTCCAGCACATCCTCCAGAGTCATCATTAGATCTGTGTTCTCCCTCAGCCTCACTACTCAGAATTGCTTTTCTTTTCTTTTGGCCATGCCATGCGGCAGGCGGGATCTTAGTTCCCTGACCGGGGATCGAACCCACGGTCCCTGCAGTGCAAGCACGGAGTCTTAACCACCGGACCACCAGGGAATTTCTGAGAGGGGCTACACTTCAGCCTGGGCCTCGCCCTGGGCCCTGTAAGGTGGAGCGGGCAGCTCTCTGTAGTCCCTGGTGTCCCCGTGGCCCACGGAGGACCCACAGGCCTTCCCCACCTGGGGAGTGGAGGCTGGCCTGGCTCAGACCCCTCTGGCCTTGGGCTAGGAGTGGACTACTGGCCTCCAGCCTCTCTTCGGTGCCGGAGACGGGGAGGCCCTGGGTGTGAGATCTGGGTATCTTGGTACCCAGCAGACCATGGCCGTGGGGCAGGGGCTTGGGAGGGGGCACAGACAAAGCTTCTTCATCATCATCCTTGGCCACCATAATGAGCCACCCAGGCGTGCCCAGAACCCTGTGAAATCTGCTTAAAATACTGGGCCCTGTCTCTCCCTTCAAGGGCTGCAGCCTCCCTAGGGAAGGGATGTCAGGTCTCTGTTTAGACCCTAAGGAGGGACAGCTGAGCCACCCTGGGGGTGCTTTAGCCTCAGGAGCCAGGGAGGTGAGGGGCCTCAGACACCTTGTGGGGCCTAAGGCAGTTGGAAGAGCCTGGGAGGGAACACTGGGGGCACCCAACCTGGAAAGGGCCCTCTATCCCACCCTCATACCTAGAGGGCATCCCAGCTCCTGAATCCACAGGGAAGCAAGAAAGGTCTATTCCAGTGACAGAATGGGGACGGGACCCTGGGTGGGCAGGGCTTGCTCCTGAGGCCAAAGACAGAGGTAAGGTGGGCCCAAGAGACCGCTCCCCACCCCGCGTGAACCCCCTATCCACATACCCTTGGCCTCCCACATTTTTGCCCGGGCCTCATTCAATTACTCATTCATTTGGCAAATATTCATTGAGCACCTACTATGTGTCAGGCACTGTTCCAGGCACCCTGATAGACCCACAGTCTAGAGACAGGAACAGACAAGAAGCAAGAAAACAAATATTTAGTTACAGTACATGCTGGAATAAGCTCAGTGAAGGAGGCAAGAGCATGCCACCTTGGAGATTAAAAGGAAGGCTCCTCGGAGGGGAGGTGACAGAGGCCTCTCTGAGGAGGTGACTTTGAGCCTCAAGACCCTCCTTCCATCCTGGAGGCACCTCCTCTCCAGGTAGGAAGCCAGGATCCCACACTCTACCTCATCACAGACTGAGGGCAGATCCACAGCGGATTAATAGTATAAAAACTTCAGCAACAAAGGGAGGGGATATGGGAACATATGTATATGTATAACTGATTAAATTTGTTAAAAAAAAAACTTCAGCAATAATTTAACTTGTTGAGGACCTAGGTGTGCCAAGCCCTCTGCAATTTACCTCTATGTATTATCTCTTTTAATATACAGAACAAGCTAGAGGCAGATACTCATAAAATAAGACTTTTAAAGATGAGAAACCTGAGGCTCAGAGAGGTTAAGTGGCTTGTTTAATGTCACACAGCTTGTGGGAGGCAGAAGCAGGATTTGTGTGACCCCCACCTCCCCCCTGTCCATTCTCCCAGATTCTCCTTCTCCTTGGGAGCCATCTCTGGCCCCAGAAAAGAGGGAGTAGGTGGGGCAGGAGGAATTGGGGGAAGAAGAGTGTTCTGAGCCCCCTTTCTAGGGGCTCAGTCCCCCATCAAGCCCTCTAGACTGGGACGCTAGTCCCTCTCATCTTCTCCTCTACTGTGGACTGTGGGCCCACAGTCCCCCAGATGCTCCCAGCTGGCTCATGACTCCAGCCCCCAACCCCGCCAGGCCCCCCCGCCCCGAACCTTGCAGGCAGGCAGTCTGGGTGGAGTGAGGTCCCATCCCAGTCCCCAGTTGCCATTGTCTTCTCCAGACAACCATTAGCATACGTGCAATGCAATTACCCTTCAGCTCTCCTGGCCCTGGGCTGACGTGGAGGTCCCATCCCCAGTGATTTGGGGGAAAGGGGGGTTATTACAACTCACAAAACCTTAAATTAAGAGTGAATAAGGGAAGCGTCGCATGCCACTTCTGAAAGGCTGCCAGACGGGCTGGGGTGGGTGACGGGTGTATTATATGCCAAGCTGATGGAGGAACTTATGGATGTGGGGATGGTGGAGAGGCAGAGGCTCAGCTGGTACCCACCCATGGCACGGGCCCAGTGCCCACCCAGAGTCTTGCCTGCTGGGCATGGACCCCAAATATCCCCTATGACTCTACTAGTTTGCAAAAGGCAAAAGTGGGGCTTGATCTAGATTGTACTGGGTGGGGGTACAGAGTCTTCCTGGGGAAGCTGAAGTAGAGCCTGAGGGTTAAAGAGAAGTTAGGCAGGCAGTGGGCCTGGCTTGTGCCAAGGTCCTGTGGTGCAGGGACCACAGCACATGGCAGGTCAAGAGCCTTTCTAGACCATGGAGATCAGAAATGGAGCCGTAGATGAGGGGGTGACCCTCGGGAAGTCGGCAGGGTCCACTCTCCGATGAGCCTTCTTGGCCAGCGTATGATTTGGGATTTGATGGTAGGCGTCCATCAAATGTGGATGTGTCCATCAAATTTGGGAGGAGTGTACAATGTAACCATGCTGCTTCGAGCAAGGTCTCTCCTGCCACGGTGCAGAGAACAGACTGGAGTTGGGGGGGGGGGCTTTGGAGACCCTCCAGGAGGCCCCCACAGTACTCCAGGAGAGAAACAGTGGCCACTTGGACTGGAGGGCCGGGGGCATTGGAGAGAAGGGACCGCCCTGAGTGGTATTTGTGGCAGAATGGAGCAGTGGTGGTGATGGGGGGCGGTGAGCACGCTGGAGTTGGAGCGTGTGCAGCTTGGGGATCCTGGATGGGCAGGCCAGGTGGGGATGCAGGCTGGAGGGTGGAGGGAGAGGACAGGTTTAGGTTTGAGTATAAACGTCACAAGCCACCTGAGCCTCAGTTTCCTCCATCTGTAAAGCGCTGCACGGTGCCTGGCTCCCACGCGGGAAAGTTGGGGCAGAGAGAACTAACAGGGGTGGGAGGTATGAGGAGTACAGAAGTCACCTGGGCGGCGCGAGGTGTTCTCACTCCACTTGTCCAGGTGGAGGTGACGGAGGGGACTCAGGGTGGGCAGGGAGAGGGCAGAACCCAGAGCTGCAGGGCAAGAGGCTGTGACCGCGTTCTGCTGCTCCCCTGCTGTGTGTCCATGGGCTTGTCCCCGGACCCCCACGAGCTCTCCTTTCCTCCAGGGGGGCCCGCTGGCGCTGGTGCCCTTGGAAAAGGGGCAAGGCCCAAGGCCTGTTCCCAGGAAAGGGAGGGCCTCAGCCCAGGCTCAGTGGGGCTCTGGGGAAGGTTGGATTGGACCTGCCCACCCACCGGCTGGGCAGCCAGGAGCCAGGCTTTCTCTGTCTCCATCAGAGCTTGGGGTTGAAGGTGGGGTTCCGGAGGTCCCCTCCCTTCCAATCCCACACCCTCTCCTATACCTCCGGCAGGGCCCTGCGTCTCCCACGGCTCTGGGGTCCTCCCTCCTCACACACACCTCCCAGGCTGGCAATTCCACCCGGAGCCAGGAGAAGTAGCGACTCCAAGGTCAGCGGGGATGAGCTCATGGGCGGTGGAAAGATGGGGCTGAGATACCCCCATCACCCCCACGGGCACAGGGGGCAGAGAGGGCTCCCTCTGAAGCCCTGTGACCCTGGGCTGCAGGGGAGTGGCGGGGAAGCCGGAGAATTCAGCCCCTTCCCCCAGCCAGGAGCCCTGGGCCTCTGCTCGTATATCTGTCCCTGGATAATGTATATCCAGCTTATGGAAAATATTCATAATGCTCCTTACACCAAACTGGCCCCCTTCCATAGTGCGTGATCTAAAATTAAATCCATTTCAAATATACAGTAGATCGAGTCAAGCTAATATAAATGAAACATGATTAATAGGCACAACGCTGTCCTCCTTTGCAGGGACAGGGCGGCGGGGCTGGGGGCCACTCTACCTCTCCCTCCCCACAGCCCCCGGATCCCCCAAGGCCTCCCCGCCCCCGTCCTCATCCCAAACTCCCCTCCCCCTGAACCTGAAATGTGAACCAACCCTGGAATTTGCCCAAACGGTGCCAGGCCATTAGAGCAAAGCGGTTAAGAGAGTGTGGTCTTTGGCATCAGGACAGAGCCAAGCCCTTGAGCAGGTGACTCCGCCTCTCTGAGCCTCAGTTTCCTCATCTATACAATGGGATATTAACAACCCCTGCCTTGCTGGGTTGTTGTGAGTGGTGTTGTGAGATGATAAGCTGGTAAAGCGCAGAAGTAGCCAGCATCCCCGTAAAGACGGCAAGCATCGTTAGGTCGCCCCCAGAGGTCTGCTCTGTTGGCTCCCATGGGAGCCGGGATCTGTACGCCCCACCGGCGGGGCTCTGCCGATCAGCCAGAACAAGGGCCAGCCAGAATTCCTGCCATTGCAGTGATACGCCGGGTGGGTTATTTTTAGTTCGTTGGCAAGTGACTGTTACTGACCAAATGTTCCCACCACTGGGGACAGACTCTGCTAAGAGGGCACTTGTGTGCTGAGCCCAGGGTGGGGAGGGGTGTTTGTGGCCCGTCCCCAGGGGCTCCACGTGTGTCCCCCTTGCACACACATTTGGACACAGTTTCCGTGGCCACTGGCGGAGAGCAAAAGGGCCTGGGTGGAGCAGGCAGCACGCACGCCTGGCCTTTCTCTCCTTCCTCTCACTAAGGACGCTCCTCAGCGTGGAACGAGAGGCAATGTCACCCTTGGAGAGGTGTGGAGCTCGCAGCCTGCTGGCCAGCACACCATATCCCTCCCTCCAGGAAAGCCCCGGGTTTCCACGGGCTGAGTGTGTATGCACACGCGTGTCACGTGCGTGTCTGGTCCTCGCCTTCTGGGCGGTGTCCTGCTCCAGGTATGGGTGCCCTTTCCTACCTGCCTGAACCCCAACTATCAGTATTCCTGGGTCTCTCAGACCCACACCACAACCCCCATTGCAGGTGATCTTCTGAACTTCCTTGTGTTCCAAAGGGGAACCCCGCCTTCTGTACAAGCCCCTGAGTCCCGGGGTGTTTTCATCCATCCATCCGGATAGCAGGCCAGTGCTAGTCCTTTCTTTTTCTCCCCGAGGGGTGGGAAGCAGGCAAGCCCTACGGGGTGGGAGGGGGTGCCACCGACTCTTTCCTTGTCATTGGCCATTTGCTGCCTGCTTCACCAGGCGTGTTTTGAGCATGTTTGCATAAAGTGGATGCAGGCTGCAATTCCGTGATGAATTCTATGAATACTAATCCGCTACTACCCTTGACCTTGGGGTCACCGAAAGATCAAAACCAAACCATTTAATATTTTCCTTTTGCAGATCAATAGAAGCATAAATTCCCCCTCAATGACAAGTATAATTTCAAACAGATCTATAGAAGGCATGCGTGCATTTCCAGCCGCAGACACTCACTGCCTGCCTGGCCTTTTGGGGAGCAGACGAGGAGTTTCTTGCCTTTTCTACCGTTGAATTTCTTTTTGCCTTTTTTTTATGGCTCTGAAATGCTATTTTCAGCAGCTGCTGTCATATAAATATCTCTTGTTTTTCTTCTCCTCTTTCCCTCCTGGTGAAAAGGGCAGGGGACCTATTGAAAATTCCGCTTTATCTCTTTCAGTCGGGTTCAAGTACAGGTCGAATAATCGATCCCTCCTCCTTTTCTTTTTTAAGTTTCCTCTCGTTCTTTTGGCCGGATCAGCAGTGGAGAAAATTCAGGAGGGCAGCTCTCTTATGCAGATCCTCTCAGAGGTCTATATTGCTGGGTTTGTGTGTGCATTTGCGCGTGCACATGTGTGAGCTGCCCCTGGGTGTGTGTGTGGGGGGGTGAGTATATGAGTGTGTGTGTGTGTGTGTGTGTGTGTGTGTGTATCTGTACCTTTGTGTACATGACCATAAAAGCTCATGCTAGTTCAAACTCTCACCCAGAACTTGAGGAGGGAGGAAATAGAAAATCATCAAAGAGAAAAAGTGGAGGGCTGGAGCGGGCATTGTTAACCCCTGCAGCTCCCAGGCAGAGCCCGGGTCGGGCTTGGGAATGTCTCCCAGCTGGCTTGCCACGCGTGCGCCTCGTGAAAAAGAGCTTCTGAGTCTTTATGAATACAACTCCGAGAAAGGGGAAAAGATGCAAAAAGAAGACAGGGCAAAAACCAAACCAAACCAAACCAAAACTGGAGGCAGAGGGGAAAAAAGCAAAAGAAAAGAGAAAGAGAATTAACCCATTAATCTGCCCAGATTTTCCACTTCACAGAGTAATCAGTTTGGAAGTGACTGAGATAAAGTGGAAGCCACGACTGGCATCACCTCCTCCCTCCAGTCCACGTTTCTTATTTACAGAAAAATGGGGAGCCAGGAAGGCAGCCTCCCTGCCCCCCCCCACAAAGGCCCCCAGTGTCCCGCTCCAGAGAGGGATGAGAACCCCAGCTCTCAGCCGCAGCTGCCCGGTGCCGTGACACCCGGGCAACGGCCGCCCTGAGCTGGAGGTGCAAAGCCAAGATGATTTAATTTATAGAAAGGACAAGGATGTCGTGTAGCAGATTTAATCATCGGAGAGTTTAAAAAAAAATAAGGACCGGGCTAATGTCGTAATTTACATTTCAGGATAATAAAGAGAGAAAGACAGAAAAGGAAGGGCCCATAAGCCTGCAAGAGGCAGTCAGGAGGGGAGGCCAACCAGGGGGCTGAGGGAGCCCAATAGATTTGCCTGAAACACCAATAAATTTAAAAACAAACCCAGAAAGCTAAAGACAGCCCCTGGAAAGTGCTGGGAAAATGGACCATCGATTTTAGACTTGATCTGCATTTTGTATTTTAATAATGCTCTCTCTGTCTTTCCTTTTCTCTCTCTCCCTCTCTCCCTCTCTCGCTCTCTCTTTTGCAAAATATAAAAGCTGATCTGATAAATATTAATTTGAACCATCATAATGTATTTGAAAATTCCAGCTAAAATGTCACCACATGGAACATTAATGTAATATTTCAAGGCCCTGAGAGCAATACTCATATTGATTGCATTTATTTCACTCTAGGGAGGAGAGATAATTCTTCAATGTGGGACACATCTGGGAGCCAAGGAGGCAGGGGCTGAGGGGAGAAACGCGAAATTATATATGGTCATAAAAAATACAAAACAGAAGATCCTCCCCAAAACTCTCCCCTCTCCTGTGGCGCCCCACACCCTAACTTGGCTTTTTAATTTCTCAGCGTGGCGTGGGGCACGGAAGGCAGGAGCTCGTGTGCCTCTGGGGCCGGGGTTGCCGAGATTCAGCCTCCTCTCCCTGGGCCTCACCACGTGGGCCCTGTCTCCAGGCATTGGCTGCCTCCCAACATGGGGCATCGGGGCCCAGCTGGGGATGGACAGACAGATAGAGGGACTGGCCCAGCTGGGCCCCCCCCCAGAGATGAGGGGTGAAACTCTGTGAATGCACAAGGGCTTTGGGGTCCTGTGGCAGGGTGGGGGGAGAGAAAGAGAAGAGGAGAGGAAGGGAAAGGAAGGAGACAGAGAGAAAGGCAAGAAAGAAGAGAGGAAAGATACCAAAACAGAGAAAGAGGAAAGAGGGAAGGAGGGAGACAGAGAGGTGTGAGTGAGAAAGGAGGGAGAGGGGGGAGAGGAGACAAGGAAGGGAGGAAAGGAGGGGAAGAGTGAGTGGGGAGGGGAGGCGGAGGGGGGGAGGGGAGGCGGAGGGGGGCGCCGACCGACTGGAGTCCCAGTTCCTTTCACTGTCATTAAGGATATTGATGTACTCAGGCGTCAACCAGTCTTTGCACAAGTGAAAGGAAATCCGATGCTGGTGATGACCCGGAGCCCACGCCCTCCATGCCCCCTGCCGGCCTGGAGCAGAGACCTGGGAGGCCTGGGGGGAGGGGTGTGGAGTGGTGAGACCCCCATACAGGGCTGAGATGCCAAGGCTCCGTGACTCTAAGCTTCCCCAGCCCAGGGCCCGCGCCGGGGTAGGGAGGGCACCCCTGGAACCCGCTCCTTTCAACACCCATACCCACGGCTCCAGGGCTGGCTGCCTGGCCTCCTGCCTCCCCCTGGCCTGGTACCTGCAGCCCAGATGCAGGCTGAGCAGGGGTGCCTCCCTGACTGAGCCTTCAGCCGGAACTGGAGCCTCACCTTCCTCCTTGCTTCTTGGAGTGTGTGTGGGGTTGACCCTTATAGCACTCCTAGAAGGCCAGGGGCGGGGCAAGGAGAGGCTCCGGAGGCCCAGGGACTGGCCAAGGTCAGGCGCATCCTTGCCGTTCTTCAGATCTCTGCACAAATGTCACCTTCTCACAGAAGCCCTCCCTGGCCACCTAGACAGCCACTGACACACACTCCCTATCACGCCTGCGTGTTTTCAGCAGGGCACTTGTCAGTAACTGGGATTATCTTAATTTGCGTTTACGTGCTTTTTATCTCTCTTCCCCCGACGTGGAGATTAAGTTTTTAAGGATAGGGACCTTGCCTGCCCCGTTCACCTTTATATCCCCTACACCAGGCACAGAGCAGATGCTCCTAGGCGTTAGTTGACTTGATGGAAGGATGGATGGACGGTCGGAGGGACGGACGCTAAAGGCTCTGCCCTTACGCTCACCACCCCCTCCCGGCCTGAGCCCCCTTTGACCCGTGTGACCCAGCATCGCCCCCACCCCCCGGACCCCTCGCAGCCCCAGCTCCCTCTGCCGCCCGCCGCCTGCCGCCAAGGCTGCGCACCCCCGCCTCCCCTGAGCCGTCACTCGCGGAGCTGCCACAATATTGTGAAGGCTACGCGCTCCCGCTCCTCCGCGAAGCCCGCAGCCTGCGCCGGGAAAGCGAGGGAGGCGGCGGGCGGGCGGCTCGGCGATGAATAATGCATGACCAAGGCGCCCCCTACCGGCGGCCGCGGGCTCCGCGGGGACACGGCCCCGCCGCGCCCTGGACCTCGCCGGGACCAGGTGGACGCGGCCGGCCTCACTTCCCCGCCCAGGGCATCTAGGGAGGGAACTTCCCTCCCTGTTCTCCCTCCGGGCCCCAGCCGCCTGGTCGTCGTCCTCTCCAGGGCACCCTCCCTCCCTCCCTCCATGTCTGGGGAGCAGCTTCCACCCATCCCAAGACTGAGGGCCTCTTTTGGGGGCGTTTGGGGCAGTTGGGGAGGCTGCACAGAGCCTGGGGCAGGCCTGCGTGGTCTCTTAGGGATCCGATCCCCCGGTGGAGGTGGGATGGGGAAGCCCACTCCCTCTCACCCCAGGGCTTCTGCACCCTTATTTGGGCTGGGCCGGGAGTACAGCCTCAGGAAAGACCAGCTGGAAGGCAAGGGAGAGCAGAGAACGCGACTTAATCTGCTTATAAAAATTAGTGCAAATTATTTGGTGACATTTTGGTCTCTATAGCTCATGGTAAATATCTAAATATATAATTATCTGATTAAGTGAACGTTATCAAAAAATTAATGCCAACAATATCACAAGTGTTTCTGAGTTTTTGTAGAACATTTAGAACATTGAGATGCTTTTTTTTTTTTTTTTAAAGTTAAAATACAGGAAAGCCCACTATGTACATGTGGGTGTCTGTCATTTTAGAATAAGCGTCCTGGAAGTGTCTTCCTGGGAACCTCTTTTCGGGGAGGAATGGAACTTCTTGGCTGCCCTCCACCTGGAGATGCCAGGTGGCAGAAGGCACGGGTCAAGGGTGATAAGGCCTGGAGTGTCCCCAATGACTGTGATCTCTGGGGTCCACCACCACGACTGCCTGTTCCCCAGGCCCACTGTGTCCTAACAGGCAGGTAATGAGAAGGGAGCCAGAGGTCTCTGCTGAGCTTGAGCGGCTCTCTTACTCCCAGTCATGCAGGCCCCTGGGGAGCAGGGCCTCACAGCCTCTCCTCCTTGAGAACAGACTCTGTTGACACCCCCTCACACTCAGTCATTCCTCCTGTTGCCTGACCCATTGGACAGCCTTAATAAGCCAGAAAGGAGGGGCGACCTTTCCAGAGGCCGGGACCTCGGGCCTCTGGGGAGTGTCTCCAGCCCATCTGTTGAGCACCTGCTGAAAGGCTGGCACGTGTTAGGATCTCTAGTCCCAGCAACGCCCTGGGAACTTGGACTCTGAGCCCCATGTTACGGATGAGGAAACCGAGGCTTAGAGAGTTACAATCATGGGCCCAACATCACACAGCTCAGATCTGAACCCAGGCTTACGCTTTTCAGAGCCTGAGGCAGGGGTGAGCCAAGAGGCCTGGAGCTGGGAGGAGGAACTCCAGCCTCTTCCCAGACAGCCCTCTTGTTTCCTGGACCCCACCCCCAGGAGATCTGACTTGAATCCTGAGCTGGACCACAGCCCTCCTTGTGGAATCTTGGGGCAGCACTTGGTCTGGGTCACTACAAATGGGTTGCAAGCTTAAGTGCCCCAGGGCTTGGCAGGTATAACCACACACAGGAAATACATGGTCCTCCAATCGTTTCCCAAATAGTTTTGACTCTTAAGAAAGTGACAGTTCAGGGCGATGAAACCTGACAACCTGTTAGCAACCTTCACCCTGGAATCTTGCTCCTTCAAGTGAGGCCTGGGTTCCAGCCCCTGTCTCCCTTTGCTTTGCTCTGTTGCCTCAACCAACAAGTCTGACCTCTGTGAGCCTCTGTTTCTTCATCTGTAGACTGGGAATAAAAGCAGTACCCATATCACAGGGGGCTGCATGGGCCAGGCGAGTGGAGAGATGTGCAGGGCTTTGTAGGGCAACCCAGGGTCCTCCCAGGATAATTCTTGTTAGTAAGTTGGGGTCCTCGTGTGGTGGCTCTTTTAGTTTGGGTCTCCCCAAAAGCAGACCAGGGATCTGGGTGTGTGCCATTTGAGAGGGATCGCCAAGGAGAACGGGGGTGGGGTGGGGGGTGGGGGAGATGACGAGGAAAATGTGTCAATGAGCAGTTGCCACTGTGAGTAGCCAGGGCTCATGACTCCTGCAGAGACTAGAGCACAGCTCAGAACTGTCCCAAGGTGAGAGTGTTGGGGCGGAGGGGGCGGGGTGCCATTTATCCACCAACTCCCATCTGTCACTGGTTCATCGGTTGAGTGAGAGTCACAGGGGGCCAAGCTTGCTCCTACGGCCAGAGAGATGTCCTTGGGGAGCTCAAGTCGGAGTGATGGGGGCTGTTGGTAGAAGCTGCAGGTGCCCTCTGGGGCAGGCGGAAGGACAAGGCAGGGCCCAGTGCCCACCCAAGTTCCCTTCCTTTTGCCTGCTACACTTGTCAACGTCACTGCCCACTCTAGGCCACACCCAGGCTCAGGAGTCAGAGAGGGGCCAGACTCAGCCCCAGCCTTGTCAAGGGAGAGGAAGGAAGCTCACTTTTCCACAGAATGAGTGCTAAGAGAAAGGTAGGTCTCCTGGCCTTTTTAGGAGCCCAGAGACTGAGTATTCAACTTAGCCTGGGGCTGAGAAGGCTTCCTGGAGGAGGGGATGTTTTTCTAGCAGAATCTTGAGCCAGAGACTCAATTCTCTGTCCTGGGGCCTAGAGGGACCTCACCCCCTACTGTCCAAACTTCCTTCCGGCCGTGGTAACTTAATATTGAATGGCTGGGCGGGGCTGGCAGCTCTGCCGCGTCCATCATCCTGGACTCCAGGCCATCTGTCCTCCAAACCAGACTTTGTCCTGCCCCTGGCACTGCTGGGGGGTGGGCAGCAGACAGTGAGGAGAAAGGGTAGTTCTGGGCCTAGGACCTGAGGGACTGCCAGAGGTTAGCCAGCAAGAGGTTCCCAAAGCTTCCAGAATGACTGGAGAGCTTGCTTTAAATTTGGATACAGGTTTAATTCAGACCTTCCGACTCAGAGTATCCGGGCGAGGATTTCAGCTTCTGCATTTTTAAGCACGCACCCCAGGGTCTCCTCATGCTACCAGTGGACTTGGGTTGGGGACCCACCTCCTGCTCTGTGCTGCGCTAGTGGTCACCTCCCCCCTCACCCCCCCGCTAGAGACTTCCTGTGGCTGTGAGCTCCTGGGAGCATCCCTCCCACCATAGACATCATCCCCATCACCTAAATCATCCCCCTGCGACCAGGATCTGTATTGCCAAGGAGAGGGGGTGAGAAAGAGGAGACTGTCTCCCCAGGGACGTCCTCTCTACCTCTGCAAGCTCCACCCTGCAGAGACGCCCCCCCACCTCTGTTCCCTGGAGAGCGTGGGGGAGCATGGGGGCTCCTCTGTGGCTGAATCGGTGACCTCCCATTCATTCATATGCATGGATCAAATTTTGGAAATGCAATTAATTACCTGTTGTTGTGTCTGCTTTAATTATTGTCATGTTTTCTATACACTTCACACAATTTAATAAACAGTTGGGGAAACAAGATCTTCATGGTGGCCAGGGCTCGGGAGAAGCTGGGCTCTGTCCCCAGCCCTGGGAAGCACTTTTCACCTGTCATTCATGGTCACATCCATTCATCCTTTCACGCGTTTGTTCACTCATTCTCCAGTCAGTTTGTCATTGATTCATTCACTCAGTCCCTCATGCATTCGGATACTCATTTACTCATTCATTCATTCATTTATCCAGTGAATATGTATTAGCAAAGCCACGTGACAGCCTCCAGGAGAAGTGCCAGGAAGGTCATGGTAAATAAAACAAGAAGGTCCCTGCCTTTTAAGAGCTGGCAATCTGGTGGGGGAGACAGACGATAAATATATGCAATGAATACAAATAGAGCCAGGATGACCAGGGAGGACTTCTTGGAGGAGGCAACATTTAAACCCACTCTCTGTTTCATTCATTTGTTTATTCATCCATTTGGGCAGAGCAGCCTCTATTCCTGGAGAGAGCAAGAGATAGAAGGCCCAGTTCTGAACCAAGACCTAGGGGGAGAGACAACTGGCGGCCAAATTATTACAACACAGTGGGAAACATGGTGGTAGAGGTAGGAACCAAGTGGGAGCGTGGAAGCTGGAGAAACAGCCAGGGAAGTTTTTCCTTGAGAGGAGGCAGGGAGCGGGTCTTCCAGGACCCAGAGAAGGTGAGTAATCTGAGCCTCCAGGGGACAGGCTCAGGGGCCATGCACAGCTCCTCTGAAGGGATGGACCAGCAAGTCCCTGTTACAAGTGCTGTGCACGGTCGTGGTGGCATGGAGAAAGAGGAGGAGGAGGGGGTCTGGTGACTAAGACCTCCTGGTTCCCAGCCCCCCCAGGGCTTGGAGTCAGAGGGGACTGGATAAGGCTGGGTCTTGGTGAAGGAACAGAAGTTTATCAGCCAGAGAAGGACACTCCAAGTGTACCCCGCACGTGCAGAGACCTAAGGACAGGAGGGAGCTGGCATAGGGTGGGGAAGCCTGGCTTCATGGCAGAAGATGGAGCCTTAGGCCCAGGAGGTGGGAGACAGGTGACTGGGTCACAGGGGCTATGGGCGGCAGCACCGAGGAGCCTGAGCGAAATCCTAGAAGTAATCAGCAGTCATGGGCGGTCTGCAGGCTGGGGAGGTGACTGTCAGAGCTGAGTATCTGTGCTTGTTTACAAACATGTTCAAGGGACTTCCCTGGCAGTCCAGTGGTTAAGAGTCCGTGCTCCCAGTGCAGGGGGCCCGGGTTCCACACCTGGTCAGGAAACTAGATCCCGAATGCCACAACTAAGACCCAGCACAGTCAAATAAGTAAATTTTTAAAAAATATTTATTTAGGGCTTCCCTGGTGGCGCAGTGGTTGAGAGTCCGCCTGCCGATGCAGGGGACACGGGTTCGTGCCCCGGTTTGGGAAGATCCCACATGCCGCGGAGCGGCTGGGTCCGTGCGCCATGGCCGCTGAGCCTGCGCATCCGGAGCCTGTGCTCTGCAACGGGAGAGGCCACAGCAGTGAGAAGCCCGCGTACCACAAAAAAAAAAAAAAAAAAAAAAAAAAAAAAAAAATTTATTTATTTATATATTTTTGGCTGTGCCGGGTGTTATGGCACACAGGATCTTTGTTGAGGCATCTTTTTTAGTTGTGGCATGTGGGCTCATAGTTGTGGCATGCGGGCTCATAGTTGTGGCATGTGGGATGTAGTTCCCCGACCAGGGAACGAACCTGGGCCCCCTGCACTGGGAGTGCGGAGTCTTACCCACTGGACCACCAGGGAAGTCCCAGTAAATATTTTTTAAAAAATAAATATCTTAACAGACTTCTAAAAAAACAAAACAAACAAACAAATATGTTCCAATGCCTGCTCAGGGCCGGGGATACGGCGATAAGCAAGACATGGCCTCCGCCCGTGGAGAGCCAGTGACTCCGGTGATAAAGGCGCCATCAGGGTGACCGTGCTAGGTACCCAGGAAGCCAGAAGAGTGGGTTAGTCTCAGGAAAGAAAAATTAAAAGCCAGTAACACCTAGTATTTATCAAGCCCTCCCTCCACGCCAGGTGCCTCCCATTTGTTACCCCATTAATAATAATAATAGTAGGAGCAGCAGCAGCAGTAATAAGTAACACTTATTTTGTGCCAGCTTCTTTCTGTTCTATGTGCTTTTACCCATATTAATTCCTTTAATCTTCACGACAACCCTGGGAGGTGGATATTATGATCAATGTCCCCATTTGACAGATAAGGACATGGAGGCTCAGAAGCTGAGTGACTTCTCCAAGGAATAAGTGGCTGAGCCAGGATATGAACTCAGACCCTCCCGCTTCCCCAGTCCATGCTGGCCTCTTCCTGCCCCGCCCTCCACTCCATCAAGGGATGGGCTGGGGGCTGAGGGGGCGGGAGCACTGCTGGCAACGAGCCGATGGCCTTGTCCTCTCCCTTCAGGCAGCCTCGGGCTGCTGCATTCTCCGACTGAGGCTGGTGTTTTATGAACCCAGAACCGCAGCAAGATTCTCCTATTAATTTATTGGTATTGCTAATTAAACATCATATTCGCAAATGTAAATTTCCTAATGGCCTCCCTTCCATTTCCGAAGTTTCCCAAAAGAGATTTCTTGTTATGGTTGTCAATTGAAATCAATTAAATCTCACCGGATGGGTGGGCTGTGGCTGGCTCAGGGGTCACTGAGGGGATCTGGGGCCTCTGGACAGGGTCTAGCTGGGGCCCTTGTTGACCACAGAAGAGGACTGGGATCAGGGAACTCTGGGAAGAAAGAGGCAGAGTAGGCCCAGCCCCAAGCTCTTGGGTGTCAGCTGCCTTCTCTCTGACCTCCCCTAGTCAGGGATGGGCTTTCCTCTGGCCCTTGATGTGGTTGCTGGCTGGGCCTGTAGTTGTTTGCAAGGCTACGTCAGGGAGGCCAGGACTAGGATGCGGAGGGAGGAGGGAGGTGGAGGGAAGAGAGAATCTAATAGGAGGATCCAGGAATGAGCAAATGCCAGTGCTTGGAGGAAACTTAGAGATTTTTCCAGTCAAACCACTCATTTGAAAAATGGGGAAACTGAGACACCAGGGAGGAAGTGACATGCCCAAGGCCGCGGAGTGAATATGTGGATAAGTTAGGACTTAAACAGAGATCTGCCTGTAATCCCTTTGAGAATTTGATGAGCTATGTGCCCTCACTCCAGAAACATGTGCACAGGGATCACATAATTGCACGGACCTTGCTCTCTACCATGGCAATCTCCGACCCCAGTCAGTCATCGTGTAGTGCTTAAAAGCAATGGCTCTTGGATCACAAGTTACCGCTTTGAATCCCATATCCAGCAAGCTCTCTGCCTCTCTGGACCTCAGTCTTCCTGTCTGTAAAATGGAATGGCAGTCTCTCCCTCCCAGGGCTGCTGGGAGGGTTATCTGACAAAGCATGTGAGTGCCCAATACCAGGATGGGCCTCATCATGTCAGAGCCCAGTGTGGAGAGGGCTCTGGCCAGTGCCGGCCTGGGCTGCAGGTGGACCCAAGGAGGTTGGGAGAGGGTGAGCCCACGCAGGCCGAGGCTTGGCTTCACGTTTGGAATGATGGTCACCATTTACTCAGCGCTGAGACATCACATGCTTCATCTCTGTACTTCTCCCAGCTGATGAGGAGGCGCTGTCTTTGTCTCCTTCACAGATGGGGAAACTGAGGCTAGGGAAGTCCAGGATTTGCCTGGCCTGGGGTTCCCTGGGGGAAGGTCTCTCTGACTCCAGAGTCTGAGTTGGTAACTGCTCTGCCTTTGCTGAGAATGAAATGGAAGAACTAAGAGTGGACCAGCCGCCAGGACTTTGAGTCCCTGCTCTGCAGCTCCTTTGCTGGGGGGGCTTGAGCATGACCCCTGCACAATCAGGGCCCAGGACACACCTGAAGTATGTCAGAGAGGACTGATGGTCTCTGCAGGCCAGTCTAAGATACCAGGGTGCACACAACAGTCAGCCCTGTCCTGTCCACTCCTGCAGCTACAGGCCTAGTGTCCCCTCCCGACACCCCTAAGCACAGTGTCTGGGGAGACAGGCAGAAAAGGGAACCTGTGGGGGAAACTAAGTCAAAGGGCCAGGGCATTGGCAAGGACCCGGAGGATGCGGAAGACCCCTTCCCTTGTCTTTGTCCCTGGTACTTGGGCAAAGCTGGGGAGTGGGACTGGCGGGGAAGGAGATAAGTGAGGGACGTCTCCCAGATGCCAGGAAGCATCCACCTCGCCCCAGCTCTCCATGGCATACGTGGCTTTTGTGTGTCAGTATCTTTAGGGGACCAGTGGGTAATCTGAGTGTTTTGGTTGCTGCTTGGGAATCTCCATTAGGGAGAGTTTTAAAAATACACTCTATTGTTGTTTATTATTAATGGTAATGACACAGGGCGCGAGGCTGCTCATCAGCTTCCTACTGTCCCCAGCTTCTAATGTGCTGGGTGGAACAGTCACGACCCAGAGCCTTGTGTGGAGCGTGGGCTGGGCTCAGGGCACAGGACTAGACCCCGGGGTGCCCAGACATTAAAAAAAATTTTTTATTTTGCTTTTCCGCCCCCCGGAGCCATGCTGGTTCTGCAGCTCAGTGGTGGCTAGGGCCTCTGTTCTACAGGATGGGGTTTGTTAAAGTTGTCAAGAATAATCCTACTTCAAGAGATACCAAGTGAAATTTAGAAGACGGCGAGAGGGCAAAACTGACTACTATGCTTGGAAACAATTGGTAATCCAAGATAAAAATAAGTACAGCACACCCAAATACAGAATGACAGTTCATGTAACTAACAGAGATATCATTTGTCAGATTGCTTATGCCCGTATAGAAGGAGATATGATCGTTTGTGCAGCTTGTGCTCACAAACTCCTGAAGTATGGTGTGAAGGTTGGCCTGACCAATTATGTTGCAGCTTATTGTACTGGCCTGCTGCTGGCACGCAGGCTTCTTAATAGGTGTGGAATGGACAAAATTTATGAAGGCCAAGTCGAGGTGACTGGAGATGAATACAATGTGGAAAGCATTGATGGTCAACCTGGTGCCTTCACCTGTTACTTGGATGCAGAGCTTGCCAGGACTACTACTGAGAATAAAGTTTTTGGGGCCCTGAAGGGAGCTGTCGATGGAGGCTTGTCTATCCCTCACAGTACCAAACGGTTCCCTGGTTATGATTCAGAAAGCAAAGAATTCAATGCTGAGGTACACCGAAAGCACATCATGGGGCAGAACATTGCAGATTATATGCGTTACCTGATTGAAGAAGAAGAAGATACTTACAAAAAACAACTCTCTCAATACATAAAGAAAAACGTAACTCCAGACATGATGGAGGAGATGGATAAGAAAGCTCATGCTATAACATGAGAGAATCCAGTGTATGAGAAGAAGCCTAAGAAAGAAGTTAAAAAGAAGAGGTGGAACCATCCCCAAATGTCACTTGCCCAGAAGAAAGATCGGGTAGCTCAGAGGAAGGCAAGCTTCCTTAGAGCTCAGGAACGGGTTGCTGAGGGTTAATAAACCAAACCACAATTTCTGCAAAGATTTTTCAGATGAAGACAGTAATAAACTTATTGAACAAGTAAAAAAAAATTTTTTTAATGTGGTAAAATACACAGAACATAAAATTTAACATTGTAGGCCTTTTTTTTTTTTTTTTTTTGCGGTACGCGGGCCTCTCACTGTTGTGGCCTCTCCCGCTGCGGAGCACAGGCTCTGGACGCGCAGGCTCAGCGGCCATGGCTCACGGACCCAGCCGCTCCACGGCATGTGGGATCTTCCCGGACCGGGGCACAAACCCATGTCCCCTGCATCGGCAGGTGGACTCTCAACCACGGTGCCACCAGGGAAACCCTGTAGGCCTTTTAAAGTATGTAATTCAGTGGCATTAAGTACATTTTATGTAGCTGTCTAGTTCTAAAACTTTCTCATCACCTCAAAATGAAACCTCATACCCATTAAGCAGTCACTCCTCATTTTCCCATCCCCCTGGCAACCACGAAGCTGCCTTCTGTCTCTATAGATGTGCCTTTTCTGGATTTGCCGATTCTGTATCCATTAAACATCAACTCCCCATTTCCCCCTCCCCCCAGCCCCTGGTAACCTCTCGTCCACTTTTGTGTCTATGAATTTGTCTATTCCAGGTACCTCATATAAATGGAACTATGCACCATCTGGCCTTTTGTGTCTGCCTTCTTTCACATAGCATCATGTTTTCAAGGTTCATCTATGTTGTGGCATGTACCAGTGCTTCATTCCATGTTATGGCAGAATAATATTCCACTGTGTGGATAGACCACATTTTGTTTACCCATCATTCACTGATGGACATATGGGTTGTTGCCACCTTTTAGCTACCGTGAATAATGTCCAGATTCTGAGCACACAGTTATCTGCGTTCTGAGTAGGGAGATGTCTCGATTCTTCTGCACAGATGTCCGGGTAGCAAATAAAAGGTCATCCTTTTATACTGTACATGAGTGTGTCCAAGCTTCAAACCCCCAGCTCAGGGGCCCGAAGGACCACTTTGGTGCTCTTATTAGGTGGGTGGGCTCCCATAGGGCCCAGGCCCCCAGGGAAATTATCCACAGCTTGAAACAGTGCAGGTTCCTTCAGGTGGGGAAAAGAGGGGCAGGCGGTACCCCTTGGACATGTGACCCTGTGGGGCAGTGGGGGCTGGATGAGATGACCTTCTGAGGACCCTTGTAGGCTAGCACACAGGAAGAAGTCTCTGCCCACTTGGCAGACCTTGCGGCCTAGAGCATAGAACATGAAATGTCAGAGATGGACAGGTCTTGCTGTTGTCCAGTTCAAGTGTCCCACCCTGGGCATTTTAGAGATGGGGAAACTGAAGCCAGAGAAGAGACGAGACCTCTTCATTGTGTCGCCAGCACCTTCACAGCTCCCGTTGACTGGAACTTCCCAGCATGAGTTCCCTTAAACCATACACTTTAAAGGGTGTTCTAATGTCATTCCCATTTTACAGATGGGAACTTGAAGGCTCATGGAAGTGAACCCCTGTCTGAAATGTAGAGAAGGGACAGAAGTTCTCAGGTGTCCCCAAAGGAAACCAGAGGTTTTCCAGCTAAACTCACGCTACTGCGGCCAGTGGCAACTGCCCTCGAGGTTGGCACTAAGTCATCCTCTCCCAGGGTGCTTAGCACCCCTGCATTCTCCTGTTGGCAACTCCATCCCTCAGCCAGAAGCTGGACATCTTGGGAGGTGGCATAAATAACGGCAAGAGCACAGACTTGAGTGAAAATCCCAACTCCACTCCTTGATAATTTACTTTATCCCACTGAGCCTCAGTGTGCCCATCTGTAAAATGGGGAGTCTTGCCAACACCCACTGCAGAGGGTTGCTTTAAGAGTTAAATGAGTTAATGTATCCAGGAGGCTCGCACAGAGCTTGGCACACAGTGAGTGCTCCAAAAATGTAGCCCAAACAAACCTGGCCTCCCACCAAGCCCCACGTGGGAAGAGCTGGACGGAAGAACATTGAACAGATCAGGGAGCCTGGTGCTGCCCCCGGGGATCCGTAGCTGAGAAGAAGTGGCACTCGTGGTCTCCCTGGGATAATCAGAGAGGACACCACCTTAATTCCACCTCCATCAGACCTCTGCCAGAAGACACGACCCTTTCACCTCATCAATATTCAAGAGCTTAACAAAAAAAGCTATAACTAGGGAAGTCAGAAATAATGGAATGCAGTATTGATTATTTTATGGTGCGATTAGGGGTAATTACAGCTCTCAAATTTTATTTTAATGTTACTTTCTACTACTTTTAGCCTTTTAAAATTATCCCAAACATCCCCATTTAATGGAACACACATGCCTTCAATTTCAATGTGAAATACTTTTTTTCTGCTAAAGTGTGACCTCAATATATTTGAAGACATAAATTACACCATGTATAAACCATAAAAAATGAATGATGAATTTAATTCTGGTGAAGCATGAGGGATTGAGGAGGCAGGCGGGCAGAGGTGCTGTTTATCCAGTGCAGAGGGGACAGTCAGAAGCAGGAGGGGGCAGTGGGGGCCAGAGGGGGTGCCTGACCTTCAGGGGCACAGGAACGGGGCTTGGCGCTCTCCAGGACACGGGCCAGGGAGGGACTGTCTGAGCTTGTGGCCACTTCCTCTGCCCACCTTCCCTGGGGAATGCGTTTCCAAAACCTTGCAGTTGCATGGTCTGACTTGAGTCTCCCAGCCTAACTCTGCCCGTCATAGGTAGTGTGGTGTGGTTGCTAACATGCTGTTGCTCCATTTTATCTATTCCATTATACAGATGAGCAAACTAAGGCTGAAGGAACTCACCTAAAGTCACTTGGGGAACAAGTGGGGGTTTTGGGTGCTGGCTGCAAAGCCAGATTTGGGTACTCTGCAGCCCAAGAGCTTCCGGCTGTCAGAGAAGAGCCTGTAGGAACTGCATTCCCATGGACCTCAGGGCAGTGAGCAGAGTGGCTGAGGACACAGGCTTTTGAGCCAGACACCCTGGGTTCAAATCCTGGTCCCCTTATAGTGCTATGAGGACTCTCTACCACTATAAAGCCCCTGGCACGTTGTTTCTGATCTTCCCTTGCCCAGGGTCTATGCTGGGGGTTGGGGTGGGGGGCTTTGGGCCCAGCAACAGGGGTTTTCAAAATCTGAGTAGGGATTTCTCCTGCACCCTCAGGGCACGGCCTCCAAACCTCTGTCCTGGGCTTTCCTGGCTCCTGTACACTCCTCTTCCCCAGGTGACTGGCAGCTCATTATTTGGGGACCCTCTTGCCACCCCTACTACATCGTGAGCCCCCGGAGGGCAGGGGCCAGCTCTCCTTGTTTGTTGTTATATCTTTAGCAACGGCACATTGTGGGAACTCGAGAAAACTGCATGAACGAAATGCTCGGTTGGACTTCCCTGGTGGTGCAGTGGTTAAGAATCTGCCTGCCAATGCAGGGGACACGGGTTCGAGTCCTGGTCTGGGAGGATCCCACATGCTGCGGAGCAACTAAGCCTGTGGGCCACAACTACTGAGCCTGCGCTCTAGAGCCCGTGAGCCACAACTACTGAGCCCACATGCCACAACTACTGAAGCCCACGCTCCTAGAACCTGAAGCTCCGCAACAAGAGAAGCCACCACAATGAGAAGACTGCACACCGCAATGAAGAGTAGCCTCCGCTTGCTGCAGCTAGAGAAAGCCTGCACGCAGCAATGAAGACTCAACACACCCAAAAATAAATAAACAAAAACTAATGAATTTATTAAAAAAAAAAGAAATGCTTGGTCAACTGGTCATTTTGCTAATTTCAACGGTCAGTTCTCAGCCCATCAGCAGCACTGGTCACGGGCGCCTCCCTCCTCCCTGGAACACTCTCTTGCCTTGGCTTCCGGGCTCCCACTTTTCCTCTAACGTCCTAGGTTGCTCCGTCTCACCTCTGGTACGTTCCCTCCTCACCCTCTCCACCTCAGGGGGTCCAGGGCCCATCCTTGGGGTTTCTCTCTCCCGTGGTCACTCCCACGGTGACCCCATCCTGCTCGCACTTTAATGACCATCTAGACCAATGCTGTCCCATAGAAATAGCATGTAAGCTTCTTAGGCAGTTTAACATTTTTGGATACCTACATTTAAAAAATTTAATTAATTAATTAATTTATTTATTTATTTATGGCTGTGTTGGGTCTTCGTTGCTGCGTGCGGGCTTTCTCTAGTTGCGGTGAGCAGGGGGCTACTCTTCGTTGCGGTGCTCGGGTTTCTCGTTGCGGTGGCTTCTCTTTTTGTGGAGCACGGGCTCTAGGCACACGGGCTTCAGTAGTTGTGGCATGCGGGCTCAGTAGTTGTGGCTCGAGGGCTCTAGAGCACAGGCTCAGTAGTTGTGGTGCACGGGCTTAGTTGCTCTGCGGCCTGTGGGATCTTCCCGGACCGGGGCTCGAAGCCGTGTTCCCTGCATTGGCAGGTGGATTCTTAACCACTGCATCACCAGGGAAGTCATCCCTACATTTTTAAAAAATGAAATAAAAAAGAGTTAGGTAAACACTGTATTTTATCTAACCGAATATATCCAAAATTATTTCATTGTCATTTCAATATAAATCATCAGTATAAAAAGATCATTAATGAGCTATTGTACTTTTTTTTCATCTAAGCCTGTGAAATCCGGTGTGCATTTTACACATACAGCACGTCTCCATTGGACCAGCTGCATTTCAAGGGCTCAGTAACCACGTGTGGCTCCCGGCTACTGTGTGGGGCTGCAGAGGTTTCTACTCTGACTGTTTCCAACGTGTATCTCCAGCCCAGATCTCCTGTCTCAGTGGTGGACTCTTACTCCTACCCAGTATCTCCATTTGGAGGTCTGAGAGGCATCGCAAACTCCAAACATCCATAGCTGAGCTCTTGTTCTTCCCCGCACCTGCTCTACCCACCGCCTTCCTGCCTCTATTAACGTCAGCTCCAGCCTTCCAAGGCTCAGATCAAAATCCTCAAAGTGACCCTTGACTCTTCTTCCCAGCCAATTCTGGTCCCCCATCCGATCCATCAGCAAATCCTGTCTGTTCTATCTTCAAAATACATCCAGAATCTGACCACTTCCCACTCCCTCCATTGCTGCCACTTGGTCCAAGCCACCAATACTTCTCACCTGGATAACTGAAATTGCCTCTTCCCTGGTCTTCTCAAGCCCACTCTTGCCCTGGACGCTACAAACAATGCTCCACCCAGAGCACAGAGTGGTCCAGTAAAAGTATCAGTGAGCTTCTGTCACACCTCTGTTCATGGCCCTTCAATGCTGCCGATCTCCCTCAGGGTGAAAGTTCAAGTCCATGAAGCAGAAAACACATAAAACATGTTCCTGCCTCAGGACCTTTGCCCTCTCTGTTCCCTCAGCCCAGATGGCCCTTCTTATAGATATCTACAAGGCCAATGCTCTCATCTCCTTTGAGTTTTTGCAGAAATATCACCTTTTCATTGAAGTCTTTCTCGATCTTTCTATTTTATTTTATTTTTTTGTGTGTGTTACGTGGGCCTCTCACTGTTGTGGCCTCTCCCCCTGCGGAGCACAGGCTCCGGACGCACAGGCTCAGCAGCCATGGCTCACGGGCCCAGCCGCTCCGCGGCATGTGGGATCTTCCCGGACCGGGGCATGAACCCGTTGTCCCCTGCATCGGCAGGCAGACTCTCAACCACTGCGCCACCAGGGAAGCCCTCGATCTTTCTATTTTAAACTGCCATTTCTCTCCCCATCCCCTACCCCTCCTTTATTTTCTCCTTTCTTTCTAATACATACAATTTACCTATTTATTTGACTGACTGCCTCTCTCACCAGAACGTCAGCTCTACAAGGCCAGGAATTTTTTTTCCTTTTGTCTATTTTATTCACTATTCCACCTCAGCAGTGTCCACATGTATGGTGCCTAGCCTGTGTTAGGCATTCATAAATATTTGATGGAGAAATGAATAAACATTCACCACTAAATGGATAGCCATTTGAACCAAGACCATTTATTGAATTCTGTTTATTTGAAATGTCATCTTTATCATAAACTATACTTGCATATAAACATGCATCTGTTTCTTTCCATTGATTGATTTATCTAATCTCATTCCAATACTACACTGGTGTAATTATTATGACTTTATGTTTTGCCAACTGTTAGGGCTACTCACCTTTGAAATTTTTTTCAATATCATTACACATTTTCTTTCTCATACAAACTCTACAAGTGGACTATCATGTTTGATAACAATTTATGTCAGGAATTTCACTGAGACTGCATTAGATTTATTAATTCTTTTAAGAATTTATTATATTTCAATATTGTCCTCACATCAAAAATATATCTCTCCATTTTTTAAATATAAAAATATTAGAGGGCTTCCCTGGTGGCACAGTCATTGAGAGTCTGCCTGCCAATGCAGGGGACACGGGTTCGTGTCCCGGTCCAGGAGGATCCCACATGTCGTGGAGCGGCTGGGCCCGTGAGCCATGGCTGCTGGGCCTGCGCGTCCGGAGCCTGTGCTCCACGACAGGAGAGGCCACAGCAGTGAGAGGTCCGCGTACTGCAAAAAAAAAAAAAAGATTAGGGGAAAATATTTTCACAAAATTGGGGTAGGAAAAACAAGACATGAAACCCAGGAGCCAAAAAGGAAGAGGGCTGCGATCAAAATTTAACATTTTTATGTCACAAAAGATCATCAACAGGCTGGGAGAAAAATGATCCATATCCAGGATATATAAAAATAGTCCATTAGAAAAATGGACAAAAGCTATAAACAGACATTTCACAGTAGACGAAACTTAAATGGCCAATAATCATATTTTTTTTAAGTTCACACTCAGTAACAGGCAAATGAAAATTAAAACAACAACGGATTTTTTTGTTTTGTTTTTTGCCTGACAAATTGGCAAAAATTAAGGAGACATAATATCAAGAGTTGGTAAAGATGCAGTTAAAAAGCAGTCTCATACAATGTTGATGAAGGGTACATGAGTCAAATTTTCAGAGAACAATTTGTTAATATCTATTGAAATAAAAAAAAAAATTTCACCCAGCAATTCTACTTCTAGGGTTTTCTTTACCAAAAAGACTCACTTGGGTGCACAAAGATGTGTATAAGGATGTTTACTATCTTGTTTGCAATAGAAAACATTTTGGAAAAAACGTAAATGTCCATCAATCAGAGATTGGATAAATACTTATAGCACAGCCGAACTATGAAACCTTGAATAGGTACTTAAAAATAGTGAGGTAGATCTATAAAAATCTATAAAGATCATGGAGAGATCTCCATAGCACACTGTCAAGTACATAGAAGCAAGTGAGAACAATAAACATGGTGTGATGCCACTTAAGATAATTAAGATATTTGAAAAACTGGCAAAGGGTTTGAACAGATACTTCTCCAAAGAAGATATACTAATGTCTAAAAAGCACGTGA
Organism: Mesoplodon densirostris; assembly: GCF_025265405.1. Classification (NCBI taxonomy): domain Eukaryota; kingdom Metazoa; phylum Chordata; class Mammalia; order Artiodactyla; family Ziphiidae; genus Mesoplodon; species Mesoplodon densirostris. The sequence continues at coordinate 8,407,565 of NC_082662.1, forward strand.
AAAAATGTTCAACATCATTAGTCATTAGGGAAATGCAAATCAAAATCACGATGAGATCACCACTTTACACACACTAGGAAAGCTATAATAAAAAAGACAGATGATAGCAAGTGTTGGTGAAGATGCGGAGAAATCAGAGCCTTCATAAGTTGCTGGTGGGAATGTAACCGTGTGTACCCACTTTGGAAAACAGTCTGGCAGTTCCTCAAAAGGTTAAACATGGAGTTACCATATGACCCAGAGATTCTACTCTAGGTATATACCCAAGAGAAATGAAAACGTTATTTCCACACAAAAACTTGTACATGAATGTATGTAATAGCATTATTCATTATGGCAAAAAAGTAGAAACCCATATGCCCATCAACCGATGAATGGATAAGTAAAATGTGGTATAGCCATACAATGGAATATTATTGGGTGATATAAAGGAATGAAGTATTGATGCATGCTACAGCAAGGATGAACCTTGAAAACATTATACTTAAGTGAAAAAGCTATACACAAGAGACCACCTCTTGTATGGTTCCATTTATATCAAATACACAGAATAGGCAAATCCATAGAGCTAGAAAGATTAGTGGATGCTAGCGTTGGGGAAATTGAGGGGAATGGAGAGTGGGGGCTAGTGCGTATAAGGATTCTTCTAGGGGTGATGAAAATGCTCCAAAATCGGTGTGGTGATGGTTGCACAATCTGAATATACCAAAACCCATTCAATTGGACAAATCATATGGCATGCAAATTATATCCCAATAAAGCTGTTTAAAAAAAAAAAGATAATCAAGATGCTTGCATTTGATACTTTCTAACTAGTTAACCATGATCATGGCCATAGACTCTTGCCCTCAGTCCCAGTAGCCCCTGTATCAGTCTCCTTCAAAATCAAGGTGAACAAACCATGATGGACAAAATATCAACATTTTAAATAAAACAGGATCACATTCCTGATTTTTCATTTGTCACAGGCTCCAACATGGCTCAGTTCAGCGGTTACTGATCTTGTCTTTAAAGTGTTGATATTTTGTTCACCACTGAATTTTTGGCATTAATATTTCTTTTTAAGACTATTGCATTAAAGTATCATTTATCTTGGTTTCTGAGGGGTTTTGGGGGCGCTCCTTAAGTTTGGCACCCGAGTGCCTCATTCGCCCCACCCTTGTCTCTGTCCTGGGTCCCAGGACTAGTGCCCCTGGCCTTGCCCTTGTCCCCAGAGGTGCCACCTGGGACTCCCAGGCTCCCAGCGGCTAGAAAATGGAGCCTGGGGGTGGGAGGCTGCAATGCCACTGTCCCAGGCTGTGGACAGAGGCCACAGCCTCCCGCCTGGGACGGTTGACCCGTCCTCCCCAAGACCTGTACAGGGAGAGACGGAGAGACAGAGACCAAGAGACTCAGACCTCAGGGAGATAGGAGATGTAGGGGGAAACGGAACCCGAAGAAGGGGAGAGACAGAGAGAGCCGGGCGGGCGCGGGGCCGAAGGTCCACCGCGGGGCGCCCCTCCCCGCGTCCAGCCCGCCCCCGCCCCACCCCCAGCGCGGGAGGCCCCGGAACAACCGTCAGAGGCGCCCGGGGGACGGGGGCGCTCCCGGCCGCCCGCCGCCTGATGCGTATCGATCTGCGCCCGGGGTCGGCGCGGGGGCACCAGCTGCCGACGGGAGGGGCGACCGCACATTAGCGCGGCCGGGGACCACTCCCCGGAACGCGGGCCGGGCAGCCCATTAGACGCCCTGGCCGGTCGGCCGCACGACCACCGTGGGCGGGGCGAGGCTGGCGGGGAGGGGATGCAGCAGCCTCCGAAGCCCCACCTCGCCCCATGGCCCGCTCCGAACAGCTGGTTTCCTCTGTTTCCTGAACTCCTCTCCAGCCTCTAGGGCTTTGCACGTGCTGTGCCCTCTGCAGGGACCCGATCTCCCATCGCGGCTCTCCCAGCTGAACCTCGCTCATTCTTTGGCTCTTACTTTGAAGTAGATTCCTAGGGAAGCCTAGATTCCTTGGGAACCCCCCAGACCCAGTTGGGTGCCCACCTTTGCACCGACCTCCTGAACAGCCCCCCCATGAAAGCTGGGGGCTAGTCACAGGGATCAAGGATTGACCTCCCCAGGTGGTCTGTGAGTCTTTTGGGGGCTTCTCCCTGTGTCGCATCTTGGGGATCCTGGCACCAGTAGGGGTCCCAACTGACACACCTGTAAATGAAAGAATAAACACCAGAGCTAGTCAGGAGGCAAAACCTGCGGAGCCCACGGGGACCTTTGACGAGGACCTCTTGTCCCCCTTACTTATCCTTGGAGCACGGTGTTGGGCGTAATTGGGGTCGAAATCTAGTTCTGCACTTAACGGCTGCATGACCGTGGCAGGTTATTTAACCTCTCTGGGCCTCCATTTCCCCATCTGCAGCTTTATCCAGGTCTGTATTCTAATTCCTGCTCTTACAGGAGACCCCCAGAGATCTATACCCAAGCTGGGGAGGGGACTGGAAACCCCATAAGGGGTGGCTGCAAAGGGCATGAAATGCTTCACCGGGGTGTAGAGCATGCAGGAAAAACAGGCCATCGTCACATGCTGCTGCTGGTGGGGGTCAGGGAAGGGGGACTTTCTGGCCGCAGTGACTCTCCCTCTTAGGGCTCTTTCTCATCAGCCTCATTTTTCTCCCGTGCATCACTTTTCCCTTGACACCACTTCTCTGCCAACTACCACCCTATTCGCTGCCCTTCACCCAGTAAGATTCCGTGAGAGGCGCCCCTGAGCCCACTGTTCTCTGGTTCTTCCCTTTCCATCCTCTCTTGAACCCACCCCCACGCAACTGCTCTGGTCCAGAACACCAATGACTCCACAACGTTAAGTCCAACAACGGTCAGTTCTCAGCTCTCGACTTACTTACTGGCCCCTCAGTGCCCCGGACCCAGGTGGTCCCTCTGTCCTCCCTGGAACCCTTTCCTTACTCTGCTGGTTCTCTCCCTTCTCCCTAGCTGTGCCTTCCTGTCTCCTCTGCAATATCAGAGGCTTGGTCTTCTGAGTCTTCTCCATGTACCCCCCTCCCTCCGTGATCCCCGCCCCCCGCACTGCCATGGCTCTTTAAACACCAATACATGCTGACAATTCCCACATGTATATCTCTAGCTCAGCCCTTTCCCCAGAGCCCCGAGCTTGTCTGTCTACTCAACATCTTCACTTGGGTAATAGGCAGAGCTGCCTCTAACTCATACAGCCCCATGCAAGTTAGGAGAAGGTGTTTTTCTTAAGTAATTAAAAAAAACAAAACACAAAAAAACCCCACTTCATACTACATATTATTCTGTCCAACTGTGGGCAGGCCAGCCAGGAGAAAGCAGAATGCACTGGCCCGCTCCCGGCCCTGCTAGGCAACGAACGCCAGGCTGGTTCGTGTATAAAGGAGGGGGATGGGAGGAGAGGGAAGAGAGGCAGGAGCCGGAGAGGTGGACGGGGAGAGGTAGAGGAGGCCCTGGGTCTGGGGTTTAATCAGTAGCATCCAGCTTAAATTCATCTGAATGGCAGGTCCATAAATCAGACTTCTTGTTAAATCTGTGGCCAGAGCGTATGCTTCCCGTTAGGAAGCAGTGAAGCTTCTGGAGCATGGCTGTGTCCCCTTGCTCATCCCCTCAGCTTGGCCTGGATCTGCCCCAGAAGACTTTACTGGGAGCGACAGCCCTGGCTGGGGCTCGTATCCACACTCTTGCTCGCTTGTACCCAGGAGCTAAGGCAAGTCACACAGTGTACAGTCCTTCCACTGCCCCTGCTCTGTGAGGTGGCTGTTGCCTGTTTAGAGTTGGGTGGGGGTAGGGAGTGGAAATCAGGCCTCTGAGAGAGTCTGGTAAACAAGAAGAGCAGCCTCAGGGGATGCCCCGAGCATGAATGCAACAGGACATAATCCTTCACACGTGTGCAAGATCTAGAAGTTAGACAAGTCTATGATCATAATGAAACCTCCTCGGAGATGCTGCCATTGTACAGTGTACAACCTGTGCAACCTTACATGGCAGTCCTACTAACAGGTGCCTGTATTATTCAGGATAGGATAAATTATGCTGTATTAGCAAACAACATCTAAATCTCAGTGTCTTAGAACAACAAACATTTATTTCTTTGTGATGACACATGTCCAGGGCAGGTGGGCAGAGGGCTCTCCTCCATGGGTCACTCAGGGTCTCAGGCTGATAGAGCTTCCACCTCGGCCAAGCTCTGGAGATAGTCTCCACAGGGGACCAGCAGAGCCAGAAGTGATTAAAGCCCCAGCCCGGAAGTTACACATATCACTCCCACCCACAACTCTCTGGCCAGAGGCCACGCCCTGGCCACATCTAACTTCAAGGGGGCAGGAAGTGCCATCCTCCTGTACACCCAATGGAGAAGAACAAGATATCAGACTGGCAGTGATGGCTGCCTTAGCTCCCCAAACCGAATTCCTCCCAGGGTTTTCTCAGCTGTGCTAAATGCATCTCTCCCTCTCCAGGGTTCAAGCTCCAGACTTCAGAGGCATCCTTGATTCCTCTCTCTTTTAAATATCCCATAGACAAGCGATTTGCAAATCCCGTCAACTCCATTTTCAAAATATATCCAGAAGGAAACCACTTCTTTCCACCCCACACCACCAGCCTGGTCTGAGCCACCATCATCTCCAGCCCAACTGTCACAGGGACCTCCTTGCTGCCACCCTGGCCCCCTACAGAGATTCTTCACCCAGTAGCCAGAGAGATCTCATTAGATGTAAGCTGGACCACATCACTGCTCTGCTCAGAACCCTCATGGCTCCCACCTCCCTCAGAGAAAAGTCAGTGCCCTCACAGTGGCCCTCAGAGCCCTGAGATCTGTACCCCTTTCATTACCTCTCTGACCTCACTGCTCCCACCCTCTACCTCTCACCCTAGTCTAGCCTCACTGGTCTCCTTGCTACTCCCTGGACAGTCAGTTCACTGTTGCCTCAGGGCCTTTGCACTTGCAGGTCTCTATCTGGCATGCCCTTCCCTCAGATCCCAGCCTAGCTCCCTTGTCCTCCTCCTTCAAGACTTTGCTCTAATGCCCCTTCTCTGTGAGGCCTTGCCTGGCCTCCTTATTTTAAATTGCACACCCACCTCTGTGTTCCCATTCTATTGTTTTTGTTTGTTTGTTTTTGGCCAGGAAACTTACTAACTTCCAAAAACCTAAGGATTTCACTTATTGTGTTTACCATGTGTCTCCCCAACTAGAATGTAGGGCAGAGATTTTTATCCGTCTGGTACACTACTGTGTACCTATTATCTGTAATAGTGCCTGGCATATATATTAGGTGCTCAGCAAACATTGTTGAATGAATGAACAAACCAAAGCATGGCATAGTGGCTAGGAGCTCAGGCTGTAGAACCAGGCTGTTGGTGTTCAAAACCCAGCTTTGCCATTTACTATCATGTGATTTGGGGCAATTCCGTTAGCTTCCCTGACCCTCAGTTTGCTCATCTGTACAATGGGAATAGAATAGTACCTATCATGTGGAATTGTAAATTTGAATGAGCTAATGCATTTAAAGCTGTCCTATGCCTGGCAAAGAAATGCTTGGCATATGTTGGCTATTACTATTTTAAAACATTGACCCTACAATTCTACTTCTATCTACTGAAATGAAGAAATAGTGAGAGGTTGTTTTGATTATGGGCAAAGATTTACATATGACTGTGTTCATCACTGTGTTCTTTTAATAGTAAAAAGTTGGAAACAATCTAAATTTCTAAGAAGATAAGATTTGTTAAATAAAATATGGTACACCCTTTGAAGGAATAGCAGGCAGCCATTAAAACTCAAGTTCTCAAAGAATATTTAATGGCATGGGAAAATGTTCAGAGCCTAATGCTAAGTGAAAAAACAGGATGTAATTCTTAAATTAAGTTGTGGATATCTGGCTGTTTTATTTATTATTGTTCTTTAAAATGTACATATACTCTTTCATATGTATTAATTCATAAAAATGCAGGAAAAAAAGCAGGACACAAAACTACATGATCCCAATTTAGATTTACATGTTTTTATGCACCTTCCTCCACCCCTACACGTTCAGAGAAAAAAAAAAAGACTGAAAAGAAATGGACCGAAGTGTTAACAGTTGTTCCTTCTGGGTGATCAGGTATTGAAAGAGCTAAACAATCTTTCCTATTCCTTATTTTATTTTTTAGATTTCTTTTAAAGAAAGTGAAAAACTGAAATGCTTTAGTAATCAGGAAAAAGGAGGGTTTTAAAGATTCAGGTCAGAGTTCTCCAAATAGCACATTAATAGGTCATCATCGAAACATAAGTTCTGCAGGGTCAGAGAAAGGAGACAACGGTAGGGTAAAGGGAGTACAAGCAGTTTCACCCCAGCAGGACGTCTCAGAGCCTTTACTGTAGCCCCCGTGATGGCTGTCAGTAAGAGGGGGCCCTTTGCTGCACAGTAGCTCATGGCGAATCCCTGGGTATGAACTGGCACTGGGGGGGCTTGGTGCCACCCTCACCTGCTGTGGGGCCTCTGTGCTGGTCTCTACAGGCTCCCCACACAGGATCTGGAGCCTGCGCCTGGGTCTGCCTCTTTTGGTCCCTTTGCCAAGCCTCTGTCCATCTGGAATGTCCTTCCTCTGCACTAACCCCAACCCTACCCATCCTCAGGGTCTCTCTCCCCCTGGAAGCCTAAGGCTGCCCAGCACCCTTGAGTGCCAGTGACAAGGACTGAGTTACCAGACTGGGTTGGGGGGTTATCAATGCCTCCACAATGGTTTCATGATTGTATTTAGAAGAGGGAAGTGGTTTGTCCTCCCAGATGACCTGCAAGAACCCCAGAGGCCAGGCTGCCTCTGGGGGCTTCCCCAGGTCTTACAGGGCACCCAGCACAGCTTGGACAGGTGCAGATGCCCCATGAGGAAGCCCACTGCATCCCTGCTGCCCACCGCTCCCAGAGGGTGCCTCCATTTGCTCAAGCCAAGACACTCAGCTGACACCAACTCTCGCAGGGTCCCATCCCCCAGTTCCTGCTCTCCTCCTTTCTGAAGACCCACTGCCCACCCCCTCCTCAAAAAGTCCCCCATGATCCTCAGGCAGGCAGAAGTCATCCCCTTCTCAGTCATTGCTAGAAAGAGCTGCTTCTCTGAACGCACACCTGTGCCAGGTCCAGGGGCACTGAGACAAATGTGACACGTGGAGGGGCACTGGCCTGTTTTTCTGGAGCTTTTACTCACCTGGAGTCTGAATCACTTTCCTTTCCTAGGTTTCAGTTTGCCTATATCTCCAATAGCAACAGGGAGGAAAAATCCTGTTTCTAGTCATTGAAGCCCCTGTTGTCTGTGTGCACATACCCAGACTGGTCTGGAGGGGGCCAGTTATTCCTGCCACGTGTCTTCTTGGGGTACACGGATCTGTCTGAGTGCAATCCTGCGACAGAGCACATCTGTGTAAAGTGTTCCTTTTTGTGGCTGTGATGCCTCGAGGACCTAACTCTGTCCCTGTGAATCCTGCTGTGCTGTGCTCTGTGTGTGTGTCTTGGGCCCCTATTGAGGCAGTTCTCTGGGCCTGGATCACAAGGCCAGAGTCCCGGCCAGGCTGGGGTCTACAGGGAGTCATGAGGCAGAACCTCATCCCCCTATTCCTCCACTCCCTGCCCAGAGAGACACTACAAAATTCCAACCAAGCAAGGGAGGGCTGAAGAGACCACCCCTCTCAATGCACATGTGTCCTGGCGTAACCTGGTCCCTGAACCCAGCCAGCCACGTCCTCTAAGGGGCTGACCAGGAGCCCAAGGTGTCAGAGGCTGGGCAGTACTACTGGGTCCCCCCCACGGTCCAGGACTCACTGTGGTGGGTCCCATAGGGCCCTCCCTGTCCCCCGCAGCTGAGCTGAGCAGCTGGGGAACACCTTCCACCCTGCCTACAGGGACCTAGCTTTGACTCGCAGCCACAAGCAAATGCAGTGAGGACCCCTGGCGCCCCGGCTCCCCGCCTTGTGGCCGCTCTTCCCGCAGAATCAATCATCCTGCCGCTGTGTTTGCGGGAAGTGGGGGGGTGGGGCTGGGCAGGAGGCTTGCAGGGTACCTGCTCCCCAGTGGGGTGGCAGCCCAACTGGGGCAGTGAACGGGGCTCACAGGCACCAGCACTCCCAGCAGACCCGCATCCCCGGCTCTGGGCCCCTTCCCTGCTGGCGGAACCAGACCCTGAGCATAAAGAGAGGAGTGGGTGGGGGTTACCCCAGGGGCGTGGCCAAGGGTGGGGCAGACCAGGCTGCACCCAGAACAGGCCCCCCAGGAGGCGGGGGTGGAGGGAGGTGAGGGGAAGGGTGAGTGTAACTGCTTAAGCCGTGTTAGGTGTCCCCCAGTGGGAAGTTAGATCAGATTCTTTCATTCATGGGTTCAGGAGTCTTCCCCACGCCCCGGCTGACGGAGGAGCCCTCTCCATCCTCCCGGAGCTGGCAGGTTATGACTCAGGAGTCTCGACTGTGGGTGTGGGCTGGGCTGGGATAAGGAGGAAGAGCCCCAGGCACCTCCTCCACGGTTGGCGGTTGGCCTCTGCTGCCTGGATTTTACCATTAGAGAGCCATCTCCCACCCCAGGGAGGGTGACCACCCCCGCTCCTCTTCGGTTACAGGGAATGCCCCGCGGTTGGGGAAGAGAGGAGGAGCCGTCAGCTCGACTATGCCCTCCATTCCCACCGTCACTATTAATAAGGTCTACGATTAACACGTAACATTTACACTGGGCTTTAACAGGTGAAAAGTGCCCTGTGAGGACGGGCAGGGAAGCAGGCACTATTATTTTCACACCCATTTTACAGATGAGGAAACTGAGGCTCAGGGAAGTCCACCTGTTTGCACAAATGAGCAAATGGCAATGGGCTAGAACAGCTAGAGGTGCAGGGAGGAGGCCTGAGTGGGTGGGGCGTGTGGCGGGAGGTGGGACGCTGAAGGCGCGGGGAGGACCAGCTCCCAGGAGATGTGTTCTCCTGGGAAGAGCAGCAGACTAGGAGTTCTGCAGCCTGGGTCGCGCCCTGGATCCTGCACTGGCTCGCTGAGCAAGCCTCATCTCCTCCCTGGGCCTCTACTTCCCTCTCTGTAAAATGGAGTTAATAATCCCTGCCCGGCCCTGCCCTGTAGGATGTTGCAGGGACCAAACCAGTGTTACTGGCTGGGAACTGGCTTTAGAAACCGCAGGGAGCTGCCAGCCTGTAGGAGTAATCAGCCCACGTCCGCCTTCTAGCAGCTCTGGGCCCAGAGGAAGGCAACCCAGCTGGACCCTGGTCGTAGAACCTGGAACTTTTCCCAGCTTGGAGTCTCAGAGCCACACACCTCTGAGCCCCATCTGGCTCGCCCATCACTGTCTTCTCCAGGCTTTGAGGGCTGAGGTGGCGACAGAGAATGGCAGCCCGAGATCCACAGGGAGCTCCCTCCACCCTCCTCAGATCCTGGGTTGAGGAGGGGGCATGGGGCGTCCAGGCTGCCAGTGTGAATATTAGCTGGTGTGAACTAATTTGATGGTGCTGATAAAGGCTGGGCTTCCTGGGGCCCCTGAGCCCCACCCAGCCCCCCACTCCACCCCCGCTGAGAACATCGAGGCTGAGCTGTCCCGGCTCCATTCTCAGTGATGAAATCCCAGCTCAGTCGCGCTGGCTAGCGCTGCGGTTACCAAATCGCTGTAATTGAGATTAATTTGGGTGCCAGATTGGGTCGGTCCTCACCAGCACCCATTAATTAGTGGGGGAGGCTCAGAACCCCAACAGCTGCGTCCTGCCGCCAGCAGGAGCTGGGGCCGTGGGATGAGGGTGCTGAAAGATGCCCAGGTGGGTATGTGGGGTGGAGCGGCCAGCTGGACAGAGCCTCCCCCACCCCATCCGGAGCTCTTCCTCTCCTGCCCAGGAGGGGAGGGGGCAGCGGATCTTTGACTCAGGCTCAATGGCAGCTCTGGGTCTCCAAGGGTTAAAGGGCTCATTACAGGGGTGGGGAGGACGGGTGGGGGGCTCAGAGGCTTCTTGGACATCAAACAGCTCTTGCAAAACTTCTAGATGAGTTAAGTGCAAACGAATTTGAAACAGACAATGACTGTCCCTTTATTGACACCTGGGCAGAAAAATGCAGGGAAAAGCGCCCTAGGGGGAGCTCAATTAGGGATTTTTTTTTTTTCCTGAGCCCAAAACAGACGGGGGAAAAACAATCCAACCCATCTACACAGACTACACCGGGTGCCAGAGGCAGGCTGGCACGCCCTGACTCAGGGCTGGGCTGGCAGTGAGCTGGGGACACACGTGAGGCCCGGGCACACGCAAGTGAATGGAGAGCGGCAGCACAGACCTGTGCAGAGCTGGGCAGAGCCCTGGGAACAGAGCGCAGCCCGGGCTCGCTGGTGGAGGATGCGGGCATGCGTGTGTGGGCAGCTAGAAGGAGGCCAGATGGGGGTGGGGGATCAGGGTCTTCTGGGGTGAGGGGCAGAGTCCCAGGGCCCCCCAGGGTGGCAGTGAGCAGGGCTCCCACAGTCACGTGAGTGCTCCTGGCCTGGACAGGGCCGTTTTGATTGCCAGGCAGGTCCCCACCCGCCCTGCCCCACTCACCTGACTTGCTCCAGTTAATTGCCTGGGTGTTTTATTTTTTCCCTGTGAATCTCACAGAGGGACAAAAGCAGGTTCTGAGTCACCAGGAACCAGCCCCCGCTTCCGCCCACTCTGGAGCCTTACCCTTGCCCCTACCCCAAGGACCCGAGGACCCTGAGGCAGCTGGGGCCTGGCCCAGGGTGACTGTGGGGACCCCCGCCGGGTCTGCGAGGTGTTCCCGCCGCTGACCAGGAGCCATTCCCCACCCCCCGGGGACCCAGGGCGTGCGACCTCCCTGGGGGCCTAATGGAGCAGCCTCCCCACTGCAGCATATTTACAATTCATGGCTCCAGCTGAGATTGCATTAGGGCCTGGCTGTCACTCTTGATGAATGTCGCTTGTTTTCCAGAAAAAAACGGGCTCTGGATGCAGAGTGACAGGGCGGAGGGAGGCGCCCGGCCCTTCCCCTGGCTGAGGACCAGGGCATGGCCTGCCTCCTCAGCGACCTGTCAGTGGCCTCGAAACTTGACCCGTCCACGGGGCTCTCAGGGGTCCCACACAGCCTTTCCTGTTCGCCAGGCCCTTCGTGTTGCCTGCCGTGTGGGGTTCTCCCAGCAGCCCTACAGAGGGACTCTGCTTGAGCAGCTCCACTTGACAGATATGCACACTGAGGTTTGCAGGAAGAGGGAAGCCGATGAAAGTGTGTTGGCTGGAGTTGAGTTGGAAAGTGGTGAGGAAACTGAGGCAGAGTGCTCATGGCAAAAGGCAGAGACTCTGTCTTGGGCTGTGAGTGCTGCTTTGCTCGCTGTATATTCCTGTCCCTAGAACAGTGCCTGGATTACAGTAGGTATTTGCTGAAAGATTGAGTGAATGAATGAATGAATGAATGAATGAGCTAATGGCCTCAGCAGCTGTGGGATGCTGGAGAGGCTGAGCCACGGGTCCAGGCACTCAGGCCCTTGATGCCCCCTCTCCTGACCTCCCTGCTTCCCTGTGCCCTCAGCTTGGGAGCAGGCAAGCTGCTGACACAGCCTTACGGGTTTCCCCCGTGGCAAAGGCCTCTGACAGGGGTGGGAACACGGCTCTCACCCAATCGGAGGCCAGGTTTCTTGGCATTCAGCCCCACAGCCCCAAACCCACACAAAGAGACCGGGGCAATGCAAACCAGCAGAAAAAAACCCCTATTCTCTGGGGGTCTAGAGCCCAAGTCGGATCCCAGATATGACATCGTAATAGCGGCTACTGTGGCCACGCACCATGCTTGTGTCATTTGCTCTCCGGGACAATACACCACGGGGAAGTGCTGTCTTTCTCCCCATTTCACAGATGTAGAATAGGACTCAGAGACTGAGAAGCAGGTTGGGACCACATCCCATGTACCTGAAAACATCCCTCGTGATAACTTGGATCCTCCTGCCAGTCCTTTCCGGGCTCATGAAGCAGCAGGGTGCTACTCCTCTTGTGGCCCTCCCCTCCCCAGTTCAAGCTGCTGTCCTGGCATTTTTGTCCAGTGTGGAAAGCCTCACCTAGAATACCAGGTGTCCACTCCCATCAGCTGCCTGTCCGTCGGTTCCAGAGTGGTCCCAAGGACATCACTGTCATAGGGCATCCCTCACTGTCCAACACGTGGGTTTCCTTAGCAACAAGGCCAGAGGTCCAGCTCCGGAATCCCTTGAATGACCCTCCCTGGCTCCCCAGGGACCAGACAGGTTTCCAGAATCAAGATGGGCCAAGTCCCTGCCCCTTCACCATATGGGCAGATGTTGGTCTTTTCTCCCTGGGCTGTAAACAGCTGCACAGAAACTCTGGAGAGTGTCAGAGGCCATGGCTAAGGGCCAACATTGTACCCACCCTCCAACTGTATCTTCCAAGTGAACATGGAGCCAGGCAAAAAGAGCATTGGCTCTGGAGTGAGCTGGCTCTGCGTTCAAATCCTCCTGTTGTCCCAGCTGTGTGACCTTGGACCAATTCCTTCACCACTCTGAACTCCAGCTTTCTCATCTATAAAACGGGCATGACCATGCCTCATATTGCACGGTGGATGTGGGGCTCACATGGGCTATATGTAAAGCACCAGGCACCCAGTAGGTGCTGGCTAAGTGGGGTGGAGGGTGACCGGTTCTATGGACTGGGGGTGCAGTTCAACGCTCTGAGCCAGCGGACACCACCCCCAGGTCGCTGGGTCCCATCCACTCCTGTCATCAATCAATGCTGCTGGGCCGCTTCTACAGCCATCTGTCAGCACCAGCTGCTGCCTACCGCCACCAGGGCACCTTGCGGGCCCCAGATGTCCCAGGGACCCCGCCACACCCTGTCCTCCCCCGCTGACTGCCCCAGCCCACCTTCAGGCTCTCAGATGCAGGGACCCCAGAAGCTTCCCCCCATCCCAAGGGCACCCCCTTTATCCTCACCCCAGGGCCCTCTGCATCCCCAGGGGCTCCTCACGAAGGCCTGGGGCCCAGGGACCAGGCTGGAAGGCCCTGTGCTCCCACAGCCCGGCCCCCGCCCGCCCTGCCCGTCCAGCCCGTCTGCTGGCTCTTACCACATCCTGCCGCAGCCCTGCGTCTATTTCATCAGGCCAAGGATTGCTTTTTAAGTAAATCTAAAAAACTCCACTTCCTCCTTGGCAAGTTCATTTTAAGTCATTTTATCTCTTTCCCCCCTATATTTTTCCCAAATAATGTGATTAAGTGACTCAGCGCCGGCTGCCTCTGGCAGGCCTGGCCTCTAATTCAGTTTGAGGACGGCCACCTCTGACCCCACTCCACTCTGGCTAAGAGAACACTTAAGCGATATCCTACCGCTTCCTACAGAGAGAGGCTGGGGGGGGGGGCGGGGGGGGGGAAGCGAAACAAACTTTCACATAAAATTATGGTATATGGATAATTGAGAAGTTTAAAAACATGAATCTAATTGTACAGTCCCCGGAGAAACCCATATCGAGCCACCCTATAAGAGGCCTGGAATCTCCCGATGATGATTTATTGCTAAATCCTAGTATTTTTCAATACATTATAGTTTTTAAATTGTGTTTAAATTGAGTGTAGAGAAGCAGAGGCCATTAGGAGATGCAGAAATGATGATTATATTTAAATATTCATGCACGCAGTACCTTATTATTGAATCTGAACACTAACAAAATCAATATTAAGTGCGGTTTGACATGAATTTATTTATGAATTTCGACTTTCTAAGTACTGTATTTTTTCACTCAAAAATTGTGAGTATAATGTAGTAATGATATCAAAACACAGTGTCAGAGAGCATTAGCTGGGGAGGTTATAAACCTCTGGATTAGGGGGCCCCAGATTGCCCTCAAAAGTGCTTACTACACAAAACCCAATTCCTTTTTTTTTCCTTCCCTGTTTCTGAATTGTGCAAATCCACATACACTCAGAGAGGGCGGTGGGGCAGGGTTGGGGAGGGAGGGCAGGCAGCTCAGCTGGAGTGGCGGGCGGGGCTGTGGGCACTCAGCTCATCCAGGCTGAGGTGCCGGGGATCCAGGCTTCTCTGTGGGCTCCTCCCCCGAGCTCCATGCCCGGGAAGCAGCCCTCTGGCCGGGGGGCTCCTGAGGGTCTCAAGGAATCTGCTGCTGAGACTCCCTAAAGGAAGATACCATGGGGGTTGGGGAGGTGGGTGTATGAAGGTCTCTTTATTTCCCAGACTTTTGATTCTGGGGGCAGGGTGAAAGCTGGTGGGGTCTGGCCCCAGGAAACCAAGACGTAAGGAGCTAGAAGGAGAGCCTTTGCCCTTGCCCTCAGATTCTGGGTTGGGCCCCCAGGTGCTTATCCAGGGCAGGTTTAGGCCACCTCCTGCTGCTCAGGCCACCAGGACCTACTGCCTAGACTTGGGTGCTGATGTTGGCCAAGGTGATGAGTGTGCCGGCCCCCACCCTCCCTGGGCCCCCTTTCCTTCTGTTCATCCACAGCTTCTCTTTCGTGTGGCCCGGGACCCTTCCCCTGGCTGCTGCCCCGATGCCACCCCTGCCAGAAGGCCACCTGCAGCTGTAGGGTTGCCCCTCCCTATCCTTCCAGAGATTTGATGTCTGCCTGTCGGCTTAGGCAGCACCCCAGTCCGGCACAGCCACAGCTGGCAGTGGTTCCCGTACATGTGGAACCCCCTTGGCACGCTCCATTCATATACGCCGAGACCTTACAGAGCCCTGTGTAGACACACACACATGCACATATACACACCACTAGAGTGAAAAGGGACCAGTGGCCAGCTGGGGTGACAGCCCATTTTTCAGATGGAAAGTGACTCCTGGATTTGTAGTCTTTTGGAAAACATGAAACATGCATTTGAAAAGAACCAAATACAGAAATACAGTTAACGATCCCTGACTTAAGTTGATACCTCTCAGACCACCCCGCACTGTCACACAATCCTGACTCTAATGATCAGTGGCCACAGTGTCTTCCAAATAGACTCATGAGCCCCCATCCATAAACCCACAAACACCCCACAGCCCGACACTCACCACACCCCGCCCTCAGCGGACCCCCCCTAATAATGTAACACACAAGCACACACACCTCGACACCCACAACTCCCCTACGTAGAAACTATCACATGGGCACACATGCTAGCACACACCCTCAAACACAGACCGCAATCATCTTTAAACATAGCCCCACACACCTCAACACATGGATGCCCCGGCACAGATACACCCCCCCACTTCCCGACACCCCAAGTCCTCAGCACATGCACAGCCCTGTCCTGAAGCTGGCTGGGGGCCAGGTGATCAGTGCAGTCTGTCCACCTGCGGGTGGATGCAACCTGGCGTCAAGGGTCAAAAAGCACTTAGAAGCTTTGATTCAGAATATTCATCAGCCTTTGGGGAGGGGGGAAGAAGCTCACACAGGGGGAGGGGGAGAAAAAAACTCAACCTCGACCCTAAACTCTTTTCCAGTAAATCGATGTATTTTGCTATAATTTTATTAGGAATATAAAAGGAGCCTTTTCAAAAGTGCTTAGGACGCAAAAAAAAAGAGGCGGGCGATGGAAACATTAGTCTGTCTGTATTAGCAATCCCATAGTCACATTTTATTGTTACTGTCAGGATGCAAAAGCTGTGCTTAAAACAAAATAATACATAATGTATTACTGAGGCATAAACATCAGCGAGCTGCGAGCGGTCGGCGTTTTTATTTTAAAAAGAAGATGCAAGAAAAAATATATCGAGGGACAGAGGGTGGGGGTGGGGTGCGGGCAACCTCTGGGAATCAGAGTTGAGCTGGGATCCCAGACCCGGAAGACTGGGGAGCCCAGAGCAGGGGTAGGGGCTGACGCCCAGTGATGATTTCAATCACAGTGTCACCCCCTTTTCTGCTCCCCCCAGGAAAAATCTGTCCCCCAAAGTAACCCCAGGCTCAGGGAACTCCTACTTCTAGATGCACCTTAGCACCTTGTGGTTTATAAAGCTCTGGCTCTTTGTCCTTCCTCAGCCCTGACCCTCACTGCATCCCGGGGAAGGAGCCCAGGAAGGTATTCTTGTCCCTATTTTGCAGATAAAGACACTGGGGCTCAGAGAGGGACAGTTATCTCTAAGTCACGTAGCCAGTGAGGGATGTGCTCAGGACTAGAATCCAGGGCAGAGCAGCAGAGCCCCAGTTCAGTGCCCCTTCCACTGATACCAGCTACTGAGGTGCCAGCGTGGGCCCCTAGCTCCCTGGGGGTGATGTCTCTGCCCCACCCTTGCCCCCTGTAATCCATTCTCCAATATCAACAAGTATGATCTTCCAAAATGCAAACCAAATCTTGCCTCTCCTAGCACCCTCCAAGCATATTCCATCCTACTTAGGAAACAATCTGGCCCTGGCAGGGTCCTCCTCCATCTGGTCCTACCCTCCTCTGTCACCTCCTCTCCCGCCCACTGCCCAGTGCTCACTCTGCATCAGATCTACTGAGCTTCCCTCAGTGTCTTCAGGCCACTAAGCTCACTCCTGACTTAGGGCCTGGGCGCCTGCTGTTTCCTCTGCCTGGGAAGTCTTTTCTGGCCCTTTACATCAAATACCACCTCCTCTGAGAAGTCCTCCGGGATTACCTGATCTAAACTTGGCCCTGCATCCCTTTTTGTCTTATCTCTCTGTGTTTTATTTACTTGTTTATTGCCTATTTCCCCCAAACGAGAGCATAGGTCCCAGGAAAGCAGGGACCTTATTGGTCTTGTTCATTGCAGTGTCCCTAGCTCCTGGCACATGTACGGTCCACATGGAAGGATGGGAGGATGGATGGATGGATGGACAGCACTACCACTTGGCTGTCACAGTGGGCTGAGGCTGGAGCACATCTGAGCCTGTGGCTTATCCTGCTCCAATCCCCAGAGTTCCCAGGGCAGGCCCAGCTTCCTGTGTTTGGGGGTTCCACCACCCCACCAGATCCAGGGGCCCCAACCTGGGCTGGGCCCACCGCAGCCTGCACAGTTGAAAACAGGGCCTCTGGATTTCAGCACTATCTGGACCCAGCACTGCCTCTAACACCTGGGACAGCTTCTCCCCCATCCTGTTCCTGCTCCCCAAGTTTCTCCCACCTGTTCTTGGCCCTCTGGGGAAGCTGGTTCTGTTTCCCCACCCTGGGTTTCCCCTCCAGGCCTTTCCTGTATTCTCTCCTCCGTTTCCTGGACCCCTGGTCAGGCAGCTGCTCGGGGAGCACGACTCTTCCATCAACCTCCCCTCCATCCCGCTCTCAGACCCTAGCTTCTCCCCTCCCACACCCACCCCAATCCTCCAAGTCAGCCTCCCTACTCTGAAGGCTTCCTCAGAGCCTCTGGTCAGCTAGCTCTGGGGCCCCATGGTTCACTCTGGGGGCCACTGACCCTTATGAGAGAGCTTTAGGGAAGCAGTAGCTAAAAGGAACCAGGAAGACAGGGTTTGAGTCCTGGCTCTCCTTCTTATTATCTACGTGACTTGGATACATTGCTTTAACCTCTCTATGCCTCAGTTTCCTCATCTGTAAAATGGGGACAGAAATGGTGTCTACCTCATTGGGCCTTTGTGAGGCTTGTGGGGGAATGCAAGGTAATGAATGAAAATCCTTTACTACACGGCTTAGAGGCTGCCATGCCATTCAAGGGAAGGACCATGGGGGCAGGAGGTCCAGCCAGTGCCAAAATGGAAGCCCCTCCACCCAGCCCCGCCCCTGAGCCCTTCTGGGAGAGTTCCCCATTGTCTCAGGGCTCTTGGTGCCACTTAGTGGTGGGTGGGGTCACCAGGGCACCTAGTAGGGGCAGGGTGGGGCTATGGGGCGTGAGGGATACCAGAGAAGGGAGAAGTGGCCAGGCACAGGTATCCACCTGTCTCTCTGGGCACTGTCTGGGCCAGCATACACCCAAGAGTCCACCCCGCCTTAGGCATGGCAGCCTTCCTGGGAGAACAGAACCGGGAGGAGTCACCTCCAGGGCCCCCTGTGCCAGCTCAGGGGTCCCCAGCCAGGCCCACTAGCCACAGCTCAGATGCCTTCACTTTCACTGAGGGAGAACGAGAGCTACGGAGAGGGGAGCTAGGAATGTCATCTGCAGCCCTCAGGTGGCCCCAGCCTCCACCCATCACACCCTGTCCCTCCTCAGGACCCGGGGCAGCAAGAGGTCCTGTATGTCAAGGCTAGATGACCCTGTCCATTCAGGCATCAAGTCCTTCTACGCAACACATATCTGTTGAGTCCCTTCCATGCAGCAGGACACTGGGGATACAGAGGGAACAAGACAGATGCCTGCTTGAAAGTCAGTGGGCTTGCACTGGGGTGGTGACAGGTGGGGAGAGAGAGGGGAAGGGGCAGAAAAGCAAATAGCAAGAATTCACGGTGTGTTTAACCAGCACAGAATGTTAAAGTACTGAGGGCTGCAAAGCAGAGGGGAGGGCAGGCAGGGGAGGCTGTGACGGAACAGGGTTCGAGGGCCTACCCACGGCCGCAGCATCACCTGGTGGTTAGGGCCTTGGGCTCTGAGCTGCCAAGATGCCTGACTCTAATCTAGCTGTGTGGCTTTGGGTGAGTTATTTAACCTCTCTGGGCCTCTTGTTTCATCGTTGCTGAAATGAGGAATAATAAGAGCTACTATCTTAATACCTGATGAGTGGGTTTGTCCCCAGGACTGAATGAGGCTCAGAACACAGAGAGGATCTGTGGCTCTGATAGTAGCATCAGCTCCAGGACCATCTGCTTCTCAAGACCCCACACCAGCTTCTTCACCACACACACACACACACACACACACACACACACACCCCAGGAACACCAGG
This sequence comes from Mesoplodon densirostris, assembly GCF_025265405.1. Lineage (NCBI taxonomy): Eukaryota > Metazoa > Chordata > Mammalia > Artiodactyla > Ziphiidae > Mesoplodon > Mesoplodon densirostris. The sequence continues at coordinate 8,426,326 of NC_082662.1, forward strand.
GGCCATATCCACGTAGACATGCCCAGGTGGTCTCAGGAATCAGGGCTGAGCCTGGACAGGTGTGCAAGGCCCTGAATGTGCAAGGCCACGCATGCCTGTGGATACCCAGCCCAGGGAGTCACCTGTGCATCCTCATACGTGGTGGGCATGCACACACGAGCCTGTGAACACAGCTATGCATGTACCGATGTGTCTACAGGGCTGGGGGTCCGCCCATGTGTATACCTGGCGTGGGGGTCAAGGCTGCCAGGAGCAGGGCTGTGCTCGTGGGTGGGGAGGGCCCTGACGAGGGCTGTAATTACCACCAATTGCCTGGGGAAGTTACTTAGGGGGAAACCTGCCCCTCTTAGCCTGTCTCCAGCCTGGCGGGGTTACCCCTGTCACAGCCGCTGCCTGTCAAGTGCCATCCTGGTGCTCACTCGGAGATCCTCCTGGAGAGTTCAGCAGGGGCTCCGCCCTGGGGCTGGAGAGTCTGCCCAGGGAGGCCGCACTCCTCTCTTCCATCGACAAAATCATGGGCGGTGCTGAGGTTGGCTCTTCATGCAGTGGTGTCAGCTGTTGCAGTTCTTGGCCCTGCCCTGGCTGGAGGTACCCAAGGACAGGAGGCCACAGGATCTCTGGGGTCAGACAGAACTGGGTTCTAATTTCCAGCCCCACTTCTTCATGGCTGCGTGGCCTTGGACAAGTCATGCCACCTCTCTGCACCTTATTCCCTCCCCTATAAAACAGCAGGATTTCTGGTGGGAACTGACATCATGGGAATGTGTGACGCTTGGCCCATGGCACTTGGCAGGTTCTCATTAATGGGCCTTCCATTTTGTTACTGGCCATGGAGCATGTGGACGCCGTGCAGAGCCCTTTGCCTGTCCCATCTCAGTCTTCAAATCCTCCCAAGAGTTCTCCACGGTGGCTGCTTTATTGCTACCCCCATTCTTCAGATGAGGAAACTGAGGCTTGCCGAAGTGGAGTGATTTGCCTGAGTCATACAATGAGTGAGGGGGAGAAGCAGGACTTGCATGCATGCAGGCAGACTCCAAACCTGCATTCTTGCCCTGCTGCAGTCCTGGCCCTGCCCTTGGAGCACTCCTGATCCCAAGGGACCCTCCATCCTGCCCCAGTTCAGCACTCCAGGGCTGGATTTTGCTGAGGGTCACCAGGCTTCAAACAAAGGCTGTGAAAAGGAACCAAGATGGCCAGGCAGAACTTCCTCATTACACCCCATTTCTCCCCCCACATCTCCCCTCCTTCCCTGTTATTAGGTCAGTGGTGGAGAAGCTGCCTCACCCCTCTCGAAGGATCCCAGAGCAAATGAGCTGGAGGACCCTCCAGTTCCAACGGTCTCATTTCACAGATTGGGAAACTGGGACCCGGAGAGGGAAAAGCCCAACCCCAGGTCACTCAGCATCCAAATCAGGCCGACTTGTCCAACAGTGATCTGTACAATGAGAGCTCAGAGGATGCAGGCAGGGGGCGGAACCCAAACTTGAAGGAGGGCTCCCCAGGCTCCTGGGAAGAGCATGCATTCTCTGTGCCTTCCAATAAGTCCAACAAGCTTTTCCTGGGCACTTCCTCTGTGCCAGACACAGCTGGTGATGGTCTGGGCAGGAGGCAAGGGTACCTGGGAAGAACAGGACCTGTGGCCTGCACACCAGGAGCTTGCGGTGTGGTGGGGAAAACTGACCACTAAAGCTGGGACCTTCACTGGGCTCTTGGCCGGAACCCCACACATGACCTCTCTATGTGGTCTCTCCACGTGGGTTAGCTTGGGCTTCCCCACTGCATGGTGGGGCTAGGTTCCAAAGGCTAGTGTCCCAAGAGAACAAGTCAGAAGTGCATGGAATTTTAATGATCTGGCCTCGGAAGTCACACACTGTCACTGCCATCATGCTCCATTGGTCGAGGCAATCACAAAAGTCTGCGCAGATTCAGGGGGAGGGACACAGACCCTGCCACTGGGAGGACTGTCAATATCACACTGTAAGAACTTGTGGGATGAGAGACATTGTGGCAGCGTATTTGGAAAACACAGTTGGCTACAGCGATCACGCACATCTTGAATACTGGGCTAATGGGGCTGACTTCCCCTGGTACAGGAGGGAAGAAAAGGATTGCAGAGAATAGAGAGAAAAGAAGACAGAAAACCTTGGGGGTCCAGTCGCCAGGCAGGGGCCGAAGCTGATACCCTGGATTAGGACTTCCTGGATGGTCCACCAAGGATGCTGCCCAGACCCAGCCCTCCTTGCATGCACCCAAGGCTGGGGTTCCAGGGCCCCTCTGTAACTTTGGAAGGCTCTGAGGCACAGGTGGGGTATCCCCATGGAGCCCCTTTATTCCGGGCTGAGGGTCCCTGCCTCTGGCTGCCTTTTCTCAGGGGCTGGACCTGCCTAGGCACTGGTGAAACGGAGCAGCAGCAAGCCTGCTTCTCCCCCATCCTTGCTCTCACACCCCTGCCTCTGAAGGAGCCCAGGATGCCTCCCAGCAGGTGGTAAACCTCACAAAAGGGCCAGCTGTCCTCTTGCAGTCTAAGACAGGGATCAGTGTGCAGGAAGGGGGAAGAAAGGAGGCTTCCCTCCCAGACGCTGCCAGGCTGGGCCCTGCATCTCCCCACCCTCATGGGCCGGGACAGGGGTGGCCTGTTAGCTGCAGAGCCCCTGCCTTGTCGTCAGACTCACAGGTCCAGGTGGCAGTGTCAGCAGCCGGCAGGGTCTCCCTCCCTCCAGCGGGCAGCCTCCATCAGCAAGGAAAGAGCTGGGGCAGGGTCTGGCCTTCCAGGCTGATAAACACAGTGAGTCTGGGTTTACCTGCCTGGAAGTCTGTCTTCCCAAGTTCACGGTGAGCGGTTAAGGGTTGGCAGAGCCTGCTTCATCTCTGTGACCCGGCGCAGCACCTGGCACATCGTAGGTTCTTAGTTAGCAGACGCTAAATGGACAAACGAATGAATGAGTCTTTTCAATGTCTATATTCCCAGGGCATAGCACTGTGCTTGGCACACAGATACCCAGTATGTACCCAATAATCATTTGTTGAATTAATGAGTTTCATTCTTCTCTGGGTCCCTAATGCCCAACACATAGTAGGTATTTAGGGTCTATTGAATTGAAATGACAAAGCAAAACTCCCGAGGGTCCGTCTGGTCCAAAGGGGACTTCAGGAACTTCCCTGCTGGTCCAGTGGTTAAGACTCTGCACTTCCACTGCAGGGGGCCCAGGTTCCATCCCTGGTCAGGGAACTAAGATCCCTCATGCCACGCAGCATGGCCAAAACAAAACAAAACACACAAAAATACCCAAAGGGGACTTTAGAGATGGGCTACTGTTTAGACTGGCCCATGGGGTCCCCGCCTTAGCATCCTGGGAGGGCCTGGGCTCTGGGCATGCCCCAGGAGTTCCCACACCCCACCATCTCCCCACCCCTACCCTCCTCCACGTCCAGGGCAGGGGTTGTGGGGGGGGGAGCTTTGGCCCCCTTGGTACAGGAACAGATGGATCAGAGGCAGGAGGGAGAGAGGGGAAAGGCAGACAGTCAGACAGACAGCACCGCAATGGGCCCTCCCCACGGAGGTGACACCAGGGCCGCCATAGGCATCCCTGGAGGCCCCTCCCCTGACAAACCAGGCCATCCTTATGAGTCCCCTCAGAGGAAAGTCTCCTCCCCCTGCAGCCCCTTACCCCCAGGGCCCTGCTTCCGGACCCTCCGTACACTCAGTAAGTCGGGGTTGGGTGGGTCGGTGGGGAAGGGAGGGGGAGATAAAATTCTTCCTGGCAGTTTCAAGAGTTTTGGCATTTTCACAAGGGTGCATGTAATATTTAAATGACTTCCCCTCAGCACGCCCTCATGCCTGCCTTGGCTTCCCCAGGTGAATTTGTAGGCGCTGAAATGGTCTAATTTCCCACACAAGCCATGTCAAATATAATTTGGGTGCAAAGTCGGTAATTATACGTAACATCAGTCTGATGTTAAAAACACTGAAAGATTTAGCAAGAAGAGAGTACTGGAGAGACATGAGTCTGAGGCCCAGCCAGAAACAGGCAGACCCGGGCCCCGCAGAAGCCAAAGTCTTTAATTAATGATAGCATGTTTTCAGGGACTCGAAGGACGCAGGTCCCCAACTGTCTGAAACTCCTTTGTCTACCAATTACCAGCATCTGGGGAGGGGGAGGCAGGGAGGAAGTCGAAGGGGGGCACCCAGATCCTGGTGGAGAGTTGCCGAGGTTGGGGCTGGGGCTGTGGCTCACCTGAGGACAAAGATCCTGCTGTCAGGTGACCCCACTCTGCTCTTCTCTCACCAGAGACCAATCCCGGCATCCAGGGTCGGCGGGAGGAGGGGGCTTGTCTCCCCTTGACTCTGTGGGTGAACTGTGGGGAGGGGGCATGGTTTGGCTACTAGCCAAGCAGCCCCACAAGGCTTAGAGGGTCCACAAACAATACCTGTCCCGCTCCTGATTTAGGTGGGGCTTTTTCCTTTCTTTTCAAACAGTTTAACGGACTGTTTCTGTGAGGACAGGGACCACATCTTGTTTGCTCAGCTCTGTGTCCCTGGATCTGGCACATAGTAGGTGCTCAATAAATATTTGTTACCCGAATATACTGTATGAACTTAGCTCAAATTACTCCTCACTCTAACCCTGCGTGGACCAAAAGGGACCCCAGCACAGGAGACATTTGAGGGACTAAGGGGACAGGCAGCAAGCTTGGATCAGGGTGGTGATTCTACACTTAGAAGTGCTGTGACCTTGAGACAGTTTCCAAAACTCTGTCTCAGTTTCCTCATCTGCAAAATGGGCATAGGAATAGATCTGCCTCCTAGGATGACTGTGAATTCTGGATGAGATTCTTAGCGTAAAGCGCTCTGAACAGTGCCTGGCAGGTAACTCTTGTTTTGCTAAGGGAGATGGGTGAGGTGCGGCTTTGTAGAACAGCTCTTCAGAAGGGTTTCCAGAGGCTGTATGAGGACCAGGAGACAAGGGGCGGCCAGCAGGGCACAGGAACCTGGAGCAACAAAACAGAGGTTTCCAGTGGACAGCTTGGAAAAGTTGCTACCACTGGGGGCATGACAAGAAGACCTTCTTCCTTGACTCACTAAGAAATCTTTAATAAAATATTCTCTGTCTTTTGGTACATGAAAGGGAGTTGTTTCTGTTTGGGATGTATAGCCTCCAGGTGGGCAAGGATGTAAGCAGACACCTGTGAGAGGTGACCATATCCAGAGGTGGGTACTATTATTGTTATTTTATTTGGAGTCTAGTTGATTTACAATGTTGTGTTCGTTTCACGTGTACAGCAAAGTGAGTCGGTTATGCATATACATATACCCACTCTTTTTTAGATTCTTTTCCCATAAAGGTCATTACAGAGTATTGAGTAGAGTTCCCTGTGCTGATGTGAAAGCAAGGCTCAGAGAGGTTAAGTGATGTGTCCGCACTGCACACTTTGGCGTGGTGGGTTTGCCTTCCCACTCTCTGCTCTTAACCCTCTGTGCTCCACTGAACATACCGGAAATTCTGCCAAATAATAACAAAAGCCGTAGCTGACATGAAGAACTTTACTGAGAGTCAGACGTCCTGGTTTACCCCCACTTCTTCCTAACCACCCTTGGAGACAGGCGCTGTCGGTATCCCTGTCTTACAGATGGGGAGGCTGTGGCTCTGAGGAGTTAACTTGCCCCAGGTCACAGGATGTGGGACGTGGAATGAAATCCAGGCTGACCCCACAGAAGCCCTTAACTGGGAAGGGACCACCTCCTCAAACACTGCCCTTATCCTGCACCCCTGCCGCAGCTACACCTTTTGCAAAGTGGTCCTCAGCCCTGAACATTGGAATCATCTGGGGACCTTAAAACCACTGACGCCCAGGTTTGAAGTGGCCTGGGTCCTGCGTGGGCAACAGGATGTTTTTAAAACTCCCAAGTTGTCTTAATGTTGGGAACCCCTGCCTTTGTCCTGCTTCAGCTAAATCCTCTTAAGCTTCTCTATAACTATAATTCTGTGCAACTATAACGTGCACACGGATCACCCGGGGATCCTGATAAAATGCAGGCTCTGATGCAGGGGATCTCTCTGGGTTGGAGCCTGAGATTCTGCTTTTCGAACAAGCTCCCGGGTGATGCTGAGGCTGCTCCTACAAGGACCACGCTTTGAGTACCGAGGCTCCACACCAACGGCTCTCGAGCGTGTCTGCACATCCAACTCATCTGTGGAGTTTGAAAAAATTTGGATGCCTGGGTCCCAGCCCAGAGATTCTGGTGTCACTGGAAAGGAAGACTGGCAGTTTTGGGGGCAGGGGCACTTTGAAAAAATACCAAGGCCCAGGCCACATCCCTGGCCAATTAACTCAGAGTCTCTGGGGCGGCACCTGGGCACCTGCATTTTTTAAAGCACTCAGGTGATTCTGACCAACAGCCAGGCTTGAGAACTAGAGCTTTGAGCTGCGTCTCACATAGTGTTTGCTGTTGCCAAATCCCATCAAACCCAAGATTTTATTTCCTTCTTCAGGGCTTCACATTCATTGGGTCTGGGGTGGAACCCAGGAGTCAGCATTCTTTTTTTTTTTTTTTTTGCGGTACGCGGGCCTCTCACTGTTGTGGCCTCTCCCGTTGCGGAGCACAGGCTCCGGACGCGCAGGCTCAGAGGCCATGGCTCACGGGCCCAGCCGCTCCGCGGCATGTGGGATCTTCCCGGACCGGGGCACGGAACCCGTGTCCCCTGCATCGGCAGGCGGACTCTCAACCACTGCGCCACCAGGGAAGCCCCCCGGAGTCAGCATTCTTTTTTTTTTTTTTTTTTTTTTGCGGTACGCGGGCCTCTCACTGTTGTGGCCTCTCCCGTTGTGGAGCACAGGCTCCGGACGCGCAGGCCCACTGGCCACAGCTCACAGGCCCAGCCGCTCTGCGGCATATGGGATCCTCCCAGACCCGGGCACGAACCCGCGCCCCCCACATCGGCAGGCGGACTCTCAACCACTGCGCCACCATGGAAGCCCCCGGAGTCAGCATTCTTAACACACTTCCCCGGGGCTCCTGATGCAGGTGGACCCCAGGCCACGTGTCAAGAAACGCTCCTCCATCTTCCTCATCCTCAGCCGCTGCTCAGCTAACCCCTCTACGCAGCATTCCACCTCAGCCAGCGAGAGAAGTATTCACCGGGCTTGTGAGGCCACATTCCTCAGGGCTCCGGGAACCTCCACCTGGGGAGATGAGAAAGGCCACAGAGGGAGACCGGAGGCGAAGCTGAAGAGTGGCTGGCCGTGGCTGTAACCTTCTGTCACACCTCTGTGGTTGACCAGCACTCAGAGGTCAGCTCCGCCCTGGGACAGGCAAGGATTCAGGACTGCTGGCTTCTGAGGAAGGCAGGGGTCGGACAGAGACTGGAAAACTAGACAGGAGGACTCCTGTCTAGCCAGTTCCTCCCCCCCACCCCCCACCCCGACCCCAGCTCCCTGTACCACCCACCTGGGCAAGTCAGAACAACATCCCCACCCCATGCCTCTATTCCCGCATTTCTCAAATAAAAAGAATAATCTCTCCCCACCCCACCGTGTATGTGTGATTGTGTGTGTTTTCTTTTTAGATTAAAGTAATAATTGCTCAAGGCAATGAATTCAAACAGATCAGAAGCATGTGAGTTGAGGAGTCTCTTTTGAAGGAACCACTGTTAACAGTTTCTTGTGTGTTTCCAGACATTTTCTTTGCAGGTACAAACACACCAACATCTGTATACACGTTTTAAAAAATGAGATGGTATATGTTGTTACAATTTGTTTTTTGCACTTAGCAATATATCATGGGTACCTTTCCATGGAATTCCATAGGATCTATCTCATTCTATTTGAAGACTGCATAATATTCCACAATATTGATAGACCATTTTTTATTTAGCTATTCTTCTACTGGTGGACATTTAGGCTGTTTTTTTTTTTTTTTTCCTACAATAGACAATGATGCAACAGACACCATTATATGGCCACCTCTGAATACTTCTACAAGCATGTCTCTAGTACATTCCTGGGAATAACACTAAGGTTCACCCAAATTTCCATCTCTCTCGTTTTATAAGAGATTGCCAAACTGGAGTTTGCAATTTGCATGGATCTTTAATGAGAAGGGACAAGTTGGTGACAAACAGTAACTCTGTCTAGAGTGGACAGGGCTGCCATGGATTTTGCACCACAGTAGGATTTCACTTAGAAACTGATCAACAACACCTCCCTTATTTCCATCCTAAACAGCAGCACCAACACTATTATCAAATCATGACTGCCAGTACCACTGTCCCCACCAGCCAGACCATCAACACCAATGCCATTACCATAACCACCAACACCGTCATTTCCATACCAGCCTGTGTTCTCCGTTGCAGACAACAGAACCCACTCTGATTTAAGTGGAAAGGTATTATAAAAAGGTATTAGGAAAATATCTAAATGTAAAACCTAGAATTAGAGAACTCCAAGAAAAAAAATATAAGAGAAATTCTTTAAGACCTTGGATTAGGCAAAGATTTCTTAAGACAAAGGCACAGATCATAAAAGATAAAAATTGATGAATTTAACTTCATCGAAATTTAAAATGTCTGCTTTTGAAGACATTGGTATGAAGATGAAAAAAGAAGCCACAGACTGGGAGAAAATATTTGTAAAATGCACAACTCATGAAAGACTGGTAACCACATATACAAAGAACTCTCAAAACTCAAAAATAAGAAAAGAGACAATCCAATAAAAATATGAGCTAAAGATTTGCATAGACACTTTCCCAAAGAAGGTATATGGGTGGAAAATAAGCACTTGAAAACATGCTCAACGTCAGTAGTCACTAGGAAAATGAAAATTTAAACCATAATGTGATACCACTACACACCTATTTGAATGGTTCAAATTTTTAAAAACTGACAATACAAAATGCTCACAAGGATGCAGAGTAGCTGGAACTCTCATACACTGCTGGTGGGAATGCAAAATAATGCAGCCACTTTGAAAACTTGTTAGGCAGTTTTTTGTAAGGTTAAACATATACTTAACACATGACCCACCAATCCCACTCCTAGGTATTTACCAAAGAGAAATTGAGGTATATGTCCTTGTCAAAAACAAACAAACAAACAACAAAAACTATATGTGAAGGTTTATAGAAGCTTTATTCATTACCAAAAATTGGAAACAACCTAAATGTCCATCAACAGGTGGATGGATAAACAGATTATGGTGTATCCATTCAATGGAATACTATTCAACAATAAAAAGGAACAAATTACTGGTATATGCAATGACATGGATGACTCTCAAAAGGATTATGTTAAGTTAAGGAAGCCAGACTCAAAAGGCTACATACTGTATAATTCAATGTATATGACATTCCAGAAAAGGCAAATCTATAGCAAAAGAAATCAGATGAGTGGTTGTAGGAGGCTGGGGATAGAGGAGGGGATTCAACAGCATCAGTGATGTTCTGTTAATGTTTAACAACCAGCTCAGGACAAGTGAGAGATTTTATATATATATATTATATATATATATATGTAAATGTATATATGTGTATATAGGTATACATGTGTATACCCATGTATATGCTTATTATAAATCTTACTGATATAAAAGATGTGTAGCACATATATTTTTTTATTTGAGTCAAATTCACATAACGTACAATTGTACCATTTTAAAGTGTACAATTCAATGGCGTTTGGTGCATTCACAGTGTTGTGCCACCACCACCTCTCTCTAGTTTCACAACATTTTCATGGTCCCTGAAAAAGAACCCATACTCATCAAATTCTCCCCATCCTCCCCTCCCCCATCCTCCCCTCCCCCATCCCCTGGCAACCACTGCTTTGTCTTCTGTCTCTATGGATTTGCCTATTCTGGATATTTCACATAAATGGAACCATACAATATGTGACCTTTTGTGTCTGGCTTCTTATATTTAGCATAACGTTTTCAATGTTCACCCAAGTTGTAGCATGTATCAGTACTTCATTCCTTTTCATTGCTGAATAATATTCCATTGTACAGATCCCCAGTAATTTGTTTATCAGTTTATCCATTGATAGATATTTGGGTTGTTGCCACCCTTTGACTATATGAATAATGTGGCTATAATCACGTACGTACAAGTTTCTATGTAGATATGTATTTTCATTTTTCTTGGGTGTATACCTAGGTAAGGAATTACTGGGTCATATGGTAATTCTATGTTTAACTTTTTGAGGGACCACCAAACTGTTTTCCACAGTGGTTGCACCATTTTATATTCCCTCCAGCAATGTACAAGGATTCCTATTTCTCCATATCCTCGTCAACATGTGTTATTTTCCCTTTTTTTTTTTTTACTATAGCCATTTTAGTGAGCATGAACTGGTATCTCACTGTGTTTTGGGGGGGCGGTTAAAGATTTTAATTTTTTTTTTTTTTGGCTGCATTGTGTCTTTGTTGCTACGCGTGGGCCTTCTCTGGTGAGCGGGGGCTACGCTTCGTTGTGGTGAGCGGGCTTCTCACTGTGGTGACTTCTCTTGTTGTGGAGCATGGGCTCTAGGCGCGCAGGCTTCAATAGTTGTAGAACACAGCCTCAGTAGTTGTGGTGCACGGGCTTAGTTGCTCTGCGACATGTGGGATCTTCCCGGACCAGGGCTTGAACCTGTGTCCCCTGCGTTGGCAGGCAGATTCTTAACCACTGTGCCACCAGGGAAACCCATCTCACTGCATTTTAATTTGCATTTTCTTAATGATAAATAGTATTGAATGTCTTTTCATATGTTTATTGGCCATTTGTATATCTTCTTTGGGGAAATGTCTACTCAATTCTTTTGTCCACTTAAAATTGGATTTTGTGTCTTTCTGTTACTGAGTTGTAAGGATTCTTTAGATATTCTGGATATTACAACCTTATCAGATACATGCTTTGCAAATATTTTCTCCTGTTCCATAAGTTCTCTTTTCACATACTTGATAATGCCCTTTAATGCACAAAAGTTTTTAATTTCGTGAAGTCCAATTTATCTATTTTTTTCATTTATGCTTACGCTTTTGGTGTCAAATCTAAGAATTCCATTGCCAAATCTGAAATCATGGAGATGTACTCTCATGTTTCTTATAATAGTTTTATAGTTTTGGCTCTTATGTTTAGGTCACTGATCCATTTTGAGTTAATATTTGTATAAGGAGTACAATTTCTCTGGTGCAAATACCCCCACCAACATGAGGTCACAGAATTCAGAGTTGAGAAGAGCTATCATTACATAGTATTTCTACCAAACGGATGTAATAAACATAATCTTGCAAGCATAAATAGTAAAATGTAGCAAAATCTTTAGGAAGTAATGAGTTTATTACGGCTGTTTTTAATATAAGTTATTTGTAGGTTTATATAATTTAACATTTAATGAGGGCTGTGTTTAACAATCAGCTTGTGAAGTTTCTGAAAAATCAACAATTGACTCTCACAAGGTAGCACTAGCCAGCTCTAGCACGCCACCAGGATCAACTACCAAGTGGCACTTGGGAACTTTTGAGGGTGAAAAAATGTTCTACATCTTGACTATGGCAGCAGCTATAAGACTGTATAAGTTTGTCAAGATATATAGAACTGTGCATATAAACAGGGTAATTTTACTGGATGTCAGTATACTTCAATAAACCTGAAATAAGGGGCATAATGGTAACTCACAAACTTCCCAGAGGCACCATAGAATCAGACTTGGAGGCTGGAATAGCACCCAGGGCTAGTGGCGAGGCTTCTGCTACTGTCACTGAACACAGGTATGGCGGCTCCCACCACCAATGTGGGCAGGGAAGCCCCTGCCAGGACCCCACCCCTGCTGCCACTGGACTCTGGCTGTCTCTCCATCCTACTCTGACAAACTCATCTGCACTGAGCCTACCAGTTCCTCTTCCCTGTCAGAACCCTGTGTCTGCATCTGATTGATGGAGGTGAGATCACACAGCTACACTAGCTGCAAGGGAGGCTGGAAAGTGAATTTCTTTCTTTCTTTTTTTTTTTTTCACGCCATGTGGCATGTGGGATCTCATTTCCCCGACCAAGAATCGAACCTGTGCCCCCTGCAGTGGAAGTGCAGAATCTTAACCACTGGACCTCCAGGGAAGCCCCTGGAAAGTGAATTTCTGATTTCTACCTTGGTGGAGCAGGACTCGTAGAGTGGGAAACACCTCGAATCTAGGAAGAGAGTTTACAGGATGCAAAGTGGCTACATGAGCATGAAAACGGTCCCCTACAATGACCACCACTTACTGTCACCAGCACATGACCACAGATACCAGCAACAGTGTCATCCTAGTTATTGTTATAAGTCTGGTTCCAGCCCTTCTGTGTGAAGGCCACACACGTGGAGACAGGTGTCAGCCAGGCCCCTTCGTAGAGAAGCTTACCATCTGGTCGGAAGGCCTGGTCACCCATTCTACGGGGCAGTGTGTGCTCAGCTGCCACAGGAGGACTTGAGACAGAGAGCTACAGGAGCCAGAGGGAGAGGTCCCCTGGGAATGGGGAGGAAAGGGAAGGCTTCCTGGAGAAGGGGGCATTTGAGCTGAGCTTTGAAGGGTGGGAAAGACTTAGACAAGGGGAGCGAGGAGGAGGGCACCTCCTAGGAGGACCCATGTGGGCAAAGGCATGCTAGGGTGTCTGGCTGGTGAAGAAATGTAGGCAGTGCTTCTCAAAATTCTTGACCACAGCTTCAGAGTGAGAAACACATTTTACCTGTAACACACACATATACCTAAATGAATAAAAATTTCACACAGCAGTACATATCCCACTACATGCTGTGCACTTCGATATTTTCTATTCTAGTTGATCCTGTTTTACTATTTTTTTCAAGTGTTAGTCATCACTCATTAAAATTGACGTCATGACCCATCAGTGGGTCACGACCTGTAGTTTGAAAATCACAGATGCATGCAGGGGCCATAGATCTGGGGGAAGAAGCAAGCGTGGGGCTATAAAGGGCCTTGAACACCAAACGACAGCATTTTTGTTTGTTTGTTTTTTGTTTTGGTTTTGTTTTGGTCACACTGTGCACTTGTGGGATCTTAGTTCCCTGACCAGGGATTGAACCCAGGCCCGAAAATGCCGAGTCCTAACCACTGGACCGCAAGGGAATTCCCAAATTCACAGCATTTGGACTCCACCCTATAGATTCTTGATCCTGGAGGTCAGGTGTGGAGTTGCAATTTGAAATGATTACTATACACCATCTATCAATCTTTAAAATGCACATAACATTTGACCCAGCAATTCCACTTCTAAGAATGCAGCCTGGAAAAACACCCATCAAGGAGCTCAAAAGAGGATGTTTGTTGCCACACTGCTTCTCACTGGAAAAACTGGAAGCAACTAAATGTGGAATACTATGCAGCCCTTCAAAAGAATGAAGTCAGTCTTTATTGTGAAGAGATCTCCGGGACAATTTGGGGGTTGTGGGGAGAAAGCAGATCAAGTCACAGAGCCAGATGTGTTGTTTGCTTTCAGTTTTGGATAAAACACACTTGTACATGTGTATGCACATTTACCCATGTGGATGACTTTTTCAAAGATCTAGAAGGAAATTAGGAGACATGCTACAACACAGGTGAAGCCTGAGGACATTATGCTAGTGACATAAGCCAGTCACAAAAGGACAAATACTGTGTGATTCTCCTTTTATAAGAGACCAAGAGTAGTCAGATTCATAGAGACAGAAAGTAGAAGGGTGGTTGTCAGTGGCTGGCTGGAGGGAGGATGGGAGTCAGCGTTTTATGGGGACAGAGTTTCCGTTTGGGAAGATGAAGAAGTTCTGGAGATGCATGGTGGTGATGGCTGCCCAACGCTGTGACTGTACTTAATGCCACTGAACTGCACTCTTAAAAATGGTTAAAATGGGGCTTCCCTGGTGGCGCAGTGGTTGAGAGTCCGCCTGCCTATGCAGGGGACACAGGTTCGTGCCCCGGTCCGGGAAGATCCCACATGCCGTGGAGCGGCTGGGCCCGTGAGCCATGGCTGCTGAGCCTGTGCGTCCGGAGCCTGTGCGTCCGGAGCCTGTGCTCCGCAATGGGAGAGGCCACAGCAGTGAGAGGCCCGCGTACCGCAAAAAACAAAAAAACAAAACAGCAACAAAAAAATAGTTAAAATGGTGAATTTTATGTTATGTATATTTTACCGCATACACAAAAAAAGATTTAGAAGGCCCTACACCAGACCTAACAGTGGTTGCCATGGGAAGGGGAGGGAACTGGGGTTAGTGCAGGTAAAGGGCGTCTTTCACATTTTACTCTCTATGCTTCCGTATGGTTTGTAATCTTTGCAATGAGCCCTTGTTCTTGGATAACTCACATGATTTTTTAAAAACCAGTTTTTAAAAATACATACCTATGTAAAGTTCAGGTGACCCTAGGATGGTCAAAGGGTGGACATGAGGGAGGGGTTAGGGTCCAGAGAGGCCTGGAGGTGCTGGAAGGTACGGCCAATAAAGGGTTACCTTATTGAGACCAATGCTGAGCACGGTGCGGGGGATGTCTAAGTAGCTCCCTGGAAGAGGTGGTCATAATCCACTGCAGTAAACATTAGGAGCTCTGGGACCCCAGAGGAGGTGTTAACCCAACCAGAGAATCAGGGAGGGCTTCCTGCAGGAAGTGGCCAGAGCAGGAGTGTGGACTATGAGAAGGCTGAACAGTAGCAGCAGGAGACTCGGACGCACCACTTTCTGCAGTCCAGATCCGGGACCACCAAGCATCCCCTGGGCTGGAGGCTGTCGGTCCCACCCACCCCCACCCCCGCATGGTCCCTGCACAGCCCCCCGCCCAGCCCCCCGCCCCCCAGAGAATGGTTGCGGGGCAGTAACGCAGATCACCTCTCATTACTTCTCAGAGCCTGGTGCTGCAGAACCACTCTGGCCTGGTGGAGGTGGGAACAGATGCTTTGCTCCCTGCTCTTCCCCCAGCCCTCCTGCAAGAGCCCCCAACCCTAATCACATCTGGTTCACATTGGTCCTGTTTGGTTCCAATTGTCTCACTTCCTGCTACCGTCTCTGGGCACCCCGCCCCCCCATCTGTGGGAACAGACCCCTCCCCCTGCCCTCCCCTCAGCCTGCAGCAAGCCCCGCACAGAGGAGTCCCCCAGCAGCCTTGTGGATCCCCCCTTGACCGCTCTCATGAACGTGATGGGTCATCTCACTGCCCCCCAGATGTGCCTCCTGGCCATTATTCTGGGGTGCCCTGGCTCTGGTGATGCCCACCTGCATCCTACCGGGTCTGACCCAGACATCTACTAGGAGCCCCGCTATCCCCGTGCCTTGCCCCCTTCACCTCCTGGGGAGGGGCCTCCTGTGTCAGGCAATGTGCCGGGCTCCTCCATCCCCACACCCAGCCCTCCCTGGGAGGTCCTTGGTGAGAGTGAGCCACAGAAGGCATGTTTCCCTGCAGGGCGCTTCTCTCCAAAGGAAATAGTCCTAAAGCCACTTCCAGGGGTTGCCGGACCTCAGGGACAGAGCTGTATAGGGTGAGGATGTGGGTTGGGAGGGGGGTCAGGGCGCAAAGAGCTGATGGGACAAGAGGAGATGGTGGATGACTGACCCCAGAGAGCAGGCACTCCAGGCACCCACCCACGTGGAGCCAGAGGAGTGATGTGGAGGGAAAGTCAGAGAGTTCCCTCTACTCCCACCTCTGGGATCAGCTGGGAGTGTGGTTCTCTCTCCAGTGCAGGTCAGTACCCGGGTGGTACATGCTCTGTAGCATTTGTCCCGAATTATCACTAATCAGTGACACACTGCTCTTACCATAAGCCAAGCCTTTAAAGTGTGTTAACTCCTTTTATCCTCTCAGCAACTCCATGAAGGCGCTATCATCATCATCATCATCATCATCATCATCACCATCCCCATTTTACAGATGAGAAAGCTGAGGCGGGAAGAGGTTAAGTAGCTGGCCCAAGGCCGCACAACTGGTAAGTAATGAAGCCAGCATCTGGGCCCAGGAGCCTCTTGATCTCAGAGGCCAGGAGCACCCAGTGAGCTGGGGTCTCTAATCCCACCACGACCCCTCCCGCCGATTGGACCAGACTCTGGACTGGGAGCTCCTTGAGGGCAGGAACAGGGGACAGGGTTCCTCTCTGCCTCCCCTGAAGCCAGCACTAGACATTCACTCATTCATTCATTCATTCAGTCCCTAGAGTTTTTACTGAGTACCTCCAGGTAGTCATGTGCCAAAACCTCCTCCTGAGCCTCTGGCCCCTCATCTGCAAAATGCGAATGTTGTCTGAACAGAGGGGTCCAAATATAATACAGCGGCCCATGTATGTAATATCTCCTAGTAGCCCCGTTTAAAGGAGTAAAAGGTAACAGGTGAAATTAATTTTAATAGCATACTTTTTGAACCCAATATCTCCAAAATACTAGCATTTCAGCATGCAATCGATGTAAAAATAATGAATGAGATATTTGACATGCGTTTGTTTATACTGGCCCCGAGAAATCCTGTGCACGTCCCCCTTCCGGCACATCTTCCTTCGGACTAGCCACACATCCATTGCTCAGTAGCCACGTGTGGCCATCGTACTGGACAGCACGGCCCCAGACTGGAAGGTTCAATAGAGATCAGAGGGCACGGGTGTGTAAGCCTCCAGCTCCCAGCCTGGCCCACAATGGGAACACCTACAGGTGCGAGGGTCCCAGCGCCTTCCTGCCCTCAGCCTGGCAAAGCCTCCCCTTTCCTCCTGCGCAGCCAGGAGTCAAGGCCCCTCTGGGGTGCCCCTGGGACTGAGGCGCTGCTGGCTTTCCAGGAAGAAGCAGGAGGAGGAGGGGGAGAGCAGTCTGGGGCCTCGAGGAGGGAGCTGCTGCTGCTGCCTGGCACGGGGACAGAGTTTGTTTGCACCTCTTTGAAGCCGGGAGATGAAAGTGGGGCCCACACGGCTGCCTTTGATTCCCTCCTCCCTGGGCCCTCGCAGCTGCAGCCAGGCCAGGCCCAGGCCTTCGCGCTACCCGGCGGGAGCAGAAGAGGCCCCAGGCCAAGGGAATTTCTCCCCTGGGTGGCTTGGAACGTAAGCAGAGGAAGCATCCTCCGTGCTGGGGGATCTGCCCTCCCATAGATGGACCCACCCAAAAGGCAGAGTGACAGCTTCCCTGGAGAGGAAGGAGCAGGCGTGATGTGTAGGATGCGGGGGAGCCTGCAGCCTTGAGAACCTCTCTTCTGCTGACGCCTGAGTGTCCACCATCAGCGGTCAGGCCTTACGAACAAACGCACAAGAGCATGGCGGCGGTTGAGAGTTGGGTGGATCCCTTTACCTCTCTAAGCCTCTTTAATTCAACCAGTATTTATTGAGGGCCTACTGTGTGCCAGGTGCTGTTCTAAGTGCCCTCCTAGTATGTTTCACAGAGCAGATGGAATGAAATGATGTATGTAAAGTGCTTAGCATGGTGACTGGCATGTGGAAATAGCTCAGTACACGTCAACCAGCATCATCACCATCGCCATCATCATCATTACTGCTAAGTACTGCAGGGTCTCTTAACCACTCCCAGGCACTGAGGGAAGAGAACCAGCTGCTAGAAGAGTGCCCACCTCCAGGGCTAATCCTTCATGCTTTGGCCTGAGCTCCTACCTCCTCTCTCCTAGGTCCCTTGGGGGCAGGCCCTGGCCTGGGGGGGAAGCAGAACCACTGACCTTGACCACTGATGTCTCTGGACCAAGAATGGTGGCTCAGACCAGAGGTGTCATGCTCTGGGACCTGCTGCCGTAATGGATGCAAAGTCACATCTGGGATCCTAGTGGGCCCCTCCCCTGACCCAGACCTGCAGAGCCTGCCGACCCCTCCGCGTGCAACTGGAGGCCACGGGGCAACAGCCCTTCAGAGCAGCAGGGGGTAGGACATCTGCCGTCCCAGGCACGTGGCTTCTGCAATCCCAGACCCCATATGGCCCTGGCAGCATGGACTGGGTGTCCTCTGCCCTGATCCCTGTCCAGACAGTGTCTGGATTCTCCCAGCCACGCCACCTTGGAGGAAGACCCACCGGTGTCCTCCTCTGGTACAGGGCGCTGGCTGCACCGTCCTGGTCACCTCGTCCTTGCACACACATTGCTAGTTCACACTGCTCAGTACACGGCAGGGGACGGAGGGGGTCTGTGAGCCCCACACAGGCCTGCCCCTCACTCCTGGTCCTCTCCTGCTTGACAGCTTGCTGCCTCTCACGGGTCAGGGAGGAGACGTGGTGCCGCCAGGGCTGCAGAGGAGAGCAAAGTGGGTAAGACCCAGGTCCTGAGCGCTCCTGGGCAACCACTGGGTTTGCGGGCGTGCAGATGCAGGCCCTTCCAAGATACACGTCTGACCCTCACCCACGGTCGTGCCCATTTCACAGATGGGGAGGTCCAGGCTCTTCCACACACTTAGGAAGGAGGGCAGCCCGGATTTGGAGCCAGGTCTGATTGATTCCAAAGTTTGTGTTCTTTTCACTCAAGCACACTGCCAGGCCCTCTCCTCAGCTCAGAGCAGCCCCAGGTGGCTCCTCCAAAGCCTGAAACTCCAGGGCCAAGAAGCCTGCCCTACAGACAGATGTGCTGGAGCAGACGAATCCCGGCCTTGGAGACGGACCGTCTGGCTGGCAATCCCACCAGTCCTGGGACCCCGGGCAGGTCCTCTCACCTCAAGACCTTCATCTTCTCTTTCAGGGATTTCCCAAAGCATGCATGGCTGGCAGAATGATTTTAGGTGGTACTCAGCCTTTTCTTTCTATTTTAGGTTTTAGAGATTTGTTCTATTGTGTATTAGACCAGAGAGATGTGACTAGCGCATCCAACCCACAATTTCATCGATATTTTTGCTTAGGTGGTGTCTACGTAAGTGAGAAAGGTGCGTTGACTTGAGGGATGATACTAAGTAAAAACACAGGTGGTAGGAGGATGTGGCATATCAGTTGCCCATGTCTGGGGAACAGGAGCTGGTACAATGACCACATCAGCGAGAGGAGGATACCAGGTGGCTAGGGGTGCTAGAAGCAGGGTGCCCTGGCCCCATTGGCTGGGGTGAACCCCATGGAGGCCTGGACAGGAGAGAAGGAAGCAGGCAGGGAGGTGGGAAGAGGGAGAGAGGCCAGCGGGGCTCCAGGGCTTACCCCAGCCGGTTGGCCGGCTGCATCCACCCGGGCCTCCGAGCCTGGAGGCCACATTGCCGCCTTCCCTCCCCGAGCCATGCAGCCCACAGCTGGCTGATGTAAAACACACATGTTTTGACTGAAGCCGCTCTCCCCGCCCCCCCAAAAAACGCCAACATTAAAGGGAGCGTAGCTTTGTAAAACTGAAACTGTAAAACGCTTCTGAAACCCAGCCCGGGGGATTAAAGAAACCACATGAAAAGGGATTTGGGACGACCTGGACCCTGACTTCCTGTTCAGAAGTTCACTCACCATGTGCCTCCCACCCGGCCGGTGGCATGCAGCCAGGAGGAGGAGGGGGAGGGGGTGGGGGAGGGGGAGGACGGGGAGGGGGAGGGGAGAGGAAGGCCAGGCCAGTGGGGGCCTCAGGGGGCCTCCAGAAGTCCAGGGCTCCCTAAGGTCCAAGGCCTCACAACCTCAGCCGTGGCCTTCCCTGGCCTCTGACCTCTGGGGGCTCTGAGGAGAAGATGCCATGTTGCCCTCGGCCTTGGGACACCCTCCCTTGTAGTGACAGAGGGCTGGGGTGAGCAAATGAGACCACAGCCAGCCACCGTCGACCTCCCTCCCGGCCTCTGTCCGTTGCCTCTGCTGCTCCCAACTTGGTCGTCACTGGTCCTGGATCCTTGGAGATGCAGGAAGTGTTTGTATCTCAGCTCAGCCTCCCATCCAATCATAGTTAAGAGCTTCCCCCGGGCACATGAGCCGACTGTGAGTTCAAATCCCAGATCTGCACTTATTCACTGTGGGATGCCCGCGACCTCCCATTGGAAGCCCCCCACCTTTTCCCTCTGCATATTACTGAGCAGTGTGAGGAAGGCTGTGTGCAAAGGTGCCGTGACTGGGATGCTGCAAAGGTGGCCCTTCCCCCGCTCTCACAAGACTGGGGTTGGAACTCCCCCATGGGTCTCTCTCTCGCTACATGGCCTTGGGCCCATCACATTCCCTCTCTGAGCTCAGGACCTTCATCCTCGGAAAAAAGAGGATAGGATGGACTGGGTCAGAGGGGAAGCCTGGTCTATGAACACCCACTCACACACACAGGCACATGCACACATCATATCCACTCTCAGATGGACACACACGCACCGCCCCCCATCACACACGTCGAAACACACACAGACACACATCACAGGCCACTTGGCCCCCGCCACCCCCAGCTTCATTACAGCCCTCCTTCCCTTACATAAACTCCCCGTGCCCTCCAGTGTCCCTCGCAATCACTTACCTAATATTAGGATATTAAAAAATATGGCAAGATTTTAAGAGACTTATTAAAATGCAATTAGCAGCGTGTACGACTTAAGCAGGGAGATTATTTTTAAAAATGACTTGATTGTGCGGAATACCACGCACCTTCCCGAGGCCGTAAACCTGCCAATCACACACATTCTCAAATGAGGAGGTCTCCTCACTTTCTCTTTGTCCTTCAGGGTTTTCTCCTGCCCCCAGGGACCATGAAGGCTGTGGTCCCCCACCCATAAAAGCCACCTGCCCACACACACACAGACACTCTGAACCCCTCAAGAGGTCCCTCAGAAGGAAGCCAAGGGGTTAATCAGGTCCAAAGCCAAGCTTGGAGAAGTTTCCAGAAACCGGCCGGATGGTAGGCATGGGGATGGAGACACTCCCACCCCCCACTCACGCCCACCCTAGTTAAGATTTGGGTCTGGCAGGGGCTGCAGGCAGGGTAAGGGTGACAAACTGTCCTTCGAAAGGGCTGAGGATGGGAAGGGCCCAGGGAGGAGGAAGAGAACCAGGGTAAGGGGGAGTGGGCTGCTGATGACCCCCTCTGAGGGCTAAGCCTCTGAGACCCCCCTGCTATTGCCCCCCACCCAGCGGCCACTCTCCCGGCTGGAACGGTGGGTTATGCTGCCCCCTGCTGCCTGCTCTCCACACTGCAGCCCAGCTCAGGACCCAGCGGCTGAGCAAAGGAGCTGGCCCGGTCCAGGGTCAGCCCGTCTCCAGCTGCAGGGTCCGCGAGAGGGACCCCAGGAGCCTCCAGGCTCTAACCTAAATAGAAACTCGCATCTGGAAACATGGGGCCCGCGCTCCGGCACCCCCTCCTGGGCTGCCCCACCCCTGGCTGAAGGAGTTTATCAAATGTGCTCGCTACTTCCTGGCATTAGGCTCCCGCTGGCACTTTTATTCCAACCATAAAAAGGCTATTTCATTGAGAAATAAAGTCCCATCTCCCTGACGTGTAACTCCTTTCAGAGCTCTTATTCAGCCGTCAGGCAGAATTTATGTTTCCTGGATGCCTTCTCTTGGGATTGCAGCTGGAAATTGGGGAGAGGGGGCTGTAGGGAGGAATTTCCTTTCTCACCAATGGACATGTGTTTATCCCTTCGGTCTAAGGAGCTGCAGAAACCCAAGGTGTGCAGAAGGGAGCCCTGGCCTTGGAATGAGGAGGCCAGGGTTTGAGCCCTGGTTCTCTCTCCTATTAGCTGTGTGACCTTGGGTAAGGCCAAGTTTCCCGGTCTGTAAAATGGGAAGAACAATTCCTCTCTTCCCCCAGAGGGATGGTGCTAGATGCCGTGAGCAGAGAGAGGTGGAAATTACCTGGACGTTGTAGAAGCACAAGTGCTGCTATTGTATGAAGGCAGAGGAATTCTCTGACTCTGGGAGGTGTCCCTGGCACAGATTCTCCCAGGCAGTGGTCCTCAACTGCCATGTGCATCAGAATTACTTGGAGGACTTGTTCAAACACAGATTGCTGGGTCCCACCCCATGAGTTCCTGGAACTGTAGGTCCAAGAGTTTGCACTTTTCACGAGTTCTCAGGTGAAGCTGATGCTGCTCGTCCGGGGACCCCACTCTGAGAACCACTGTTCCGAGGCTTTTGAGATCTGGGATGTGAGGCAGCCCAGCCTGGGCCTCAGGAGAGGAATGAGGAGGAGGGGAGAGGTCACCTGTGGTGCCAGGTGGGGCTGGGCTGTAGCCAGCTCCATGGGAATGAGCATCGGTCCACATCACCCCATCTTGTCCCCCCTCTGGCTTGGCCTGAGGTCTCCGGCAGCCCCCCACCCCCACCCCAGAGACCAGACCAACAGCAGGAGTGTCAGGAGGTGGGCTGAGCTGGGGAGGATGGACCCTCCAGGGAGAGGGGTTCTCTCAGAGCTGCGTTAGAGACTTCTGACTTGTCATCTTCAGGGGTTGACCCCCACGTCACCCTAGAGCGGAGGTCGCTTGGCCGACTATTCCAAAAACCCCATGCTGAAGCAGGAGCTCAGAGAAGTGAACTGATTTGCTCAAGGTCACACAGCTTGGGCAGGACACCCAGAAGAAAGCTCTTCCCACCACGCTGCCTCTCTGGTTACGCAGTAATTTGGAGGATTACTAAATTGGCGACTCCAATTCCAGCTTAAGTAATATTCAAATACCCAACAGAGACTTGCAGCTAAGGCTGAAAGAGCGTGTTGTGATGGAAGAGGTCTGACGTGGGAAGCATCTAAAATCTGGAAATTCGAGACCTTCAACGAGGGAAAAACAAGGAGCCTGGATGTTTCAGGGCGTGAAAACTGGCTTTGTGCTCAAGGAGGAAAACCCAAAAGGGAAACTGGACCGGTGGCTGTTCCCTGTCACAGGAGAGAAGGACAATAAACGCATCACAGACCCTGGACTTGACACACAGAGTCGTGTGGGGAATGCTGAGGATCCAAGCTGCGGGGAGGGGGGAGGCGATTTCTAATTATCCCCAAATCCCAGGTTGCCTGAGATCCCACCTGGCAGGCCACTGACCGGGAGTGGCAAAGCTGCCCTCTGCCAGGATTTCACTGATCACAGACATGTCAGCTGTCAGCCATAAACAAATGACTGCACGACCGGCCGGGGAGGTCTCAACAGGAAAACCGAGGTCCCCAGGGCAGAGAAAACACGGACGCACGTGTACATCATGACTGGGGGTCAGACCCAGGAGCCACCCAGGCCCTGGTGGACCCGGAGCCCTGGTCACAGATCTGGGGTTGTCCCGTGTTGAGGGAGAACAGGAGACCTCCGGAGAACCCCGATCACTTTCTAATTAAACACGACTGTCCAGGTTTTGAGCCGAGGTGGAGCGGAGCAAAGGGAAGGAAGAGAAGAAAAGTGGTTTGTTCCAGCTGCGCAGACCGCTGAGCTGGGAAGAGTGCCCAGAACAGTTAATGCCCAGACCCTCTCAGCCTTGCAAATCGCCGCCCGCCTGGGGGGTGAAGAGCCATTTATGCCAGGTAAAGGCAGGCGATTTCATTAACTCCACTCCTGGCGTCTCATCTCCAAGGGCGCGGGTGGTTAAACGTGAACGGGATTGGTAAAGGGTCAGCCTGGTTGGCAGGACTCTCTGGGGTGGGTATGCGCCCCTGGTCTACGAGATCCCCAAGCTGAGTGTCTCTGCAGAGACGAAGAGGGGAAGAGGTGATTGGGAGGTGGAGGAGAGACAGACTTGAGACAGAGACTGAGTCCTAGTAGAAACACTGCAGGCCGGTGTTGGGGTTGATGTGACACGTCTCAAACGTCACCAGCGGCCATCGAGTCCTCCAGGTGCAGGGCAGGAGTGGCACAAGCCCTCAACAAGGACCCCTTGGAGTCACTTCTCACGGGGCCTCTCTCATCCCCCCACCTTGTCCTCCTGCTGCTCTTCTTGCCCCTCTGATGTCCAGCCTTTTAAAGCCAGAATAAAGCTGGGCTCCTACCTCAGCCTTCAGGCCCTGGTCCCTTCCACTTCCTCCTGTTGGATGACCGTCTTTCAGTCCCTCCAACCCTCCCCAGGACCCTGGCACCTGCCGTGCCTCTGCCTGGATACCCTTGCCCCAGCCCTTTCCAGATTTTCTTCCTCGGCAGGGCCGTCCCCACCATCCCACCCAAAGCAGCCCACAACCTGCCCCCACCGACGTTGCATGTTTAGGACTCTTCAGAGCACTTGGTGTGAAAACATCCACGTGTGTGTTTATTGTCGGTCTCCCTGCCCCTTCACACACGAGCACGTGGGCCTTTCTCTGTCCGATTCACCCGTCCCTTCCAAGCTGGATCGGTGTCTGTACAGAAGACGCGTTCCGTAACCCAGCGTAGGGCCCAGGAGACGCTCTACGGAAAGGCAAGTGATCCGGGGAACCAGCCAACGGTAAGCCCACGACCTCAGCGCTGGGCTCTAAACAACTTCCCCACCAGCCTCTGAAGACCTTGTAGCCCTGAAGCCACGGGCTCCTATGAGCTGAGCCAGGCTTAGAGGAGGTCAAAGCCTTCCTTCCTCACCAGTCCAGGCCACCCAGTCAGGTGTCCAGGGCAGCGGTCAGAGGCTTGGTCCTCCTCCTGCTGGCTTCCCCTCTAGGTGTCAGGCTTGCCCTGGCATGGGGGCGGCCATCCCGGGGAAACGCCTGGCGGGGCGGGGGGATGGGGAGGGGGCCGGGCTTGGAGTCACGGCTCCGATACAAGAAAGGAAATCATCCGAGCTTTTAAAAAATTAAATGGAGTCAGTAATTTGATTTCAGAGAGAAGCTGAAAACCTCGTAATGGCAGGAGCAGCTCAATTCCGTGGTGAAAAGGAAAAGCCTTAAATGGGGCTATTAAGCTTTTGCCTGGGATGGATCTGCCCGGAGAAGGAGGAAGGAGGGAGGGCGGGCAGGGAGAGAAGTCGTCCTCGAGGCAGAGACCGTTCATCAGCCAAGACAACCCTGATTATTTATTTGTTTGTTTGTTTGTTTGTTTGTTTCACGTTCCGGGCGTTGCCGAAGGCCTCTTCTTCTTGGCTGAGTTTCAAATCCCTCTTCCAGTGATGGGACGGCCTGGGGGTGGGGGTAGGGTTGCTACCCTTCCAGGGAAGCACTGGGTACCACTCTAGCTCAGGCCACAGCTGGGCTTCTGGGCCAGGGAGCCTGGGAACAGTGGCATCCCTGGGGGTCAACAGGGGTCACCGGAGCTGTCCAAGCCAGCAGGTTACCAGCTGCTGCCATGGGAACCAGAGGAAGGGAGTGGTGAGTCATGAAAACAAAGCAGTAACACTCAGGGGGTTCTTTAGAAACCTGGGGTCATGGCCCCCTGGGGCCCAGGGGAGAGGGCTTCTCACATCATAGGATCTTATCACCACCTACCTTCTCAGAGGGATGTCTGAACTATGGCTGAAGGCTTTCCATGCTCTCCTGGAATAAGCAAACATCCCCTCTGCCTGGGCCTGGGAGCCCAACTGTTCAGCTTCTCTGATTTGCCAGGACAGCAGCAGTAATGACCTCAAGAATGGCTCACTGGTTCTGAGCTAGAGGCCTGTGTCCATCTTCTTTTTTTTTTTTTTTTTTTTTTGCGGTACGCGGGCCTCTCACTGTTGTAGCCACTCCCGTTGAGGAGCACAGGCTCCGGACACGCAGGCTCAGCAGCCATGGCTCACGGGCCTAGCTGCTCCGCGGCATGTGGGATCTTCCCGGACCGGGGCACGAACCCGTGTCCCCTGCATCGGCAGGTGGACTCTCAACCACTGTGCCACCAGGGAAGCCCTGTCCCTCTTCTTGCTTGCCCCTAAACAGACCCATTGGGAAGAACTATTATCACCCCCTATTTGACTGATCGGGAAACTGAGGCACAGAGAGGTTAATGCCTTGCCTAAGGTCACACAGCTAAAGAGTGAAAGGACTGGGCCTTGAACCACGGCAGCCTGGCTGCAGAGGCTGCAAACTTTCCTCTCCCCCATGCCTCACACATTTAACAGCGAAAGGGCAAGAACAAAACTGCTGGGGCCTGCGCTTGTGGGCAGTGCAAGCGGGTGGGAGGCATGCCCCAATGCTGCCCACCACGCTGTTTCACACTTGGCATCCCCTGGGGTGCTTCCAGGACTCACCCCAGCAAGGGAGTCCCTCAGAAGCCCCTCCACGATGCTCTGAAGCTCAGGAGGCCTGTGCCTTTCAGGGCTGGTTGCCAGCGTGGGCTCTGCTGGCTCCTGCCGGGGTCTACCCTGGCCAGCAGTGAAAGGGTCTCTAGGCTCGGCCAGGCTGAGTGATGAAATGTCCGTGGAAGCCCGCAGGCTCTGAGGTTGCTGGACGTGTGTGTGGCCCCCCTCTCGGCCTGCTCCACTGGCCAGCTACAGGCTGACTTGAGGCCTCAGGCTCTACATGACTTTACCACAGATGAGGCAGTGGGTTTCTCGGAGGTGGAGGCCGGATGGCTCTCGGGAAGAGCTGTCAGGTGGCTGCACTCTGCTGGCAGCTGCTCAGCAGTAAGAATTGGCAGGGGGCTGCTGGGCCCTCCCTGTGCCTCCCCTTGCGCTCCGGTCCTGAGGCCCTCAGATGGGCACTGGGGCCTCACTGCTGCCACCACACCTTGGAAGTATTCACCATTGGGGCAGTGCTGCGGCATCCGTCCCCAGAAGGAGGGTGAGTCCCCTCCAGGTCCTGACTTGGTTCTGGGAATGAGAGGTCCAGGTGCCCTCTGGCCCCTCCCTGGGTGGCCCCCCAGCTTCCATTCTGGAGGATGTTTCCTGGGGCTGTCCAGGGGAGCAGCAGGAACACAACACCTCTTCAGCCAGGCTGGTCATCCAGGGCTTTGTCAATGGCTGGACCTCCTTGCTGGCCTGCCCCCACATGGGCTAGTAGGCAGCCACATGCCCCTGTGACAACCTTCCAGTAGGAGGGGACTTCTTGGTAGCTAGGCGGGGCTCTGCTCAGGCCTAGACTGCCAGTTAGGATAACAGATGGCCTGAGACTATTGGGACCCCCAGAGAGGCAGCTGGAAACGAGACATCTGAGGACAAAGGCATGGTCCAGGCCCAGGGGGCAGGAAGACTGGACAACTACTCTGGACACTGAGGACAGTGCAGCTGAAGGCAGGGGGTCCAGGTCACCCCACTTTCCCTGGGGGAGGTGATCCTCTGGGAAAGGGAAAAAGGAAGCCAGTAGATGTCCACCTTCTTCCACAGGTTTGGCTGTTTGCAGAAAAGGTCCAAGCCCCTTTTTCAGCGGGAGAACAGTGGAGAGAGAATAAAAGGATGTGGTTTCGGCCACCCTGAGGATGGCAGCCCAGGGAAAGGCCTGTGGCAGCTGCGACCTCAGGCTGGTTCTCCAGGCCTGGCTCCTGGGCTCCAGCCTGGCTCCTGGGCTCCAGCTCCTTTGAAGCATGCCTCGGTTTCCCTCCCGTCTGTGTGCACCGCTGCAGGCCCTCCCCTCCACCTCCTTGTGCCAGGTCCCAAGGCCCTGCGTGGCTGTGAGCCAGGCAGGACAGCTGGGCTGCACCCAGGTGGGAGCTCTTGGGGAGCCCCGCTTTCTCTGGGGAATGGTCAGAATTTGAAGAGGAGGAGACATGGCCGGAGGTCTGAGTGGGACTCCCTTTGGTAGAGTGGTGGTGAAAGAGAGGGGCCTCGTGCCTGGCTGGGTCCACTGACGCCTCGTGGGGATGCGCCCTTCAAGGGAAACCGTGGGTGGAAGTCAGGGCGAGGGACTTCCATTGGCCAGTCCACGGGAAGGCTAGTGAGCGAAACTCTGAGAAAACCCTTCCCGGAGGCCTCCAAAGGCAGCTGGTCCTGCAGTTTGGAACTGGGAAAAGGCAGCAGATGGTATTCCTCCTGGAGGGGCTCCTGCTGGGGAGTGGTCCTCGGCGTGGCAGTTGAGGCAGACAACTCCCTTCCTAAACCTCCCAGAAAGGAAGCAGAGGTCCGTCCTCCTCCTAAGGGAGCAGAATCCTCCCAACACCCTGCTGGAGGGGCCACATGGGTCTCCTTTTTACAGACGGGGAAATAGAGGCTTTAGAGGTCAAGTTCAAGCACCGGATTAGGAACTGTCCTCCTTGGCTGAATTTCACAGACCTTTGACCTGAAGTCCTTTTCGAGATCATGCAGGCATCAAAATCTATTTCTTTTTTTTTTTAATGTTCATTTTATTCATTTATTTGGTTGCGCCGGGTCTTAGTTGCGGCATGTGAACTCTTAGTTGTGACATGTGAACTCTTAGTTGCGGCACGCATGCAGGATCTAGTTCCCCGACCAGGGATGGAACCCGGGCCCCCTGTACTGGGAGCGTGGAGTCCCAGCCACTGCACCACCAGGGAGGTCCCTATTTCTGAAATTGAATCACAGAATTTCAGGTTTTCTCTAAAGAGCACCTGTCCCTGACTCTCTGCCTCTGCTTGATGCCACCAGGCGGTGTCGTCTCTGAGCCATTCCCTATCCTGAGGCCAAATCCATCAACCCAGCCCAGGAACCACACAGACCCAGACTCTGCCTCGACCCTGTTGACATCCTGGGCGAGATCATTCTTTGTTGTGTCGGGAGAGGGCTCCTGTGCACCGTAGGGTGTTTGGTAGGATCCCTGGCCGCTACCCACCACATGCTAGTAGTGTCCCCCTGCGTCGTGACAATCAAAAATGTCTCCAGACATTGCTAAGTGTCCCCCCGGGAGGCAAAAATGCACCCCCAGTTGCAAATTCTGGCTCATGGGTCAAATATAGCCCTTAGACATGTTTGGTTTGGCCTGCAGAGGGTTTTAAATATGTTTAAATTAACTGACAACATTTTATAATTTTCCAGCTTCTCCTGGAAAGTCAGAAGATTTGGCCACACTGGCCTGCCTCCCTACAAGGCAGGAATCAGCTCCTGTAAATGAGACTACTCTCTTGAAAAGAGCCTGGTGGGACTTCCCTGGTGGCGGCGCAGTGGTTAAGAATCCTCCTGCCAATGCAGGGGACACGGGTTCGAGCCCTGGTCCGGGAAGACCCCACATACCGTGCACCACAACTACTGAGACTGGGCTCTAGGGCCCGCGAGCCACAACTACTGAGCCCGCGTGCCACAACTACTGAAGCCTGGGTGACTAGAGCCCGTGCTCCGCAACAAGAGAAGCCACCGCAATGAGAAGCCCGCGCACCGCAACGAAGAGTAGCGCCCGCTCGCCACAACTAGAGAAAGTCGTGCACAGCAACGAAGACACAATGCAGACAAAAATAAAAGAAAAAGAAGGGGTCTGGTGGCTGCCAGTTCACCACTGGAGTCCCCACCACTCCCCACTGGCTCCTACACTGAGCTTTGGCATCCTACCCTTGGGCCATGGGTTTTCTTACCCTCATTCCTTTACACTCCCTGCCTGACCCCTAGAGGCATTTTTGCCAGTAACCCCTGCTTTACAATGTAAAACAGCGGGAGCTAAACCACCCTCTTGGCTTCTCTTCTCAGGCTGGGCACTCCATTGCCTCCACTGCTCTTGACACCTCCAACCTTACATAATTAGGATTTCTCCCACAGGTTCTAATCACTTTTTGGCAGAGAGGAAGGAGATTTTTAAAAATCTGTAACCACCAAGTGCTTAGGCAATCCTGGTGCCCTAATATTCCAACACATTCGCCACATATTATCCCAGAGAAATGTTCTTTGTCTAAAACATTTTTTTTTAAATGCTTGGTGTGGGGCTTCCCTGGTGGCGCAGTGGTTGAAGTCCGCATGCCGATGCAGGGGACACGGGTTCGTGCCCCGGTCCGGGAAGATCCCGCATGCCGTGGAGGGGCTGGGCCCGTGAGCCATGGCCGCTGAGCCTGCGCGTCCGGAGCCTGTGCTCCGCAACGGGAGAGGCCACAACAGTGAGAGGCCTGCGTACCGCAAAAAAAAAAAAAAAAAAAAAAAAGATGCCTGGTGAAAATTCAATCCAACAAGCATGTATGAAGTGCTTACCAAGGGCACGGCAGTATGATAAGGCCCCTGAAGAGTAAAATGCTGAATAGGGCACGGCCCCTGATGGCAAGGAGTTCACAGACCACAGGGAGAGCCGAGAGCATGTACCACGAACACTAAGAAAAGAAGCTGCAGGGGAGGTGCAGGGAAGGTGCGCTGGAAACCAGGGAAGGGAGAGGTTAATTCTCGCTGCTGATATGAAATTAATAAAACGAGGAAGAGAACATTCTCTCCCCGTGTAAATCTCTCCAGAGAGGCCAAAACGCCTTTCTAAAATGTTCTTATTGCTGTCGCCGCAGCTATTTTTGTATTTTAGGTACTATGTCCCTATCAAGAACCTACCCTCTCTCAAAGCCCAGGACAAAGGTCACCTTCTCCTTGGCGTCTTCCTCAAGCCCGCCTGCCCTCGTTACAACTCTCTGGACATTGCTTCTCTCCCCTTCCAGACAGGCCACGAGTTGAAAGCAAGGACCAAATCTGGTGGCCTCTGTTCCCTCCCACGGGGCCTCACGCATGGCAAATGCTTAGTGAATATTTGTTGGATAAAGTTCTGGCCCTCCCTTTCCAAAATCAATGTCATCGCTGCAGGAAACTGTTAAAATAAAAACAGCCGAAATGTGTAAAAACTTTCAGGAAACATTTCCATTTTTAGCAGACTGTTAGAACTCATCCCCGCCCCGCCTTTTCCTTTGTTTCTAATTCTGAATTTGGGGCTGGATGGTAGGCAGTCCCCCTTTTAATCTTTAAATATAGTTCTGAATATAATTACATTTTTATGCAGCACCGAAACATCATATCCTGGTAACGGGGCATTCTTGCACTATTAACATCTGAGTTAAATCTCCTTTGCGTCTGTCTTCTATTGAGGACAGTTAGGAAGTCGAAGATGAAAGTGATCGACATCATTTGTGAATTATGTGTATTTCCTTATGCTGTATTTCAATGGGTTCTGCTCCTAGTGATTTTGTGAATACCAGGTTGTCTGGTAGCTGTGCTTTCACCAAAAACGCCTTTCAAGACTTGAATCGCAGCATCCTGGCACAGAGGACACACACCACGTTTAGAGGAGGGTTTGTCTTGGTTAAGAAGTAAGTGGTAAAGCAACTATAGCCCAATAAAAAAAAATAAGAAAAATAAATAAGTGGCCTCGCATAGTGCTCTTTGCCAAGGAGCCTTCTCCGCGCCGTAGGTCGGCGGACCCCGACCTTGTAGGCACCAGGGACCGGTTTCGCGGAAGACAATTTTTCCACGGAAGGCGGGGGGATTGTTCAGGTGGTAACGCAAGCTATGAGGAAACGCAGATGAAGCTTTGCTCGCTCGCCTGCCGTCCACCTCCTGCTGTGTGGCCTAGTTACTAACAGGCCGCGGCCCGGGGGTTGGGGATCCCTGCGGTAGGTGACCCGTGGAACTGGAGCTCACACCAGATCGCTGGACGATCGAAACAGAAGTGGCTCATCTTGTGCCAGGAACTCTGCTGAGCTCCTAACTCCATCATCTCCAGTCCTCACGACAGGTAGCGGTATTCCCACTTAAAAAAAAAATTTATTTATCTATTTGGCTGCACCGGGTCGTAGTTGCGGCAGGCGGGCTCCTTAGTTGCGGCATGCATGTGGGATCTAGTTCCCTGACCAGGGATCAAACCCGGGCCCCCTGCATAGGGAGCTCTTAGTCTTATCCGCCGCGCCACCAGGGAAGTCCCGGGCTCTTTCCATTTTGCAGATGGAAGAAACTGAGGCTTAACAAGGTGAAGTGAGTCGCCCAGGTCCTGCAGCTGGATAGAAAGTTGATGTGCCCCCCACCCCCTCCCCGGCACTTTGACTCCACCTTAGCTCCCGCAGCCCTCCTGCTCCCCAGCCAGTTCCAACCAGTGTGCCTGACACCATCGTTTCCCCGGGTTGGGTGTGAGACCTGTCAGGCCGGGGAAAGGAAGCCTTTTCGTGGGAGAAAGAACCACAGGCAGAGCCGGCAGGCACACCCTCACCGTGACTCTCACCCACACAGTGGAAGGAGCTCTCCACCGTCCAGAGGATGGGGGTGGCCACCTCAGCAAAACAAACCCCAGGCTCAGGACCACCCTATAGAAAGCCTGCGTCCCCAGAGCTCCTTGGGCCTCCTGGCATTGCTGTGGGGCAACAAGGAGTTAGTCGCGTGTGGCAGGGTGGTGCATCCTGTGTCCTGTGGCTGCCCTCCCATGGGGCCACCCTGGCAAGAGTGCCAGGCTTCCGGGCTATAAGTGGCAAAGGTCCATTTTCTGCTGGCTCCACAGCTCTGCTGTCACGTCTCTGACTCCACATGGCATCAGTGGCCCAAGGAGAAGGGGTCTCCAGAAGGGGCAGGACAGCCAATGCCACCACCAAGACCCTGACCTGGACCTGGAGCACCCCAGCCGCCAGGATGCCGACCAACGCAAAGTCCCTGTTTTCGGTCACTGTGAAGGTAAGGAAGTGGTGGACTCGGGAATTTTAGGCTCAGACTTTCCTCCAAGTAGGAACCTCTTTTGACCAGATCCAGTCTCTGCTTTGGGATGTGAACAAGACCTCCATCT
The DNA here is from genome assembly GCF_025265405.1 of Mesoplodon densirostris. Classification (NCBI taxonomy): domain Eukaryota; kingdom Metazoa; phylum Chordata; class Mammalia; order Artiodactyla; family Ziphiidae; genus Mesoplodon; species Mesoplodon densirostris. The sequence goes on from NC_082662.1 coordinate 8,458,597, forward strand.
CTGGCTGGGATGACACTGGAATGGGGAAGGACACGTGACACAGAAAAATGCACACTCTGCAGGCACGTGGAAGAAAGGGTGGTGACAGGACCTCAGCCAGGGGCCACGCCCATGGCCGGCACTTTCGGGATTGGTGACATGAGATTACTCGGTGTTTGGTGTCACTGCCTGGGCTGGAACGTGACCGCACTGATGCGGAAGAGAAGGAAAGGCCATCCCCAAACACCTGGGGAGCCCGCTGTTTGCAAAGACCTGTGAGGAAGCAGATGCTAAGAGCGGGGCTGCCCATGGAAGTTGCAGAAATGTCTCTGACAACGCTGTCTTCAGCTCGGTGACCTAGCCTCGTGCCCCTTCCATTACCAAAGCTGCTCTTAAGAAATAAAGCTTCTATCAGTTGTTTACACTTGAGCAAGAATTTCGTTGTGTCAGCCCTCTCACAGGGGCATTTAAAGCCAGCTCTGCAGTGGCTAAATGAAAGCATCTGTCTCCACGTAAAAGGATTTCAAGCATCATGAATAAGGAAAGGGATGTTTGGGGGCTTGGTGAGGCCGTCCCCAATGCCCTAAACTCCCCAGAGCCCCATCATGAAACCTCGTCCATGATAAAATTCTATACAAATGTCAAGTCTTAGTCATCTCAGACCTACCCACTCAGGATGAAGCCTTTTTTTTTTGCGGTACGCAGGCCTCTCACTGTTGTGGCCTCTCCTGTTGCAGAGCACAGGCTCCAGACGTGCAGGCCCAGCGGCCATGGCTCACGGGCCCAGCCGCTCAGCGGCATGTGGGATCTTCCCGGACCAGGGCACGAACCCGTGTCCCCTGCATCGGCAGGCGGACTCTCAACCACTGCGCCACCAGGGAAGCCCAGGATGAAGCCTTTGATGTACCTAACTTTGCATACAGAGTTCCTTAGAATTTAAATTCCCCGGAGGTAGGAAGTGGTCTTCCAGATTCCGGGCCTCTCTGTATCACACCACAAGCTGAACGAAATACTTATCACATACGGGGTCTAGATCAAGGGTCCCAACCTCTGTCAGAGCATGGAGCCCTCAAGAGCCTGATGAAGACCGCAGACCCTCTCTCATCTTTGTTCTCGGACCCCCTGGAGGCCATCTTGGGAATTCCCAGGAGTTCAAAGAGCCCGGGTTTGGAAAACTGGAGGATTCCACTTTTCATCCACTCTCTACACCCCACCCCCGCTCCACACACACTTGTACCCGCCAGAAAGAGCCAAGGTCTCTCTATCCCAAGCAATCCAGGAACGTACGGCCAAGGTTGGGGCTAAGAAGAGGCAAGGTGGGGTGGGACCACGGACATAAGGTGCCAGAGGAGGGAGGAACACAAAAGGGACAAGGGAGCGATGGAGCCAGAAAGGATGGGTATTGGGGGCCCTCTTGGGTCTTACCCTGTGGGCCAGCGGCTCCTAAAGACAAGGTATAGCCGCTCCCCACGAGCAGCAGGGGGCCTGTGGGCTGTGCAACTCTTGCTGAGGCAGGGGTGCCTCCCCGTGGCCTCCAAAACTGCTCCTTCCAGAAGCAAACTCCCTCCACAGGGCCCCCCTCCCACCTTCGCACCAACCTGTGGGCTGAACCCCCAAGGGTCGCAGAGCTCAGGTCAGGGACGGTTCTCCAATGCAACCGGGATATATTATTTCGCCGCGATATTTTTAGCAGGAAAGCGAGCTCGGAGCAAATGTCATGTGAACCGTCTTCTCTTACACGGCAACTCTGGGCTATTTAAAGAGATGGTAATTACGCTCCTGCCACCATGATCAGGACGACAAGCTGAATGCGTGATTGCAGGAGCCGCTCATCTGCCACGCAGAACGCTTGACGCTAATGGAGCCCAATTTTCGAAGCTGCCTGCCTAAATCTGTCCAGTCTCCAGGTGGACACTTGAATCGGCACTGGAGCGCTGGCAGACGGCTCTCCGGGGCCTCCCCGAGGGTGCCACGCCCTGAGGCTCCCCGCCTGGGAGGGGTGCTGCCCACCACTGACCTCCTGCCTCTGGACAGGGTCTTGCCTTGGGCTCTGGATGGTGAGGGTGGTGGTGATGTCCACGCTGATCATCATGCTGTTGATAATCCCATCAGGCTGGCGTCCCCCAGAGAAGCCACCGGCTCCCCTCCGATGGACAGCAGCCATGGGGTCTGGACAAACAGCAGGTACTCATAAACAGTCTGGCCAAGGAGATGGGGTTGCTAGGGGTTCAAGGAGAAGGCACACTTGAGAGAACACTCAGGAAGGTGACAGGGCCAAGGGGAGAATAGGCAGGACCACGAGGGAGGAAGGCAACCTGGACATTTACACTCCTTAAGCGCCAGGGAAGGAGACCCCTGGCAGGAGCACTGGGCACGTGGTAGGTGCGCCACGGGGCTGAAAGATCCAATGAGCCGTTACCCCCACTAGCAAGGCCAAAGGGTGACCCACACTCTGCCCAGTCTGAGTCCTGGCCTCGGTTCCCTTTGCAATGCTCCAGAGGGACATTGGCCATCGGGGCCTTGAATAAAGGCGGGTGTCTGGAGGGCGGGGGCGGGGGGGACAGAGAGGGGTCCCCGGCCCCTATCCTAGGAGGACTATAGCAAGAGGAATTCAGGAGAAGACTTGAGGAAGGGAAAGCTCACTGACTTCAAATATTCAAAGGGCCATGAAATGGAGAAGGGACCGGCTCCTTCCGGGGGGCTGTGGAGAACAGAGGACCAGCAGAAGGAAAGTTTGGGGGAACAGCTGTGCAATATGGCAACAGGTGGTCTTGCAAAGGAATGAGCTCCCCATCACTGGAGACTGTGCAGAGAGAATCTTAGCACGAGGAGGACCTCAGAGGCCTTCAACCCAAAGCCGGGACCCCTCCTCAGATTTCCTCTCAGAGGGCCTCTGCCTGCAGGACACCAGGGAACGCTTCCAGCCTCGGCTGCCGAGACACGAGCCCAGCAGAGCTGGCCTTGTCCACCAACTCTCCAAAGGAGAACAGAAACCAAAACCCCCTGCCTCAGGGTGTCCCCAGGCACCAGGCCTGGCAGAACCTTCCAGCAAGTTGCTCCTGACCCACCTACCTGTCCACTGGTGCTTTCCACGGGTAGGGGCAGGGAGACCTGCAGAACAAAAAGGAAGCAACATGTCCTGGCAAAGCAGCAAGCGAAGGTGAGAGCAAACATTTCTGCCTGAGCACAGAAGCGCTGACAATTACCCCAGCAGGAGGCCGGTGAGAGAGCCGCAGGGCTGGGTTGTTTGCTCATTAAGACAAGAACATCATTTATGTTCTGAGACTCCAGTGTCCACAGGCCCAGGGAAAGGTCGTTGCCTCAGCTGCCACCCTGGGTCTGGCCAAGGGGGCAGCTAGGGTCCCGGGAGCAGCTGGCAAGGCCAAGAGCGCAGGCGCATAGCCGGGATGGTCCTCTCCCAGTCCTCCCAGCTTGTTTTTCTCCCCATTTCACCCGTTTCTCCCTCGCCCTTTCTCTTTCCTTTTCAGATCCAAAAAGCAATGGTGGAGGGAGGGCTTCCAAGGGCGGACACTTTCACCACCGGCACTGAACTTGGGGTGACCATCCAGCCCAGTTTCCTGGGGACTGAACAGGTCCCCCTGGGACTTAGTGCCAAAACAGGAAAGGCCCAGGCAAACTGGGATGGTCGGTCACCGTACCGCCTGTGAATCTCGCAGCCACGCCACAAGGGGCACCGTTCTCCCAGACGGTCATCTGAGAAATGCACAGACGAGGGGAAGGTGGTGGTGTGGGCTGGGCACCTTTCCTGGAGCTTCTGCTGCAGCCCACAGCCTCCACCCTGCCCTTCTCTCAGTTCTTTCTGCTTTCTCCAAGCTCCACTTTGCATTTGCTTCAGACCTTGGCAGGGAAGTCTCGGCACAAGGAAGGAGTCACAGACCAGCCGAGGGGCCCTCGGAGATCATGTGACCAACACCCCTCCCTATCCAATGTGGGAAGGGATGAGGCCAGAGGGGACTGGCTTGCCTTGATGATGCCCCCATCCAAGACCACTCCCACTCCTCCAAACGGAGGGACAGAGAGGGGCTCCCTGCAGCAGAAAGAAGCAAAAGGGACCGGGAGGACACCCCAGGCAGCTCAGCCTTCTCAGCTCCCCAGCCCTGCTGCTCCTTGGCCCTGAGAGCCCCTCCTGGCAGCAGGTTCACGATGGCCCACGGGGAGCTCCTTGAGTGAGCCTGGCTGTTTCCTTGTCTTTGGAGGTGCTGCCTTCACTTGTGGGGCAAAGGGGCAGGAATGGGACGGATGCCTGAGGTTTGGTGAGAGGATTCGGCATCTGCCTTTGCCACCACCAAAGCTGTCCCGTCGTTCCCACTCCTGGCCTCCACTGCAACCTGGAGGAAGGCAGGGAAGCCCCCCCGGAGGCTGAGCTTTGAAGAGGGAGACAGTTCTGCTCCAGGAAGGAAGAGAAGACAGATCAAGAGCAAAGCAAAATGCACGGCCCTTTAAGGCCCCACGCGGAGGCTATATTTAGGGCCGCAGGACCTCGGGCAGCCTTCCTGGGAGCAATCGCTAATCACTGCATTGAGTTTACGGGTGCCCCTGGGCACACTTAACCCAGGGCAATGAATAGTTATTGCGCGGCCTCCTGCTCGGGGCCTGTGGGCACACTTAAGCGAGTGCGCCGGATCGCTGGGAGCGGGCACGGCTTGGGTACACCCTTGGGCACCCTGCGCTTTCAGCGGGGAGAGGCAGAGTATTAAATATCTATGTGCCCTGTGCCCACAGCTGCATTTAGCCAAGGGCAAGGCCGGTGAAACGGCTTTAATTAAAACTTAATGCAAGTTCAAGGTGCAGACACGGAAGCCGCGGCTGCAGAAGTCACCAGGAATGAATCAGTCAATTCGATGAGGTTCTCAGGTTGGGGAAGGGGGTGGCGGGGAGGGGGGCCTGGGCTGCGGAGACCTGTCTTCTGCTGAGTACTTGCTGCCCACCTCTCTGCATTTGTGCTCTGGGACTTGGGGCCACCGCACACGCCCATACCTCGCTTGGTGAAGGATGCTGGGATTCGGGTATCAGGGCATCAAAGGCAGGTGGTTGGAAATAAAGCAGGTCCCTGGGCCGGGGCGGGTCCTGCTTTTCTCAGCCACGCAGCCCAATGTCGCTTGACACGGGTAACGCCGTCCCCCTGGCGGCAGCTCCCAGAATTACAGGCCCAGTGCAGAGGGAGGAGTGACCAGTGCCGGAATGTCAAAGGAACGTGCTGGTGGCAATGTTTGGGGATCCTGGGGTCCGACCCTGCGATTCTTCGGAGGACCAGCACCAGGCTTGGTGTGGCCACTTGTGCCACTAAAAAGGCAAGTAGGCAGAGGAAGCCTGGGAAGCAAAGGAATCTCAGAGAGGTCTGCCCATCGGCCCAAGATGGCAGTGAGCTGGGCTCAGAGTTGGAGGAGCTAAGGTCCTCTGATCCGTGGTCCAGGAATGCTCCCTGCCAGACACACCTGCTTTAAAATTCAGACCAGGGCTTCCCTGGTGGCGCAGTGGTTGAGAGTCCGCCTGCCGATGCAGGGGACACGGGTTCGTGCCCTGGTCCGGGAATATCCCACATGCTGCTGAGCGGCTGGGCCCGTGAGCCATGGCCACTGAGCCTGCGCGTCTGGAGCCTGTGCTCTGCAACGGGAGAGGCCACAACAGTGAGAGGCCCGTGTACCGCAAAAAAAAATTCAGACCAGATGAGAACACAGCTATAAAGCCTTCCTGGGGTAAAGGCTTCACGTCTCATTCAAATCTGTTCCCTTAGCAACAGCACAGCACCTGGCATATAGTAGGTGCTTACTAAATGCTTGTTTCATGAATAGTGATTGTCATTAGCAGGCTTTTTGTGCCAAACTCCTCTTTTCATGTCTCCTTTCCTGTCTCCTGATCTTTAAAATGGAGGCATTATACCTGATTGTAACAGAGGTACTTTTATGACTAAAAGTCTATAATTCCTTGGCACTACCCAGGTCAAGAAGGAGCATGCAAACTGTCAACTTTTTTCAATGGAGAGAAAAAGAACACAAGGACATAATATTGCAGATTTGGTGATGATCCCGTCCTCCCACTGTCCCCAGTGCCAGCAACAATGGGAAGTGGAGAATATTAGTTCAGAACCTTTAATAGTCCCACTCCCACTCCATCCCATCTCCTCCCAGGTTGCTCAGACAACAGCCCAGCGGATCTGGGCATCCAGCCAGGGCCCACAAATGTCTTCAGAAGAACCATGCCACGCGGCACCTCCAGCTGCCACCTGTGGGCCCGGCCACATCTTGAAGCTCAGGAGCCATGGCCTCTGGAGAGAAGCCCAGCCTGGGAACCCCTACTCCCACCCCCAGGCCTCTGAGCCCATTAGCTGAATGAATGTGGGCCAGCAGTGGACACTCTCTTGGCCCAGCCTGGACGTGATCACTGGACACTTCATTACGTAGCAGTCACTCTGCTCCAAGCTTTTCACCTCCCCTTTGAAATATTCTGGTTTCCAACCTGTAATTTGCTTTCTAGAAGTAGGACAAAATTCCTGTGTGCAAATGAAAGAGGAAAACACAGTTAATAGGCTGCAATTATAGGTCAGTGACTATTCACAGCAAATATGATTAACATCAACCCACTGGAAGCTGGGCAGTTCTCATGGAAGAGGCTAGGAAGTGAGCTGAGACTGCCGGGGATCAAAACCTGGGTTCAGCTTCTGGAATCCAGCAGTTCAGCCTCCACCAGGGAAGCCCTCAGGGCCAGTGGATTTCAGGAAGGTCCAACCTGTCCGGACAGAACAGGAGCTTGTGCCTGAACATCCCTTGACAGGTGTCAAGCATCTGCTCACAACTTGTCTCCCTCGATCCTCACAAAGATCCCATAGGGTAGGCTTTCTTATTCCCATTTTACAGATGAAGCAGTTGAGGCTCAGAGGAGGTAAATACTAAGCCAAAGGCATGTGGCCACTCTGGGACTGCCTGGCTCATTCCATCATGTGCCAGATGGAGCTTCAAAGATGTCAAACCAGTGGGTCCCACAGGGGATGCTGGGGCTGACCTCATTTAGCCACAGAGGATGAACCCAATTTGAGGCTTTGTGGTGGGGTCTGAGAAGAGTGTGTACTGATGGGGTGGGAGGTGGGGAACGTCAAAGAGGAGGGTGATTGCAGAAAGGAAGAGAAAGAGAAGAAAGAGGATAATTCCTGAAATTTCTCCCCCATTATGGACCACAACCCCCTCGGTAGAAATTCTGGGCTGGATTGAGGGAGGAAGACAAAGAAATGAAGGAAGAGGAAATGGAGGTGAGGAGAAAAAGAGAAGAGGAAAACATGAGGGTCCATGGAGCTGTTCACACCGTCTTGGGGGCCAGGCGGTGGAATAAAGCGACAGGTGTGCCCAGGGAGCTGCAACCCTCCAGCCCCCAGTCCCTCAGCCACTGCCTAAATCAGGGTGGCTCCTTGTCCTCCTGGCCCCCAAAGAAGCATCAGTTCCCCCTCTGACTGACATGAGCCCACCCCTCCAGCCCCAGATTTGAAACCTGCTTCCCTGGATGGGGTCCATGTTGTCTGGGGCCTGCAGCTCATGCAATTTGGGAGAAGGACCTCTTTAAGAAAAAGAATATAAAAATATCTTACTTTTGCAAATTTTACAGAGTCATATGGTCTTGTAGGCATGTAATGGGCTATGCGACTGAGGGGCCCTGGGTTTATGCTCTGTCAGATCCATGGTCAATCAGCATTTACTCACCTCACTGAGCACTAACTGAGCACCTACTGTGTGCCAGGCCATAAGGCAAACACTGTGGGGGGGACTCCCTTACCCCAAAGACACTGCAGATCTAGCAGGAGATGCGGTGTGAGCAGCTGTTATTAATCAGGGTGGCAGGTGCCAAGGTAGAAGCAGGTACAATGCACAGAGGAGGAGAGATCAGCTATTAGGAAGACTGCCTGCGGGCCTGGAGGAGGCATCATCTGAGCTGGGTTAACAACCTCAGCAGTCTTCTGAGATCTGCGCCCATAGACTCCGAGAGGGCAGGGCCTGGTCTCACCCCTCTCCCTCGGCTGACTTCGTGTGGAGGAAGGGCAACAGTGTCCCCTTTCTGGACACCTGAGCTCAGGCTGAGCTCCTTGTGTCTCCCAGAATGCAAGCATCTCAAGAGACATCATTGAGTCTGATGTCTCCCAAGCCTACTTCCTTCTGCATGCAGAAGGTGAAGTATCAGGCTTGAACAATGAAATTACCATCAGGACTATGATGCAGGAAGTAGCCCCATTTGGCAGGGAAAGAATCCAGGCTGTTGGGGGGCGCTGCAGGTCCCTGTAATGAGAGGGGGACAGCAACATGGGTTGAGCCTCTGCTCAGGCTGCTTCTCTGCAAGGTCGGAAATCTCAGACACCCAGATAGAAACTGAAAGGCTGCTCTGCCTAGAAGCTCCTTACTGGTAATAGATAAAATATAGCAGTAATAGGAAAAAGTCTGGAAAGGTATATCCCAACAAGAAATCCCATTGGTTCTACCTTCAAAATATATCTAGAATCCTCCCCGATCTCCCCACTCTGGTCCTGGGTTTCTGCAGCTGCCTGCTCCTTGTCTCCTGGCTTCCCCCCCTCACCCCTTATTGTCTGCACTCCACACAGCAGCCACGGGATCCTGTTCAAAACTAAGTCAGCTCATGTGCCTCCTCTGTTCAAACCTTCCCATTTTTCACTCCGAGGAAAAGCCAAAGTCCTTGAAGGCCCCAGTGATTTGCCCCCTCACCTCCCTGACCTCTTCTCCCACTTCCTCATCTCCCTCCCAGCCGCACTGCTCCAGCCACACGGGTCTCCTCGCCATTTCTCAAGCATGTCAGTCCTGCCTCAGGACCTTTGCACTGGCTGTGCCCTCTGTGTGGAACTCCTCTTGGATACCTGCATGGCTCACTCCCCCACCTCCTTCAAGTCTTTGCAAAAATGTTGCCTTTCAGAATTGGAGACACAGATGCAGAGAACAAATGTATGGACACCAAGGGGGGAAAGTGGCCGGGGTGGTGGGGGGGTGGTGGGATGAATTGAGAGATTGGGATTGACATATATACACTAATATGTATAAAATAGATAACTAATAAGAAACTGCTGTAGAAAAAAATAAATAAAATAAAATTCAAAAATTCAAAAAAAAAAGTCTCCTTTTCAGTGAGGCCCACCCTGACCTGCTTTATCCTATGGCCCTGCTTCCTTTCTCTGTAGCACCTGTTACCTTCTAACCTTATTTGTTATATTTAAGGCTCATGTCACCCCACCCAAAGGTCAGCTCCATGGGGCCAGGGAGTCTGTTTTGCTCATCGCTGCATCCTTGGTGCTTTGAGCAGTCAGGCATATAGACGGCTGTCAATAAATATTTGTTGAATGAGTGAAATATACAGAGGACTGTCTCTGGGTAGAGAGATTATGGGTAATTTTCATTATCTCCTTTGGATTTTCTCTAGTTTCCATAATTATCGCATACTGCTTTGTCATGATTTTTTTAAGTCATTTTTAAAAGCTCATGGTTTCTTTTTCCAGTGCTTGACTCAGTTGTGTACTTGATAGGAGATGAATGCGTTATTTCAAAAAACAGCTCTGGAAGCCTTTCTGGAGGGGATTCTCTGGTGACATGCCTTTTCTTTTAAAAGCACGCAGCTTCCACCTCTATCTTAGCAAGCGATCATGGCCCTGCCTCTGGCAGGGGGAAGCTCTGAAAGGTAGATCACTGGGGAAATAAAGTGTCTTAGCCTGGATGTGCAAATTGACCTGGATCGTTTTAGTTTTGCATTCAAGTTTGCACTTTGTAAATATTTGCCTGTCACCCCGCTGCTCACACCTGCTTGCTGTCCCCTCAAGTTTATGGAAGGCAGCAGGCACTGTCATTTCTCCAACCCCACCTGGCGCTGCCAGCACGGCCGTGTGAAAAGGAAACTCGCCTGCGAAAGCCACGGGTGTCTCTGACAGCGCCTAAAACTAATGGCCTGTGGCTGGCCGCTGTGACTAATTCTCTGATTATTGACTTTATGATTTTACGCTTAAAACTTCTTTATAATAACACACAGAAATGTTTAATGAGCTCTATCCAGAGCCATAAAAATTACTTATTGAACAAGCGTTTTAAAACTATTAATCTATTGTTTTCCATTAATAATGGCTCTCCAAAGAACGGGCGACAGCTTAATGTATCCGCAGCATTTCTCCTCGAAAAGTGGCCTTTTAAGACATAAATGCCGCTCCCAAAGCATCGCGGGCTGGCCGGCCATTGGGTAGCTGACCCTCCCAGGACAGATTTAGGCTCTACCAGTCCCAGAGGGTGCTTTAAGGATTCCCAGAATGACCAGGGGCCCTGGGAGATTTTTCTAGTCTCTCTGGAAAGCCCCTCTCCTCAATTTCTCTCTTTTTGTGAAAAAGACAAGAGGTATTCCGGGGGCCTGTTTTGCAATGCCCCATGGAGAGCACAGAGGGAAGCAGACAAGTTATACATTGCTATCCTTGTTCCTTCTGGAAGGTTCCAGGTACCCATCTGGTTGTACCCATCACCCCTTCTTCTGTGGGCAAGCCTATGGCTGAAAGTTTTCCATGATACTATGCCCCTGTTTTTGCTATTTTCGGGGCACAATTCCCCCACTAAGCATGAGATGGCTTCCTACTTCAAGTGTGTAAGAATAACCCCTTTAAAATAAATCATCCGGGACTTCCCTGGTGGCGCAGTAGTTAACAATCTGCCTGACAATGCAGGGGAGAGGGGTTCGAGCCCTAGTCCGGGAAGATCCCACATGCCGCAGAGCAACTAAGCCCGTGCGCCACAACTACTGAGCCTGCGGTCTAGAGACCGCGCTCTAGAGCCCGCGAGCCACAACTACTGAGCCCGAGTGTCGCAACTACTGTGCCTGTGTGCCACAACTGCTAAGCCCGAGTGCTACAACTACTGAAACCCACGTGCCTAGAGCCCGTGCTCTGCAACAAGAGAAGCCACTGCAATGAGAAGCCCACACACCATAACAAAGAGTAGCCCCTGCTCTCTGCAGCTAGAGAAAGTCCGTGGGCGGCGACGAAGATCCAAAGCAGCCAAAAATAAATAAATTAATTAATTTTAAAAATTATATTTTAAAAATAAATAAAATAAATCATCCATTTATTTTTCTGGGTAATTTAGATTGTGAAACATATTGGCACCAGATGGGCACTTCTTCTAAGAGCTTCAGGCTGTTCGTTCATTCAGCAAATATTTATTGAGTGTATACTAAGTACCGGGCTGTGTTCTCGGTTCTGGAGACACAGGAATAAACCAGAAACACATGGGCCTTGCCCTCACAGAGCCCATCTGTCAGAGGGGAGCAAAGATGACAGCAGGTGAACATTGTAGAAGATAATTTTAAGATCATTTAAGTAATAAATGCTGAGAAGCCAATGGGATAAGATTGTGACAAGAGTGGGTGGGGACTGCTTTCGATGGAGAGTCAGGAAGGCTTCTTGGGGAGGCGGCCTTTGAGCAGAGATTTGAGTGACAGAAAGGAACCAGCCATGAGAACTATTCCTGGCAGGGGAAAGGCAGTGCAAAGGCCCTTGGGTGAGGTATATATACAGGTCTCTCTCCCTAGGTGAAGGCCCTGCCCAGACAACAACAGTCCCTTACCTGGCACGTGCAGGATCTGCTCAGCCACTGCCTCAAACCCTCCATGTGGCTCCTGGGACCCATAGGGCATGTAGTGGAGAAGCATTCAACCTCGTCTATTGAACAAGAAAATACTTCTCCTCCAAGCCCTACTTCAATGGAATGGTTAGGAAGGGGCACAAAGGAGTCATATTGTCACAATGAGAAAGACCCTTTACACCATGCAGAGGTCACAGAACAGTGTCAGAGGGGATATGTTTTAGGGTTGCAGCTTCTCAAACTTCAGGTGCCTACAAATCACCTCGAGGTCTTTTTCAAATATAGATTCTGATTCGGTAGCTCCAAGGTGGGGCCTGAGATTCAGCAATTCTAACAAGCTCCTAGGTGATGCCAATGCTGCAGGTCCAGGGACCACACTTTGAGTAGCAAGATCCTAGAGGTCATTAAATCTCACCACTGTGTTTTACAGGGGGAGACGGAGAACAATGTGACTTAATGGTAACAGGGATCTGGAGTCAGAGCACCTGGGTCTGTTCTGTGTGTGTGTGTGTGTGTGTGTGTGTGTACCAGTTCCTTAGTTTTAGTTTCTTCCTGTAAATTGATTGTATAATGACAATGGCAGTGATGACGGTCACAGTAGTGGTAGAGATATGGATGATGATGGTGATGATGATGGTAGTGAAAACGGTAATGATGGTGGTAGTGATAATGGTGATGATGGTGATGGTGGTGGTGGCAATGGTGATGATGGTGATGGTGGTGGTCATGATGGTGATGATGGTAGTGAAAACGGTAATGATGGTGGTAGTGATAATGGTGATGATGGTGCTGATGATGGTAGTGATAATGGTGATGACGGTGGTGATAGAACTTCACAGGGTGGGTGTGAGACTTGAATGAGGTCATGCACACAATGATCTTCACGGAATGCTCATCACAGAGAGCGGTGCCTAAAGATGACAGCTCTTACAATGATAATTACTGTCACCTAGAGATTAAAGGACTTGTACATAGTCACGGAGCAGCAGGACCAGGTGCCTAAACATTCCTACCATCATTTTGCAGTTCATAGTCCATAAATTAGGATGTCAGAGAAATCGAATAAACACTAGAACGCACATGACCCTGAATCAGTACTGAACTCAATGTGATGTTCCTCTGCTGGCTGGCCTCAAGGTCATTGTTGTAGACACAGCCTCCTACAAGGAGGCTAGAGAAAATGGGGGCTCTGGGCTGAATCTGTCCAACACAGGTACATGATAGGCATGTGCAGTTTAAAGGTATGAATTGGCCCTGAGTAGGAGCTTGTTTACAAGTCACTCAACTCATAAAAGTGAAGTAGGGGGAAACCAGGGCATTCTTGGAGCTTTGCAACTCAGCTGAGGACTCTGGCTAGTGGGCACAGCCAGAGGTGAGAGGCAGTGTGCAGTGTTCTGGTGACACCCTATCTTTACCTCTGCTCCCCACCCCCAATCCACCCCAGATGGCAGTCAAGAGGGATCTTAAAGTGTAAATAAAGGACTTCCCTGGTGGTCCACTGGTTAGGACTCCATGCTTCCACTGCAGGGGAAACAGGTTTGATCCCTGGTCGGAGAACTAAGATCCCACAAGCTGCATGGAGTGGCCAAAAAAAAAAAAAAAAAAAGTAAATAAACTCATGTCAGTCCCTTCTCAGAACCCTTCAATAGCTCCCCACTGCCCTTGGAATATCTCACCTGATAAGTGTCTTTGTCTACCTGGGGGCCTTGGACCACACAGGATAACCTGTATTAACTGTGTGATATATGGTGGGGGGCTTTGAACCTTGTGGTATCAGCTAAGCCTCTGGAGGGGCTGGAGACTGAGGTCATCCCACAGGGGGTCAGCCATGCCTACATGACTGACCCCTAGTAAAAACTCTGGACACCAAGCCTCAGGTGAGCTTTCCTGGTTGGCAATACCCTGACACAGTGTCACACATCATTGCTGGGAGAAGTTAGCTCTGTTCTCATGACTCCACTGGAAAAGGATGTCTAGAAGCTTGTATCTGGATCTGTTCTGGATTCTGCCCTGTGCACCTCTTCCTTTGGCTCATCTCAATCTGTAACCTTTAACTGTAGTTAACAAGAACCATGACTATAACAGCTTTTCTGAGTTCTATGAGTCTTTCTAATGAATGACCAAACCAAGGGTGGTCTTGGGGACCCCTGAACTTAAAGATGACGTTAATGGGCTTCCCCAGTGGCACAGTGGTTAAGAATCTGCCTGCCAATGCAGGGGACACAGGTTCAAGCCCTGGTCCAGGAAGATCCCACATGCCACAGAGCAACTAAGCCCGTGAGCCATGGCCGCTGAGCCTGCTCTCTAGAACCCACAAGCCACAACTACTGAGCCCGTGTGCCACAACTACTGAAGCCTGCGCACCTAGACCCGTGCTCCACAACAACAGAAGCCACCGCAATGAGAAGCCCATGCACCGCAACAAAGCGTAGCCCCCACTCACCACAACTAGAGAAAGCCCGCGCGCAGCAACGAAGACCCAACTCAGCCTAAATAAATAAATAAATTCATTTAAAAAACAATTGATGTCAAAAGAGAGGTTGGTCTTGGGGACTCCTAAACCAGCACCTCCCTCCTTGGGTACCGAGAAGATAAAATGAGATGATGTACATACAACACTCAGAATAAGTGTTCAATAAAGATGTGCTATTTTCTAGTGTCTTCTATTTGGTGTGGTGGCAGAGCCTCTGGAGCTCGCCTGCCTGGGGTGAAATCCTCTGGCTCACTGCTATGGGACTTCAGACAAGCCAGTCCCTCCCCTGGACTTTGGTTTCCTCATCTACAAGTCATACTGTCATAAGGATGGGTCAATGGACACAAATCCCTGAAGGCAGGCCTGGCACACAACACATGCTCCACACTGGTTTGTATTACTGAAACAAGTGCTGAACTCTGAGTCAGAGGATCCAGGTCCAACCCCAACTCAGGCACCAGCCAGCCACGTGACCACCGGCACTTGGTCTCCCAGTTCCTCACTGGGAGAACAAGAGACTGAAATCCAGGTTTCTGCAGAAGGCTTCTCACTTTCCAAGTGACCCAGAATCACCAGGTCACTTATCAGTCTGCTCAGTGGAGAAATGCTTGAAGCCTGATGCAAGCCATAAAAATGTCATTCATATACCTGTTGAAATTTCAAGTGCAGGGATGGGCCTGTCTTTGTTTGATCTGAAGGGGAGGATCCCTGGGAACACCACAGGTGAACACAGACAAGACAGACGGACCTGTAGGAGAGGAGGGACAGAGAAGGGCCGTGGGTAGGAGACAGCTGCTACTGATCTACCTACCTTCATTCAGTCCATTATATTTATTTGCAGTGCCCACCCCATGCAGTGACCAAGACAGGGAAAGACCACCAAAAACAAGTAAAGAGGGCTTCCCTGGTGGCGCAGTGGTTGAGAGTCCGCCTGCCGATGCAGGGGACGCGGGTTCGTGCCCCGGTCCGGGAGGATCCCACATGCCGCGGAGCGGCTGGGCCCATGAGCCATGGCCGCTGAGCCTGCGCGTCCGGAGCCTGTGCTCAGCAATGGGAGAGGCTACAACAGTGAGAGGCCCGTGTATCGCAAAAAAAAAAAAAACACAAAAAAAACAAACAAAAAAAACAAGTAAAGAAATAAATGAACAAAGTATCTCAGAAGATGATACAGCTCTGAAGAAAGTAAAACAAAGCAATGAAATACAAAGAGTTTGGGTTGGGGAAGGTCGGTGTTAAAAGATAATTTTCTAAAAGCTGTAACATCATGACTCCTGTACTGACTAAAAAAAAAAAAAAAAAAAAAAAAGAACCCATGTTAAAGATTTTATCTAACTCATTATTAATGAGGGAACCAGGCAGATGTTACAACCAGTTCAAAGGAGAAATCAAAGAACAGACACATTTATGATGAAAAATGTTGGAATGAGTTTGCAAATAGACCAAAACTGGCTTCTTCCGCAGGGTGTTGGAAGTTGATTGAACTGCCCTGGACTCACTTTATTTGCAAAGACAAGGAACACTTGCATTGCCATAGGTGCTCCACAACTTCCAACACTGTAAAATAGGTCAGAGACAATGAAAGACTGGAGTCAGATAGCAGGAAGGGTGTCCTGTAAACACTGGAGACAGGCAGTAACCTTTTTTGCTTGTTCCAAACTCTCTATGTCAGATAAAACATTGCTGAAAAGTAACATCTGAGCCAAGACGGTGTGTCAAGGAGTCCCGGGCAAAGCTCTGGGGAGGGGTATCCCCAGCAGAGGGAACAGTAGGTGCAAAGATCCTAAAGTAGGGGATGAGTCAGGTGTGTTTAAGGAACCAAAAGAAGGTCAGTGGAGCTGGAGCCAGTGACAAGGGAGCAAGTGGTGGGCACAAAGTGAGACAAGCAGGCAACGGCCAGAGCAAAAAAGTGCAGACTAGGATTTTATCTTAAAAATGAAGATTTTTACCCTGGAGAACTCAGCAAGGAAGGGACAGGCTCTCCCTTATGTTTCAAAAGAATCTTTCTGGCTGCTGAGACTGTGGCTACTTAAAAATGACTTGTAGGGGCCAATATCACTGGTGAACATAGATGCAAAAATCCTCAACAAAATACCAGCAAACAGAATCCAACAGCACATTAAAAGGATCATACACCATGATCAAGTGGGGTTTATCCCAGGAATGCAAAGATTCTTCACTATATGCAAATCAATCAATGTGATAAACCATATTCACAAACTAAAGGAGAAAAACCATATGATCATCTCAGCAGATGCAGAAAAAGCTTTTGATGAAATTCAACACCCATTTATGATAAAAACCTTCCAGAAAGTAGGCATAGAGGGAACTTACCTCAACATAATAAAGGCCTTATATGACAAACCCACAGCCAACATCATTCTCAATGGTGAAAAACTGAAACCATTTCCTCTAAGATCAGGAACAAGACAAGGTTGTCCACTCTCACCACTATTATACAACATAGTTTTGGAATTTTTAGCCACAGCAGTCAGAGAAGAAAAAGAAACAAAAGGAATGCAGATTGGAAAAGAAAGTAAAGCTGTCACTGTCTGCAGATGACATGATACTATACATAGAGAATCCTAAAGATGTTACCAGAAAACTGCTACAGCTAATCAATGAATCTGGCAAAGTAGCAGGATACAAATTAATGCACAGAAATCTCTTGCATTCCTATACACTAATGATGAAAAATCTGAAAGAGAAATTAAGGAAACACTCCCATTTACCACTGAAACAAAAAGCATAAAATAACTAGGAATAAACCTACCTAAGGAGACAAAAGACCTGTATGCAGAAAACTATAAGACACTGATGAAAGAAATTAAAGATGATACAAACAGATGGAGAGATATACCATGTTCTTGGATTGGAAGAATCAACATTGTGAAAATGACTATACTACCCAAAGCAATCTACAGATTCAATGCAATCCCTATCAAACTACCAATGGCACTTTTCACAGAACTAGAAAAAAATGTTCACATTTGTATAGAAACACAAAAGACCTCAAATAGCAATGAAAAGACCTTTCTCAAGCAGTCTTGAGAAAGAAAAACGGAGCTGGAGGAATTAGGCTCCTGGACTTCAGACTATACTACAAAGCTACAGTAATCAAGACAGTATGGTACTGGCACAAAAAACAGAAAGATAGATCAATGGAACAGGATAGAAAGCCCAGAGATAAACCCACACACATATGGCCACCTTATTTTTGATAAAAGAGGCAAGAATATACAATGGAGGAAAGACAGCCTCTTCAATAAGTGGTGCTGGGAAAACTGGACAGCTACATGTAAGAGAATGAAATTAGAACACTCCCTAACACCATACACAAAAATAAACTCAAAATGGATTAAAGACCTAAATGTAAGGCCAGACACTATAAAACTCTTAGAGGAAAACATAGGCAGAACACTCTATGACATAAATCACAGCAAGATCCTTTTTGACCCACCTCCTAGAGAAATGGAAATAAAAACAAAAATAAACAAATGGGACCTAATGGAACTTAAAAGCTTTCGCACAGCAAAGGAAACCATAAACAAGACAAAAAGACAACCCTCAGAATGGGAGAAAATGCTTTCAAATGAAGCAACTGACAAAGGATTAATCTCCAAAATTCACAAGCAGCTCAATATAAAAAACAAACAAACAACCCCATCCAAAAATGGGCAGAAGACCTAAATAAATAAACATTTCTCCAAAGTAGATAAACAGATTGCCAACAAACATGAAAGGATGCTCAACATCCTTAATCATTAGAGAAATGCAAATCAAAACTACAATGAGGCATCATCTCACACCAGTCAAAATGGTCATCACCAAAAATCTACAAACAATAAATGCTGGAGAGGGTGTGGAGAAAAGGGAACCCTCTTGCACTGTTGGTGAGAATGTAAATTGATACAGCCACTATGGAGAAGAGTATGGAGGTTCCTTAAAAAACTAAAAATAGAACTACCATACGACCCAGCAATCCCACTACTGGGCATATACCCTGAGAAAACCATAATTCAAAAAGAGTCATGTACCACAATGTTCATTGCAGCTCTATTTACAATAGCCAGGACATGGAAGCAACCTAAGTGTCCATCAACAGATGAATGGATAAAGAAGATGTGGCACATATATACAATGGAATATTACTCAGAGTCATAAAAAGAAACGAAATTGAGTTATTTGTAGTGAGGTGGATGGACCTAGAGTCTGTCATACAGAGTGAAGTAAGTCAGAAAGAGAAAAACAAATACCATATGCTAACACATATATATGGAATCTAAAAAAAAAAAAAAAAAGGTTCTGAAGAACCTAAGGGGAGGACAGGAATAAAGATGCAGACATAAAGAATGGACTTGAGGACACAGGGAGGGGGAAGGGTAAGCTGGGACAAGGTGAGAGAGTGGCGTGGACATATATACACTACCAAATGTAAAACAGATAGCTAGTGGGAAGCAGCCGCATAGCACAGGGAGATCAGCTCGGCGCTTTGCGATGACCTAGAGGTGTGGGGTAGGGAGGGTGGGAGGGAGAAGCAAGAGGGAGGAGATATAGGGATATATGTATATGTATATGTATATATATAGCTGATTCACTTTGTTATAAAGCAGAAACTAACTCACCATTGTAAAGCAATTATACTCCAATAAAGATGTTAAAGAAAAAAAAAAAAAGACTTGTAGGGACTTCCCTGGCAGTCCAGTGGTTAGGACTCCACACTTCTACTGCAGGGGCACGGGTTTGATCCCTGATCAGGGAACTAAGATCTCACAAGCTGTGCGGCATGGCCAAAATAAATAAATAAATAAAATTTTAAAATAAATAAAGTAAAAATGACCTGTAGGGAAGAGCCTAAGCTTCCTGGGAGGAAATTTTCCTTAGGGAAGTTCAGAAAGCAATGCTGGAGCCAGAAGCTGGAGAGGACTGACTATAACAGGAAAAGACAGCAGGATACGGAGCAGTGAGAAAGATCCTGCCTCCTTTGGGAATGAGATTGGTTCAACCACTTTGGGTGCCTGGTAGGATCTACTAAACTGAACATTCCTCCTCCAGCCTCTGACCTCCAGCAATTCCACTCCAACTGAAGTGCGAGCACATGGGCACCAAAAGACACAGAGAAAATGGTTCACCACAGCACTATTATTTCCTAAAACTGGAAACTGCTCAAATGCCCATCAATAGTAGAATGGATATAGGGGTCAGTTCATCCAGCTGTCGTGTGATAAAAAGGAACAAATTACTGATGTGTACAACAGCATGAATGAATCTCAGCAACATTTTGAGGAGGGTAGGAAGCCACGTATAGAAGAGTCTTTGATTACATTGATAGAAGTTCAAAAAGAGAAAAAAACAGCCCTTGGGTTTGGAAATCTGGAGAGTGGTTACCTACAGGGAGGAAGACAAGAGTAATGAATGAATGAGAAGAAGCCCAAGAAGGGCCACCAAGGAGATGATGATGGTCTGTTTCTCATCCTGGATGGTATTTACAAAAGTGCTTGCTTTGGAACAGTGAATGGGGCCATACACTAGCTGAAGGGAAAACTGAAATCCTTTGAAATAGATCTCCCAAATTCCTAGGTTTCTTTAATAGAAAACCAGGAGTTGTCTAGTGCACTCTTTGGGATTATTTGATTCTATGCACCTTTCATCACCTTTGAGCTACTTTACAACTCTGTAAGTTGTTAAATATCGATAATAATACAAATGATTCTTGTCCAGAAAAATGCATATATTGTGTCCAGTGGGGTTGCAGTTGGTTACTGACTTGTGGATACTGACCAATTTTGTATCTACTAAGCAAATTCATTCCAGCATTCCTGACTGCCTATACGTGTGTCTGCTCTTTAGATTGCCCTTGAACAGACTGTAATGTGTTACTGGTTCTCTTGTTAGTTAATGGGTTAAATAAGATCTCTACATGTGTTTTTGTTTGTTTGTTTTTTAATGGCCACACCGTGCAGCATGTGGGATCTTAGTTCCTCAACCAGGGATCGAACCTCTGCCCCCTGCAATGGAAGTGCGGTGTCCTAACCACTGGACCACCAGGGAAGTCTCCACATGTTCATTTCATATTTGTATGAAAGTCATGATTATACCATTTTTTAAAATTCTCATTTAACAAGATCTATAGGTTTTTCTGTCTGTGTGTTAGACTTCAATTTTAAAAGTTAAATTTAAAAAGTTAAATATAAAAGGGCAGGGACTTCCCTGATGGAGCAGTGGTTAAGAATCCTCTTGCCAATGCAGGGGACACGGGTTCGAGCCCTGGTCCGGGAAGATCCCACATGCCGCAGAGCCACTAAGCCCATGAGCCACAACTACTGAAGCCCGTGCTCCGCAACAAGAGAAGCCACCACAATGAGAAGCCCGCGCACCGCAAGGAAGAGTAGCCCCTGCTCGCCACAACTAGAGAAAGCCTGCGTGCAGCAACAAAGACCCAACTCAGCCAAAATAAATAAATTAATTAAAAAATAAATGATAAAAGGGCAGGGAGGGTAGGGTGCTGTGGCTCCATCTAAGACTGCTGTTATCAAGCCCTGGGACGGGGCAGCCAACTGCCAAGGCCCCCAGGCTCCCCAGAGTGGGTTGGCAAGAACGACAGGGCAATTCCCTGGCCGGGAATCTGAGCCGAGCCTGAAGCCTGAGAGCCAGAGGAACGGGAGGCTGAGGGAGCCTAACTTCATTCACCAAATTCACCAGCAAGAGAGGTCTCCCTTGGAGGAGGCAGGCCCCTCCCCCGTCGCTGAACCTGCTGCATCCTCTGGCCCCAGGCAGGGGGGAACGCTATTATTATTTGATTAATTCTGAAAACAAAGACCTGGCTGGGGCAATAGGGCTTGAAGTAAGGTTCTCTAAGGGCGAGTAAATCAGAACGGAGAAATAAACCAGGGAAGGAGAAGCGTTGTCTCTGACATTCGGCCCCATCCTCCAAAGGAAATTCCTGCCTCTGCCTTTACATTAAGGAAAGCTACATGAAACTGACCTTGCAAGAGGCTAGGGGCTGCCGGGGTGGGCGGCCACCCTTCCTTCCCGACCCACTCCAATACTCCTCCTTGAGCTTCCGACCCACTGAAGATTGACAAACGATTAAGAGAAAGATGCAGGTTTGGGTTTTGCCCCCTCACTTCTGCAACCCAGCTCAGGCGGCTCCTGAAAACTCCCGTCGCGGCTTCGGGATGGAATGACGCCCTCTCCCAAAGCTGAGCCCCCTCGTTGGGCATTTGTGAGAAGTGGGTGGGTCCTGGGGACCTCACAGGGGACAGAGCCCAGGCCTCCTCCCTGGCCTCCTCCGCTCACAAAACTTGAAACAGAAGCCCTGCAGCCAACTGCCAGCCCCACCCCGGGGGGAAGTGACAACAGCCAGCTACTGTTGACATTCAAGCCGGTCCTTGGAGGCCTCCCTTCCCACTCACAGGAGCTTTTCAAAGTGCTTCTGAAAAGTGGGTCTCAGCTGGGAAAGGGAAGCAGCAATCGTGCTGTTGATGCAAATGAGATTCTCTCCATATCCTCACCATTCCCTAGTTTGTGACCAGGGCCCCCGCCATTTGAAAGCTCCTTGAAATCAAGCATCTCTCAGGCATCGTGAACCCTAACTTGTTTTAAGGACCGTCTAAGCAAAACAAGAGTGTTGCGCTTTCTCCTTCACAAGACAGAATGACTCGAATTCCAGGAGCCCCAGGAAGGTGGGAGCAACTGTGGCTGGGCATCACCCCAGAAGCCCAGCCGCTCCCAAAGCACGCCCAGACCTGGTCAAGCCTCACACATTGGGGCCCCTTTTCCCACTGAGATGTGAGGTTTCAGGATTCTGACAAAGAAAAACAAATATCGTATAATATCGCTTACATGTGGAATCTAGAAAAATGGTATACATGAACTTATTTACAAAGCAGAAATAGAGTCACAGGGCTTCCCTGGTGATGCAGTGGTTGAGAGTCCGCCTGCCGATGCAGGGGACACGGATTCGTGCCCCAGTCCGGGAAGATCCCACATGCCGCGGAGCGGCTGGGCCCGTGAGCCATGGCCGCTGAGCCTGCGCGTCAGGAGCCTGTGCCCCGCAACGGGAGAGGCCGCAACAGTGAGAGGCCCGCGTACCGCAAAAAAAAAAAAAAGAAATAGAGTCACAGATGTAGAGAACAAACGTATAGATACCAAGGGGGAAGGGGGTGGTGGGATGAACTGGGAAATTGGGATTGACATATGTACACTGTTATGTATAAAATAGATTACTAATGAGAACCTACTGTATAGCACAGGGAACTCTGCTCGGCGCTCTGCGGTGACCTAAATGGGAAGGAAATCCAAAAAAGAGGGGAGATACGTATACGTATGGCTGATTCACTTTGCTGTACAGCAGAAACTGACACAGCAGTATAAAGCAACTATACTCCAATAAAAAAAAAGAAAACATATTGCATAAATGACTTTTTTATTTGAAGAGTTTTCAGCCTCTAAGTTACCATGTTTTTAGGTAAAAAATGTATTTCATTTCCAATGCTTTTCCTATTCGTTTCCTTTTCTTTGGGATTATCCCTGTACAAACTTGGTTTTGTAAAAATTGAGTTATTTAAATATATATTTCCTTTAAATTAAATATTTAACAATTCCAAAAAAAATAAAATAAAATCATTTTTAAAAAGAATTCTGACAAAATATTTGGTTTCTGCTCCAAGCCGTGCTCAGCACTCCACCAGCCTCCCCAAGTCCCACAATAACAAGGTGAGAACTTTGGGGACAGCCTGGATAAGAGACACTCATCAGACCACCCCTGGGGACCCCTGTGTCCTCAGGCTCAGCAGCTTTCTCCTGCGCTGGACGAATTTACCCGGAAGCACTTCCAAGCACATAAATGAATGGCCAGCCTCTCCCCGTCCCCTCCAGTACAGATCTCAAGGGTCACTCAGAAAGCACAGGTAGGCATCAGCATCTCCCAACTTCTGCTTTAGCCCTGGGGGCGCCAAGTAAGAGTGGGGATCAGAAAGATGACAATAGGTCGGTTTCCCTGAGAGGTAAGGCCTCAACTTCAGTTTGCAGGAGAAGCCTGTGTAGGGAGGAAAGAAAAGTTTTCCTAGACCTTCTTAGGGTCCCTGGTGGGGTCTCAAAATTAAACTGACGAGACAGATTAACAGGAGAAAAGCATACACATTTATTTCATATAAGTTGTTTTTTTAAATAAGTTTATTTATTTATTTATTTTTGGCTGTGTTGGGTCTTCCTTGTGGTGCGCAGGCTTCTCACTGTGGTGGCTTCTCTTTGTTGCGGAGCACAGGCTCTAGATGCGCGGGCTTCAGTACTTGTGGCACGTGGGCTCAGTAGTTGTGGCTCACGGGCGCTAGGAGCGCAGGCTCAGTAGTTGTGGTGCACGGGCTTAGTTGCTCCGTGGCATGTGGGATCTTCCCCAACCAGGGCTCGAACCCATGTCCTCTGCATTGGCAGGTGGATTCTTAACCACTGCGCCAGCAGGGTAGTCCCTATTTCATATAAATTGTACTGGACTCAGGAGCCTTCATAAGAAAATGAAGACCCTAAGAAATGGTCCAATCTGAATGTTTCTATGCTAGGTTTGAGGAAGAGTGAGAAGTCGTGGAAAGCAAGGACAAAGGGTGTGAGTTGAGTGTAGTCAACTGGGGGAGACAAAGCAAGACCTGTTCACTGAGATTCCTCTCAGTGTCGCTCTGTCTTAGAGAAAAGGATGCTCTCTTCCTCTGGGTACAGGGAGGGCACCTCTCACCTAAGGGTTTATGGCCTGCTTTCAAGGAGAGTCACAGAGTCCTTCTGCTTCTGCTGTTTTTCTCCAACTCCTTCAGCTTAAAATAACCAATACACCAAGGTGCCGTATTTGGCGTAACGTGTCCTGAACCTGTCAGCTCTCTCCAGGCCAAGTGAAGGAAAGAAGCTGAGAAGTCAAGTTTAACCTGAGGAACAGCCACGTTCTCTTGACCCGACTTCCCAGAAACCTACCCAGGGGTCCCACCCCCACCCCAGCAGAGTTCAAATGCAGCTGGGAGCAGCTGCACCAGCTGGCAAAGCTTGGAGGGAGTCTGAGAGGATGAGTGGAGACTTTATGAATAAACCAGCCCAGGTGAGAAAAATCATGATGGAGGGGGGACGTGAACTGACCTGAGGATCTTTTTTTTTTTTAATTTATTTATTTTATTTATTTATTTTTGGCTATGTTGGGTCTTCGTTGCTGTATGTGGGCTTTCTCTAGTTACGGCAGTTGGGGGCTTCTCTTTGTTGCGGAGCACAGGCTCTAGGCACCTGGGTTTCAGTAGTTGCAGCACATGGTCAGTAGTTGTGGCTCGTGGGCTCTAGAACGCAGGCTCAGTAGTTGTGGCTCACGTGCTTAGTTGCGCTGCGGCATGTGGGATCCTCCCGACCCAGGGCTCGAACCCGTGTCCCCTGCATTGGCAGGCGGATTCTCAACCACTGCACCACCAGGGAAGTCCATTTATATAGTTTTATGATGAAAAGCATACCTTTTCCACTATACTTTCTAGTTGGATATTATTGGTGTGGAGATATGATTTTTTTTTTTTTTTTTTTTTTGCAGTACGCGGGCCTCTCACTGCTGCGGCCTCTCCTGTTGCGGAGCACAGGCTCCGGACGTGCAGGCTCAGCGGCCATGGTTCACGGGCCCAGCCACTCCGCGGCATGTGGGATCCTCCCGGACCGGGACACGAACCCGTGTCCCCTGCATCGGCAGGCGGACTCTCAACCACTGCGCCACCCGGGAAGCCCCTGGCCCCAGTTTTATTGCTAACCAGCTCGGGTGAGTCACTTCATTTTCCTGTGCTTGCCTTTCCACATATGCTGTTATGGACGGAGTTGTGTCCCCCCAAAATTCATATGTTGAAGTCCTAACCCCCAGTACTTCATTATGTGACCTTATTTGGAGTTACAGTCTTTATGGAGGTAGCTAAGTTCAAATGAGGTCACTAGGATGGGCCCTAATCTAACCTGACTAGTATCTTTATAAGACGAAGTTAGGACATAGACACACACAGACAGAAAACCACGTGAAGACACAGGGAGAAGACAGCCATCCGCTAGCCAAGGAGAGAAGCCTCAGAAGAAAGCAACCCTGCTGACACCTTGATCTCGGGCTTCTAGCCTCCAGTATTGTGAGAAAACAAATTTCCATTGTTGAAGCCCCTCAGTCAGTGGTACTTTGTTACAGCAGCCCCAGCAGACTAATACACATGCAAAATGAGGGCTTAGGACCCCAAGGCTCCTAAGAACCCTTGCGAGTAAAAAATATACAGTTTTGATTCCACTGTTCTATTTTATCTATACATATGCCTTTCTTTCCCCCCCAAAGGGTTGCCATCACTGAAAATCAAGGAGCTTCAAAATTCTGGCAGAGAGCTGGACACACAGTAGCTCTTAATAAATGCTCACTGAGTGAAAAAAGGAACAACAGGGCAGAAGTAGTAGGGAGTGCCCTTAGTTCTGTGAAGTATAGTGGACATTCATTCAACAAATGTTCATTGAGCACCTACTATGTGTCAGGCCCTGTTCTAGGTGCAGGGATCACAATGGTGAACAGGAACTGTCTTCCCTGCCTTCCTGGAGGTGACATTCTAGTATTGGGGGAGGGGAACAAGCCATAAGCACATAAAAAATTTAATTATGTAATAGGGCTTCCCTGGTGGGGCAGTGGTTAAGAATCTGCCTGCCAATGCAGGGGACACAGGTTCGAGCCCTGGTCCAGGAAGATCCCACATGCAGCTAAGCCCGTGCACCACAACTACTGAGCCTGCGCTCTAGAGCACGCGAGCCGCAGCCACTGAAGCCCGCGTGCCTAGAGCCCGTGCTCTGCAACAAGAGAAGCCACCACAGTGAGAAGCCACCACAGTGAGAAGCCCACACACCAGAACAAAGCGCAGCCCCTGCTCAACACAACTAGAGAAAGCCGGCGCATAACAACAAAGACCCAACACAGTCAAAATAAATAAATTAAATAAATAAATTTATAAAAACAAAAAAAGAAGTTAACTATGTAATATTGTTAGTCAGCCCCAACTACTTATTGATGAGCTACTTTGTGCCAGGATCTGGCCCAGAGGTGAACAGGGCCTTCCTCCTCTGTTTCAGCTACAGCCCAAAGCAGCCACTCTACTACAGGGCTGCCATAACAAAGTACCACACACTTGGTGACTTACAAAAACAGAGGTTGATTCTCACAGTTCTGGAGGCCACAAGTCCAAATCAAGTTGTCAGCAAGGCCATGCTCTTTTTGAAGGCTCTAGGGGAGGATACTTTCTTCCTTCTAGTTTCTAGTGGTTGCCAGCATCCTTGGCGTTCCTTGGCTTAGAGACGCAACACTCCAATCTCT